>NC_136993.1:44550963-44593463 GCF_032717465.1 Coenobita brevimanus | reverse complement strand
ATTTTTCTAACATTTGGAAGTAGAGGATGGTGTGATATTCCCCAAAGCACTGGATTAGGGCACAACCCCACGTCACACTCCACACATTGGTAGAAGGCGGCATAGGTGTTAGAGAGGAGAACAGTTCTAAATATTAGATCCCATGTAAAAAAAATTCTTGAAGAAATGGATTCTTCTTGAGGGGGGAGTCAGCTCCGGCACAATACAACCTGCTGTATCACCGCCTGTGAAAGTATGAATGATAGGAACAAAATTGCTCCCATCTCCCCACTCCCACGTGACGTCATCCCTGCCTTCGTTTTTGCCCTCGTCTCCAGTGGGGCCACCTCCGTCACCATCGTCAGGATGGGGAGGAAATTCGGTAGTATGTTGGGGAGGAGGTTGGGATTTTGTCCTTGGCTCTTCACTTTCCCCACGACTTGCATTTTCTTCCCCCCCCCCCAGCCTTTTCCCTTCCCTTTTACTTTACCTTTTGTCCCTTTCCCCACCTTTTGAGGCTGTGGGGAAGAAGTGCAGGGAGGGTGTGGGGAGGGAGTGTGGGGAGGTTCAGGTGCAGCGGAGGTGCTGGATTGGGGAGAGGTGGTGCGGCGCGGGGCTGGAGGTGGTGGGTATTGTTGCACACCACGTGCATAGAGCAAAGCACTGCTCAGCTAGTACTTTTTACTAAATAATTCTTCCCGACTTTGGGTTTTCCTGGACAAGCCTACCCATGAGAGCAGCCTATGTTCACCTGAGGGGTTGGCTTTGTATTTCTCATCACTAGAGGAATCATCCATTGAGCGAGAGCAGCATCGTTAGGTGGGAAGTGGCGGTGGTGGTGATGGTGCAGGGTGAGACACACCCATGCAGGCAACCATATACCTCGCCTTTCTTGGGGATGGAATCTCATCCTTGCTGCTTGATTCTGACTCAGGTTGGATGTAGTCTTGATCAGCAACATTATCATCAATCAGAGAATCACTTTCTCCATCATGGGGTATGTTCAGGAGCTCGTTTAACCCATGTTGGGGAAAACTGCAATGCACCATGGTGCTCACTGCTCACTCATTCACTCACAAAGTGGGACTGAGTTCTTGGGGTCCTCCGCGGGAGGAAGGACGATGTGATGACTCATAGTGCGGGTATTAGACCTAAACAGGAGGGGGAGTATCCCTAACAATTATCTTGCACCAAAACTGAATTTTTGAGTTTTGGCAAATATCTTAAATTGATGACGTATATGTACTTCACTGGTATTTTGTGCACATGCAGGGCCCAATGTATATGTACCTTGCTGGCATCGGATGGGTTAATTGATAATTCTTAAACTGAATCCCTTTCTTATAGTTTAGGGGTCAGATTAGATCGAAACTCTTTGAACTGACATTTCTGTGACATTGGCTTTTTCCATTCCCTCACTCACTAATAGTTATCATAATTGATCCCTTTATTCTTGCCTTATCATTAATTCATCCATAATGTTTGGTCTAAAATGGATGAAAACCGTCTAAGATGATTTTGCCGTGAGACCTTCACCACTGGCCTACTGTTATAAAAAAGGAATAGGTTACTGCTTGTATAACCTCCAACCACGATACCAAGTTTAATATTGGATCAAAACTGTGCTAGTTATTTTGTTAATCCACACACACACACACACACACACACACACACACACACACACACACACACACACACATACACACACATATAGGTCTAACTTTGACCTTGACCTCTGACCTTGACCTTTGGGTGATTTACCTGAAAACTTAAACTTTATTCTTGTGTTACCTTCATTTCTCATCTACGTTTGGTCTAAAATGGATTAAAATTGATCTAGTTGATTTTATAAGTTAACATTTGACCTAATCCTTTGACCTTGACCTCTGAACAATTGTTTAAAAGATAACAGGTTTTATCCTTGCCTATCGGTCAACATTTCCACCAGGTTTAAATTGAAATCATATAAAAACTGAATTACAGTAGTTTGTTCGCGCGCGCGCACACACACACACACACACACACACACACACACACACACACACACACACACACACACACACACACACACACACACACAGATGAAAGCATAAGAGAACATCCACATAGCAGGTGTAATTAATTTCCATTGAGTATAATGACAAACCAAGAATTACAAGAAATATATAAGCAATATATCCCAGTCCTGATTACCAAATGTGATAAAAAAAATTCAGTCACAAAAGAAAAGCAAACAAATACATAACCTGACAAGAAAAAAAGAGTGCCAATATCACATAATTTAAATTACATTGGGTATGCATGAAGTTCCTCGAGAGAGAGAGAGAGAGAGAGAGAGAGAGAGAGAGAGAGAGAGAGAGAGAGAGAGAGAGAGAGAGACAGACAGACAGACAGACAGAGACAGAGACAGACAAAAATTTCGTTTAGTGGTAGGACAACCCACACCCACAATTTTTATTATTATTGTTACGTCCCAGTCCCACATTGCCACAGGCTCCAACAGAAGTAGTTCAGTATAGGAATGACGTTGCGCAGTGAGTTGTTCTTCCAATGGGCAGCCTTTCGGTGAACAACACACAAGATCAGCTGAGGCGAAAATAAACACTGGCTTCTTAAAGTTCACTGTCTTTATTTTCCAAATAATTCCACTTAATGCTTTCCAACTTCACATCACTGTTCTTACAAGCACTGGAGCTATACAAACTTTACTAACTGCTATTACACTTAATGCGTGACAACACTTCGCTCTAATTACACTTAATGCTTGACAACAGTTCACGGTTGTCACACAAGTACCGAAACTATACAAACTTCAATAACACGTCACTGTTTGCCACTGTTTTCACAAGTACCAAAAGTATACAATCTTCAATGAAACTGCACTAACTCAGACTGAACCAAAACTGACTGAACATCACTCAAACTGAACTGAAACCTGAATGAACCTGCCCTAGTCTCTCCCCATCTTTATATAAGCTTACACTGTACTGGAATGATGTACTTCTCCAACATTCTAGGACGTGCTGGTCTTGCATATCAGCCCCTAGCAACAACAATTACCAATAAGGAGTTTTCCTACATTACATAACACTCTAAATCAATTACCATGGGAACTTATATTACATAGTTTAACAATCAATCACTTAAATAAAACATAAAGATAAAGAGCAGAAAAATTAATGTATAACTTACGAAATAACTACGCTCACAGCGGGCAAACTGGCAACTCTGACTTATAACGAAACCTTTCTACCGTAAACATCGGGAAACATCGAGAAGCTCCTCGCTACCTAGGCTAACTGGCAAACCTCACTTCTTAACATTATTATGTAATGAGTAAATAAATTAAAAGTTTCCATAAGTCATTTTATTACGTAGCAGGTGCAATAATACTGAATAAATCTTTTTACAATGTTTTTGCACAAGCAAACAGTGCAAACATACCCTGCTCACAGTCAGTCTTCTTTGGACGCAGTCAATCATGTGACAGGACAAGATGTATTACAATATTTTTCTTTTATCCAAGGAAGAAGGAACCAAAGGCCAGAAGCCTACAAATTGTTCCCTCCAAGAAAGTATAAAAACACAAGATGACAGAGAGCCAGATTAAAGATCCGTTCATTTTGCGGTGCCTGGACACACTGGGTCTAAAAGACTGGATGTCATTGGCAGTAGGAAATACAAAGACAGTGCCATAGTTGACCTATTGCATAGATGAAGTGCTGGGAGTAATAGTTAAATCTTGCGTTAGAAAGTTGGACAAAAAAAGATAAGCGTTTGCTGCTAGACAAAAGCTATGTACATGCCATAGTGGTGGAAGGATGGAAACAGTCAGGTCAGAATAGCAGTGACCATTGAAACAGCGATAGAAACGAGATAAAGCTGCAGTAGTGTGTCGAACTGATAGAGGTTGAAGGGAACCAGTATAAGAAGGGGAGTTAATGAGACGAAAAGCCTTTGACTTCACCATGTTAAGAGGAGCTGTATGTGAGAAACCTCAAAACAAATGAGACCTGTACTCTACACTGATGTGAATAAAATCCCTGTATAAAGTCTACAGCTGTGCAGGGGTAAAGAAGGCACGGAGTCGGATTAGCACACAAATAAAATTGTGATTGATATCTGTTGTCTCCTTCAGTGCTTTGAGTGCCAAAATTAATGAGCTTTTGTGTGTCTAACACTTCAATTTACCATTAATTGACCGTAGATTGTCTACTGTAGTCTGTAGAAAATCACTAATACATACCTTTCCTTTAGGCTTTCCAAACATTCAACTAATTATAGCCTGTTCACTTAACATCAGTACTAAGCAAATTACCAGAGAAAATATAGTTTAAATTACTTTGTTTGAAAAGAAATATAACAGTGTAATATATATCCAACTTGGGTTCCATGACAAAAAATATGACAAAATTTGTATATTATTAGATACAATAAATTATATGTCAGGACCAACTTGCATAGACCTGGGTTCCTACGCTCCTCATGGGGCAACATAGAATTGGATGATGGATGGATGGATGGATGGATAGATACGATATAAATAACCTTAACTCTATATTGCATTTATTTATTTTTTCCCAGGAAACAAATTAACACAAACATACTACTTCATTTGTGTCAAACTGCCTTCAGCTTTGGTTAAAATTGGATAAACCTGAGTTATTTTGTTGAAAAACCCACAGATGGATCAGACTTTGACTCTTGTATTGCGACCTTGACCACTGATTGATTGTTCTGAAAATTCAATCTTTTCATCCTTGGCTTGCCTTTAACACTTTCACAAAGGTTGATCTAAACAGGGGAAAAAAATACTTTGACTTTGTCCTGGGACCTAGATATTTGACATTTTTCTTGAAAAAAAAAAAAGTACACTTACATTTTGGATTACCATCAACACTTCCATTAAGTTTGGTTAAAACCAGAGGGTTACTCCTAGTCTGACCTTAAGGTACTTCACAAAGTTTAGTTAAAATTAGGTGAAAGCTTTTTATGTTTTAAATTCGAAAAGTTGATATTGTATATATACGAACCTAACATTAAATATACTGTACAGTACAGTAATCACTCCAAGATCCGACTTAATAAAGCCAAAGGCACGTCCGAAACTTGGGTTTGTCCAGGACTTGGGAAAATGCCTCCTGGACGGGCACTTATGGACCCTAACCCAGCCTAACTCTGAAAACCAAGTAAATAACTCCCTACCGGACATGCACAGCACCTATATAACACCCTATTCACACAAGTAAGGGACAGAAAGCATGAAATAAATGAAAAGGAACCAGAGAATGAGGAATTAGAAGTATGGAAAATATTTAGCAGTGTAATGGGTAATTACAACACGTCTGTGGCCGTTACAGAGATTAACCCACCTCCTTTAAGGCTCTGACAGTGGCGAAAATGCTCTCGAAGCAACTACAGTAATCAAGTGTTCTGCTGCGCTTAATCCTTTGCTCTGTGAATTATAATTGTTTAACACTGCACATTCTGTTCTTACTTGCACCGCGCCAGTTACAACACGCCAGTTTGCACTCTGCACTAAATCCTTTGCACTCTGAATTCTAATTTCTAAACACTGCACAACACTGTAAATTCCCATGGGGTGTAGTGGCAAGGTATTGTAGTTTATTCACTGTTTATTCACAAAAACAAGCACTTGGGGCAGCCATTGCAATGAGCGTCTAGTCACTAGAATAGTTAGGCGTGTACTGGGGAGGGGAGGATGAGGGGGGCGCTCTACTACGTGCGAAAACACAGCTGTTCGGCATAGTGTGCCAAGCTCAAAGTATGGTTAAAAACTTGTCTGATTTTTTTTTTTTTACGTTTTGTAGCCATTTATGGTTCCCGAAGGCCTGAGCCCAATATATATATATATATATATATATATATATATATATATATATATATATATATATATATATATATATATCATCAACCGTTTGAGTGTCCACTGCAGGACCGGCCTATCCCAACCGAAGTGGGGACGATACAGCCAATGTATCTCTACCAAGTGGCTTAGGCTGTCTGGTAGAGATTGTATGTAGGATTAGAAGTGCCTGTAAGTGTAATTGTGGTGTTCGAGTGGCTTTGGATGTGTGTGAAGTCTGTGAACCAAGTGTACCTGGCTCACGCAAGCTGACTGGGTGCAAGCATACTTTATTGCATGCGACACTGGTTCAACCACAGCACCCCTTGTGTCCGCCAATGCAGTACGTGGCCAGAAGAACGCTCCCTAAGTTTATTACCCTGGTGGGGCTAGAACCCTCATTCTTCAGTGAAAACACACACCTTACCACTGTACCACAGAGGCTCCATATATATATATATATATATATATATATATATATATATATATATATATATATATGTGAAAAGATACTTTCGGACGTCATCAATCAAAATTTTTAGTGTTTGATTGAATCCTGTTTTTAGATTGATAGGGAAATAAAAAACAACGTCCCTTGAATAATTTATGTTCATGGGTCACTGGCTGGTTTGTGACGAGCAAAACAACGGATTGTGATTAATGGAGAGTCATTATCTTGGCCAGAGAAAGTTTGTGGGGTTCCCAAGAGATTAGTTTTTGGACATTTTTCTCATTACTTATGTCAGTTTTCTAAAAAGAAAAAAAAGAAAAAAGAAAAGCAGATGCACAGTTAATACAAAAGGAGACAGAATCTGTCCAAAACGACCTGGATAAGGTCATGAAATTGGGTAAGAAAAGCCGACAGAACAAAAGTTATGCACCTTCAAGACCAAACCATATGTGTACCAATGCTAACCACGTAAAAGAATAAAAGGGCGATATAGACCTCTTAGTTATTGTATACAATGACTTGATAAACTTTAAAATGGTGGAAAGCAATACTAATGCAATAAAACACTTGACAACATTGCAAGGAACTTTGATTATAAAACACCCAAAATAATCCCTAAGAATTTCTGTCGGTGTTAGATCACACTTTGAATATTGGGAACAATACTAGTCCCTTCCCCTTATTGAAGACGAAAGCAAAGTCGAGAGAGAGCAGCGAAGATATATCACAATTATATTCTCTCTGTGAAAATAGCCTTACGAAGAAGAGCTTATGAATCTAATTTTGTTTTTTGAGCAGGAGCCTAGTGGCAATTTAATTCAGTTATATAGCCTATAATTAGTATTAAATATGACATAATTTATGATAATCTGTTAGAAATATTATCATGAAGCTCGAAGATAATAATATGATGAAAGTCAAGAGATGTAACACTATGTAAGCAAAAAGTGTTTTCATTTTAAGCGTTCTGAAACAGGGGAAAAAAGAAGATTCGATGCTACCTCAGACTTTGTTGATTACGCAAATTACAGCTTTCAAGATGCAAAGCTGCTAGGTATCGTTTGGTGTGTGTGTGTGTGTGTGTGTGTGTGTGTGTGTGTGAGAGAGAGAGAGAGAGAGAGAGAGAGAGACAGAGACAGAGACAGAGAGAGAGAGAGAGAGAGAGAGAGAGAGACAGAGACAGAGACAGAGACAGAGAGGGACGGTGGTGGAGAGGGGGTTAAAGAAGTTACACGCTGTCTGAAACGACGAGTGTTTGATCCCTTGTACTAAGCAAATTAGTACTAAGCAAATCAGTACTAAGCAAATTACCAGAGAAAATATAGTTTAAATTACTTTGTTCGAAAAGAAATATAACAGTGTAATACATATCCAACTTGGGTTCCATGACAAAAAACATGACAAAATTTTTATATTATTAGATACAATAAATTAAATGTCAGGACCAACTTGCATAGACCTGGGTTCCTACGCTCCTCATGGGGCAACATAGAATTGGATGATGGATGGATGGATGGATGGATAGATACGATATAAATAACCTTAACTCTAGATTGCATTGATTTATTTTTTCCCAGGAAACAAATTAACACAAACATACTACTTCATTTGTGTCAAACAGCCTTCAGCTTTGGTTAAAATTGGATAAACCTGAGTTATTTTGTTGAAAAACCCACAGATGGATCAGACTTTGACTCTTGTATTGCGACCTTGACCACTGATTGATTGTTCTGAAAATTCAATCTTTTCATCCTTGGCTTGCCTTTAACACTTTCACAAAGGTTGATCTAAACAGGGGAAAAAATACTTTGACTTTGTCCTGGGACCTAGATATTTGACATTTTTCTAGAAAAAAAAAAAAAGTACACTTACATTTTGGATTACCATCAACACTTCCATTAAGTTTGGTTAAAACCAGAGGGTTACTCCTAGTCTGACCTTAAGGTACTTCACAAAGTTTAGTTAAAATTAGGTGAAAGCTTTTTATGTTTTAAATTCGAAAAGTTGATATTGTATATATACGAACCTAACATTAAATATACTGTACAGTACAGTAATCACTCCAAGATCCGACTTAATAAAGCCAAAGGCACGTCCGAAACTTGGGTTTGTCCAGGACTTGGGAAAATGCCTCCTGGACAGGTACTTATAGACCCTAACCCAGCCTAACTCTGAAAACCAAGTAAATAACTCCCTACCGGACATGCACAGCACCTATATAAGACCCTATTCACACAAGTAAGGGACAGAAAGCATGAAATAAATGAAAAGGAACCAGAGAATGAGGAATTAAAAGTATGGAAAATATTTAGCAGTGTAATGGGTAATTACAACACGTCTGTGGCCGTTACAGAGATTAACCCACCTCCTTTAAGGCTCTGACAGTGGCGAAAATGCTCTCGAAGCAACTACAGTAATCAAGTGTTCTGCTGCGCTTAATCCTTTGCTCTGTGAATTATAATTGTTTAACACTGCACATTCTGTTCTTACTTGCACCGCACCAGTTACAACACGCCAGTTTGCACTCTGCACTAAATCCTTTGCACTCTGAATTCTGATTTCTTAACACTGCACAACACTGTAAATTCCCATGGGGTGTAGTAGCAAGGTATTGTAGTTTATTCACTGTTTATTCACAAAAACAAGCACGTGGGGCAGCCATTGCAATGAGCGTCTAGTCACTAGAATAGTTAGGCGTGTACTGGGGAGGGGAGGATGAGGGGGGCGCTCTACTACGTGCGAAAACGCAGCTGTTCGGCATAGTGTGCCAAGCTCAAAGTATGGTTAAAAACTTATCTGATTTTTTTTTTTTTACGTTTTTTAGCCATTTATGGTTCCCGAAGGCCTGAGCCCAATATATATATATATATATATATATATATATATATATATATATATATATATATATATATATATATATATATATATATATATATATATATATATATATATATATATATATATATATATATATATATATATATATATATATATATATATATATCATCTCATCAGCCGTTTGAGTGTCCACTGCAGGACCGGCCTATCCCAACCGAAGTGGGGACGATACAGCCAATGTATCTCTACCAAGTGGCTTAGGCTGTCTGGTAGAGATTGTATGTAGGATTAGAAGTGCCTGTAAGTGTAACTGTGGTGTTCGAGTGGCTTTGGATGTGTGTGAAGTCTGTGAACCAAGTGTACCTGGCTCACGCAAGCTGACTGGGTGCAAGCATACTTTATAGCATGCGACACTGGTTCAACCACAGCACCCCTTGTGTCCGCCAATGCAGTGCGTGGCCAGAAGAACGCTCCCTAAGTTTATTACCCTGGTGGGGCTAGAACCCTCATTCTTCAGTGAAAACACACACCTTACCACTGTACCACAGAGGCTCCATATATATATATATATATATATATATATATATATATATATATATATATATATATATATATATATATATATATATATATATGAAAAGATACTTTCGGACGTCATCAATCAAAATTTTTAGTGTTTGATTGAATCCTGTTTTTAGATTGATAGGGAAATAAAAAACAACGTCCCTTGAATAATTTATGTTCATGGGTCACTGGCTGGTTTGTGACGAGCAAAACAACGGATTGTGATTAATGGAGATTCATTATCTTGGCCAGAGAAAGTTTGTGGGGTTCCCAAGAGATTAGTTTTTGGACATTTTTCTCATTACTTATGTCAGTTTTCTAAAAATAAAAAAAAGAAAAAAGAAAAGCAAATGCACAGTTAATACAAAAGGAGACAGAATCTGTCCAAAACGACCTGGATAAGGTCATGAAATTGGGTAAGAAAAGCCGACAGAACAAAAGTTATGCACCTTCAAGACCAAACCATATGTGTACCAATGCTAACCACGTAAAAGAATAAAAGGGCGATATAGACCTCTTAGTTATTGTATACAATGACTTGATAAACTTTAAAATGGTGAAAAGCAATACTAATGCAATAAAACACTTGACAACATTGCAAGGAACTTTGATTATAAAACACCCAAAATAATCCCTAAGAATTTCTGTCGGTGTTAGATCACACTTTGAATATTGGGAACAATACTAGTCCGTTCCCCTTATTGAAGACGAAAGCAAAGTCGAGAGAGAGCAGCGAACATATATCACAATTATATTCTCTCTGTGAAAATAACCTTACGAAGAAGAGCTTATGAATCTAATTTTGTTTTTTGAGCAGGAGCCTAGTGGCAATTTAATTCAGTTATATAGCCTATAATTAGTATTAAATATGACATAATTTATATTAATCTGTTAGAAATCTTATCATGAAGCTCGAAGATAATAATATGATGAAAGTCAAGAGATGTAACACTATGTAAGCAAAAAGTGTTTTCATTTTAAGCGTTCTGAAACAGGGGAAAAAAGAAGATTCGATGCTACCTCAGACTTTGTTGATTACGCAAATTATAGCTTTCAAGATGCAAAGCTGCTAGTTATCGTTTGGTGTGTGTGTGTGTGTGTGTGTGTGTGTGTGTGTGTGTGAGAGAGAGAGAGAGAGAGAGAGAGAGAGAGAGGGACGGTGGTGGAGAGGGGGTTAAAGAAGTTACACGCTGTCTGAAACGACGAGTGTTTGATCCCTTGTGCTAAGCAAATTAGTACTAAGCAAATCAATACTAAGCAAATTACCAGAGAAAATATAGTTTAAATTACTTTGTTCGAAAAGAAATATAACAGTGTAATACATATCCAACTTGGGTTCCATGACAAAAAACATGACAAAATTTTTATATTATTAGATACAATAAATTATATGTCAGGACCAACTTGCATAGACCTGGGTTCCTACGCTCGTCATGGGGCAACATAGAATTGGATGATGGATGGATGGATAGATACGATATAAATAATCTTAACTCTAGATTGCATGTATTTATTTATTTTTCTCAGGAAACAAATTAACACAAACATACTATTTCATTTGCGTCAAACTGCCTTCAGCTTTGGTTAAAATTGGATAAACCCGAGTTGATTTAGTTGAAAATCCCACAGACTTTGACTCTTTTCTTGCGACCTTGACCACTGAATGATTGTTATGAAAATTCAATCTTTTCATCCTTGGCTTGCCTTTAACACTCCCACAAAGGTTGATCTAAACAGGGGAAAAAAATACTTTGACTTTGTCCTGGGACCTAGATATTTGACATTTTTCTTGAAAAAAAAAGTACACTTACATTTTGGATTACCATCAACACTTGCATTAAGTTTGGTTAAAACCAGAGGGTTACTCCCAGTCTGACCTTAAGGTACTTCACAAAGTTTAGTTAAAATTAGGTGAAAGCTTTTTATGTTTTAAATTCGAAAAGTTGATATTGTATATATACGAACCTAACATTAAATATACTGTACAGTACAGTAATCACTCCAAGATCCGACTTAATAAAGCCAAAGGCACGTCCGAAACTTGGGTTTGTCCGGGACTTGGGAAAATGCCTCCTGGACAGGCACTTATGGACCCTAACCCAGCCTAACTCTGAAAACCAAGTAAATAACTCCCTACCGGACATGCACAGCACCTATATAAGACCCTATTCACACAAGTAAGGGACAGAAAGCATGAAATAAATGAAAAGGAACCAGAGAATGAGGAATTAGAAGTATGGAAAATATTTAGCAGTGTAATGGGTAATTACAACACGTCTGTGGCCGTTACAGAGATTAACCCACCTCCTTTAAGGCTCTGACAGTGGCGAAAATGCTCTCGAAGCAACTACAGTAATCAAGTGTTCTGCTGCGCTTAATCCTTTGCTCTGTGAATTATAATTGTTTAACACTGCACATTCTGTTCTTACTTGCACCGCACCAGTAACAACACGCCAGTTTGCACTCTGCACTAAATCCTTTGCACTCTGAATTCTGATTTCTTAACACTGCACAACACTGTAAATTCCCATGGGGTGTAGTGGCAAGGTATTGTAGTTTATTCACTGTTTATTCACAAAAACAAGCACGTGGGGCAGCCATTGCAATGAGCGTCTAGTCACTAGAATAGTTAGGCGTGAACTGGGGAGGGGAGGATGAGGGGGGCGCTCTACTACGTGCGAAAACACAGCTGTTCGGCGTAGTGTGCCAAGCTCAAAGTATGGTTAAAAACTTGTCTGATTTTTTTTTTTTTTTACGTTTTTTAGCCATTTATGGTTCCCGAAGGCCTAAGCCCAATATATATATATATATATATATATATATATATATATATATATATCATCTCATCAGCCGTTTGAGTGTCCACTGCAGGACCGGCCTATCCCAACCGAAGTGGGGACGATACAGCCAATGTATCTCTACCAAGTGGCTTAGGCTGTCTGGTAGAGATTGTATGTAGGATTAGAAGTGCTTGTAAGTGTAATTATGGTGTTCAAGTGGCTTTGGATGTGTGTGTAGTCTGTGAACCAAGTGTAACTGGCTCACGCAAGCTGACTGGGTGCAATCATACTTTATAGTATGCGACACTGGTTCAACCACAGCACCCCTTGTGTCCGCCAATGCAGTACGTGGCCAGAAGAACGCTCCCTAAGTTTATTACCCTGGCGGGGCTAGAACCCTCATTCTTCAGTGAAAACACACACCTTATCACTGTACCACAAAGGCTCCATATATATATATATATATATATATATATATATATATATGAAAAGATACTTTCGGACGTCATCAATCAAAATTTTTAGTGTTTGACTGAATCCTGTTTTTAGATTGATAGGGAAATAAAAAAAACCGTTACTTGAATAATTTATGTTCATTGGTCACTGGTTGGTTTGTGACGAGCAAAACAACGGATTGTGAATAATGGAGAGTCATTATCTTGGCCAGAGAAAGTTTGTGGGGTTCCCAAGAGATTAGTTTTTGGACATTTTTCTCATTACTTATGTCAGTTTTCTAAAAAGAAAAAAAAAAAAAAACTAAAGCAGATGCACAGTTAATACAAAAGGAGACAGAATCTGTCCAAAACGACCTGGATAAGGTCAGGAAATTGGGTAAGAAAAGCCGACAGAACAAAAGTTATGCACCTTCAAGACCAAACCATATGTGTACCAATGCTAACCACGTAAAAGAATAAAAGGGCGATATAGACCTCTTAGTTATTGTATACAATGACTTGATAAACTTTAAAATGGTGAAAAGCAATACTAATGCAATAAAACACTTGACAACATTGCAAGGAACTTTGATTATAAAACACCCAAAATAATCCCTAAGAATTTCTGTCGCTGTTAGATCACACTTTGAATATTGGGAACAGTACTAGTCCCTTCCCCTTATTGAAGACGAAAGCAAAGTCGAGAGAGAGCAGCGAAGATGTATCACAATTATATTTTCTCTGTGAAAATTACTTTACGAAGAAGAGCTTATGAATCTAATTTTGTTTTTTGAGCTGGAACCTAGTGGCAATTTAATTCAGTTATATAGCCTATAATTAGGATTAAATATGACATAATTTATGATAATCTGTTAGAAATATTATCATGAAGCTCGAAGATAATAATGTGATGAAAGTCAAGAGATGTAACACAAATGTAAGCAAAAAGTGTTTTCATTTTAAGCGTTCCGAAACGGGGGAAAAAAAAGGTTCGATGCTGCTTCAGACTTTGTTGATTACGCAAATCATAGCTTTCAAGATGCAAAGCTGCTAGTTATCGTTTGGTGTGTGTGTGTGTGTGTGTGTGTGTGTGTGTGTGTGTGTGTGTGTGTGTGTGAGAGAGAGAGAGAGAGAGAGAGAGAGAAAGAAAGAGGGAGAGACAGAGAGAGAGAGGGACGGTGGTGGAGAGGGGGTTAAAGAAGTTACACGCTGTCTGAAATGACGAGTGTTTGATCCATTGTTATGATGGGAATCAGTATGATTACATTTAGGTAACAGATATATTAATGATAATCCGCAAGACTGATTGCCTATTCAGGAAGCACCCCATGTAACACCAGCACAGCGATCCTGCATGGAACAACCCCGCTATGTAATGAGTCTAACTTATGAGTCTTAGCATCGACATAGTCGAGTGTGATGAGTAAAGTGAAGTGAGGCTGCTCGTGCTCAGAGAATAGATTATGCTGAAGTTTTGTTTGTTTGTTTGTTTTTTAAGACAACAAAATCAGCTTTTTTTGGCAAATGAAATTCTGCAGGTGGGTTTACTGCAAGTAGATACATTATTTCCTTAATGCTACAGAATCTGCTAACCTGACGAAAGTCGTATTCCCTCAGCAGTCCTGATTAAAATTTTCTTTTATTGATAAAACGGAATTAATGTTACATCATCAAACTGAATTAATTCAAAGATAGTCAAATATATCGTCATCATTATTTTTAATTTCGTTCCTCCAGATTCTTAAGTTTATCTTCCAAATAATGTGTTTCAATAAGACTGCGATTTTATACACCTCTCAATACAACTTGCTTAAATACCTTCACTACGAAAGGTCCTTCCTAAAACTGACTAGCAGGAAGTAAAACACTGTATATAGTACGTGAATATACTGAAGAAATAAATATTCTCCATGAAACTACTGGCCAAGCCATTATTGCAGCATAATGTATTGGTATCCCTTTGTTCACAAGATATCTTTTATACTGTATTACCACTTATCACAAATGATTTTTTAAGTTTAGGAGAGCCACATTGTAAATGAAAGGTTCAAAGGGCTGTATTCTTCCCCTCCAGTTCGAAAAGCCTGTCTTAATATAAATGTACTTCGCCTGGCGGTGAACGATGATTGAATCTTATATACGTCTTCTTGTCAGGGGAATTACTTAAACTGCCACTGCGAAATGCATTGCCTACATATCTGGGCAACACTCTGGGAGAAAATGACAGAGTCGTAGCTATTAATAGGAGTCGTAAGGGCAAAACTATAATACTATGGATCATAAGCAGATGAAACAACGGGGAATCTTTGATACGAGGCGAAAACCGTGGCTCCAGAGGTGCTGGTGTTCGTCCAATACCATGATTGATTCCGTTGTTTTCTAGTTCGAGGTTTGGTCTCCAATATCCCCTCCTTCCAGCGGCGGATCCAGCGGTAGACAGTAGAAGCACTTATTCCAGACTCCTGTGCCATGTCTCGCACCGACATACCTCCCAACCACATCCTCACGATTCGCAGGCGATCAGTCGTCACTGGTCGGCCTTTAGCATTACGTTCGTACATTATTCTTGTCCTGTCCGGAAAACGTGATCGTAAGATAAATTGAAATGATCCACACGCAAATGGAATCGTAACGTTAATCACTTAATTAAGATGTTATATTTCAATCCTTTTTCCTTTGGTAGATGCTATTGGCTTTGCGGAAGACAGTTCGAAACAGAAGGGTTAAATATATATTTTTTTTATCGCCTTTATTAATAAAAGATGCTGCATAGGGACGCCTTCCACTAGTAACACTTAAATAAGCAGTTATACTAACACTTCGCATCCCATGCCCAACTCCCCGAAAAGGAAGGCGGTGAACCACAAGGGTAGAGCAACATCAACGTGTAGTTCAGGAGGTTCATGTTCAAAGGGGCCTGAGCCCACATCAACACCAAGAATAACAAACACTATTATTGCTGCAATATACTCTTCTAAAATAAGCAAAATTATACGTAAGGAAAGCGAAGTCGTCAGGAAGAAGGGGTTAATTGGAAGCTGTGAATGTATCTCTACATTCAAGCACTTTAATAACGGAGGGAAGAGCAACAGGCAAACCTTTCTGATATCGAGTTGCCCTGGGCCATCATGCCGTCCATCCTCCAACTAGCAGCACCTTCATTTGGTCTCCTTCTCCATCTACCCCTCTCCTTCCCTACCTCATTCATAAACTTTCTACCAGTCAGTTTCTTACTTTTTATTCCCTCCTATTTCTAGGGTACTTCTTATACTTTCCAGGATTCCACATAAAAAATTTTACCTTCTGACTCACCAGATTTGTGTTCTTCCAGGCAGTTCCAAACTTAACACTGGGGTGTGGACAACAGCTGTCCACAACAGCTTCTTTCCATCCATGCTCTCCTCCTTATTCCTTGTCATTGTCTTCGGTGTACTGCACTTACAACCTCCAATCCCTACTATTCGCTTTCTTCCACTACATCCTCTAAAAAGCAACCCGATCTCATTACATACAGGAAGGTTGTGTGGATGCCCTCACATTATCATATTCATGAATCTTTAAACTTATTGTTCACCCTATGGATTACACACCTTTCAAAAACCGTAACTTTGCTTTTTCATTCATTCACTATTTAATTTCATTTCTTACCAGCATTTACAAGCTCATTCACTAAGCCTTGCACCTCCGACATATACACACTTCAAGGATCACCAGCAAACAGCAGTATCGGCAAATTCCACAACCTAACCCGTCTGGCAAAGAGCATTTTAAAATCGAATGCTCTTCTTTGTAGTTGTTTAGAACACTGCATATCTGTCTAATGCCATCCATCCATAAAAAGGTATGCCAGGTAAAAGTAAGCAAAAACAAAACTGCATTTCGGTTAGAAATAAGGAACAGATTCCTGGCTCTAAGTTATGCTGAGTGTGACATTAATGAGTTGAATGAACAAAATTGTTCAGGGAATCAGAGGTTGTAGTAGGGAAAGCCAATATAAACAAAGGCAACAAGGATTCAAAATCGACCCTCGAACTCGCGAAAAGAAGAATGATAATGTAAAAATAAAGAAAGAAGAGTCAGAAACAGTAGAACAAATGTAGCTTATGAACAAGAGAGAGAGAGAGAGAAGAAAAACGAAAGAAAAACATAGATCAGTGCAAAGAAACCATCAAAAAAGGAAAATGCTTGAAACAGGTTCGAAGCAAAATAGCACTGGGAATGCAACAAATTGTACCACTGAAAAATAGAAATGATGGCCATTAAGTGCTGAGGAAGAATGTTGAAGATAGCTGAATAATTTTGCAAAGAACTGAATGCATCGAAGACAATAATGCCAGTAACTAGCTTTCCAGTTGGAAAAAAATAAATACTGGATGTAACACTTCATGAAGTAAAACTTTCTCTTAAATGTATTAAAAGAGAAAAGGGCGCAAGAGAGTATGAAATACTAGCAGATTTACTGTCGGATGCAGGAGCAGATGTTTAAAACCAGCTGGCCCACTTATTTATCTGATGTCAAACAAGTTTTTCCCCAAACCTGGCGAAATACAAGAGCTATTATCCTTAACAAGAAAGGTTATTCAAAAAAGCTTAGTAACTATCGACCCTTTAGCTTATAATGATTTATTCCCAGACTCTTCACTAAAATCTTTACGAGCAGAACAACAAATTTAAAAGAAAATCAACTTCCTGAGCCATTGTACAGCGGGTATTCGAGTATTGATCATGTACACAATAAATCAGTTAATGGATGAACTGAAAGAATAAAATAAACCACTGTGCTTCGGTTTTCTTGTTTACAAAAAGGTTTCTGACTTTGATGAGCAGTTATTTATTCACTGCTGGAAAAAAGTGTGAACAAGAAGCGGTGCCAAGGCACAGCAACCCAGTCCCTGGCAGTCATTTTAGTGTTGACATAAAAACACAACAGGTTACCAAAGATGCCACATAACAAATTTTGAGTAAATTGGGTGAAAATTTACCAACATTATGCCCATTCGAAATTTTAGGCCCGACCCACCTGACACTGACCCCGCTACCGCTAACTAGGGGGTAATGAGTCATGATGTAATGAGGCATGTTATAAGGTGCAGATTTGAAAGATGCACCCTTGGGTTTTGGTTCATGTCAATATGACGAATATGAAGGGAGTTATGTCGAAAAAACGGTTTTTACTTGTCCCCGTTATAAATATATATATATATATATATATATATATATATATATATATATATATATATATAAATATATATATATATATTTTTTTTGGGGGGCATACACCCTAGGCTTTGACTCAATTTGCCAAAAATATAATCAGGTGCTCAGAAGGTCACAGCCCATCATCCCTATAAGTTCAGTTAAAATCGCACTGGCAGTTTTCACATAAAGCTGTTAACAGACAGAAAGGCAGATATAAAGACAGAAAAACAAACACATAAACAAACCAAGTGAAAACAATACCCATCCCCAAGCCCCTCCAGGGCGGAGACGAGTAACAAGAGCTTTGTAAAGCTGTTAGAAAACGTATACAAAGAGGAAAATGCTACACTTAACCCCTCCATGGTCGTGGGTCCGGAGTTTTACATGCACCCCAGGCCAACACCAGGGCCAGTTTCTGAAGTTTCGAAAATTGATTTTTTTCTTGCCACATTGAAGAGAAAATTCAGATGTACCTAACAGTGCAACTCCCAGCTTCCTAGACCCAATCTGTGGCTTGCAATGGAATGCGAAACTTGCAGAAATATCGGCATCCGATATCCGCAACCGAGATGTGCTGCCTCACTGTAACATTGCACATGTTGTTATGATTTTATTTTACCCCCCAAACAATGTGAATGATGCTGAAATGTTGCGCATAGATTGGATATGATGATACCAAATGATTTCAGTGCATAATAATTACGGTATGTTAGTATTGGCTCGAAAAAAATCATGAATATTTTTTCACCTTTTTGATATAAATATGTTTATGGCAGTGTCGAGTTATTCTTTACGTTATCGTTGTGCCCATGCTTGGAAAAGGGAGTGAAAGGGTTGAAGTTTCAGTCCTAAATGTGAAAATTGCCCATCCCTCGAGGCTAGGCTCTCCCATGGGAGATGAAAGTGGAGGGTCATATCCAATCATCAATAGAGTAGTCGAGTCACAACTTGTCGCTCCCACACCACGTGCATGGCTAAAATTAGAATAGTTGAGCGTTAGTAAAATTCACTTTGTTGTCGATGACAGGAGAAGATAAAGATGAGTCTAGGGTTGAATGTAGTTTATTTTCTTCTAAAGGAAAAGTTCAAAATTAACACAGAATATTACACAAGAGTGTTTTATGCTTGCCAACTTCTCGCAGCCCACCGTGCCTCTCTCTAGATCCCCCTTCTCGCTCTCTCTCCTCCAGCCTCCTAACTCCTTCTGCCTTATTCTCCTGTTTCTTTCCATATATGAGAAAGTCTGTCACGTGGGCTATGCGGTTGTCGAACTTTCCAGAAGTCTCAGTGTGTGTGTGTGTGTGTGTGTGTGTGTGTGTGTGTGTGTGTGTGTGTGTGTGTATCGTAGCTTTCCGGTCAAGCGTCACAAGGTGCTGTATATGGCATACTGTGCTGACTGGCATTCCTTGCTGAGATAGAGTGCAAATGTCACTTCCCCCAGGCTAGTCATGACTTTGACCTTACCTCTAGAATACCTATATATGTTAGCAGCTATTATGTATTGTGTAATGATATGGTTGAGTCCTGTCAGGGGTATTTCTTCTGTGTCATCAGAAAACTTGGGTTTTGGTACTATTGTCTTTGATGCCTACAGTTCATTACTAAATGTTTCAACTCTCTTCACCATCCAATATCGGCATTTAATGACTCTACCGTTTTTGTTTTTCAGTGACATAATTTGTTGCCTTCCTACTGCCATTTTACTCTGGACCTGTTTCAGACTTCTTTCCTTTTTTATGGTTTCTTTGAACTGCTCTGTGGTTCTCTTTCTTTTCTCTTGTCTCTGTCTCTTATTGAAAAGATAGTTTAATTCCACTCTTTATTGATCATATTTCTTGGTTTTTATTTGAATCTTGATCCTTTCTTCTTTTATGAACTCGAGCGTCATGTTACATTACTTGTTAGTTTTGGTTGTATTGACGTTCTCTATTGCCTTCCCTGATACTCTTAGCACTCTTGTTACTCTCATTCAGCCCATCACTATCATTCTCAGCATAACTTAGAGTCTGAAGTCTGTTTGATATTTCTAACGGAAAGGCTGCTTTGTTTTCATATACTTTTATTGAGCATATCTTTTTTTTTTTCTTTAATCAGCTTCTTTCTTTCATATTTGGAACTGAATCTGGCTGTGCAACCCATCATTCTATGATCTCTTCCTATATTTACTTTGTTCATAACTGTGACATTTATGTCCGTGTTATTCTTCTCTGCTATAATGAGGTCAATTTCATTCATTCTTTCTTCAATTGGACTTTTCCAGGTCCACTTTGTCCCCGTTATTTCATGAAAGAATGTGTTCATTATTCTAATGTTATACATTACTGCAAAATTTAGTACCATTTCACCTCAGTCATTCCTTTCTCCCACTCCGAGGTTTCCCATACCTGCTTTCCACTTTTCACTTTGTGAACCTTCCCACTGAAGTCTCCCATAAGTATACTATGTCTGGTCTTTTCCATAATCTGGGAGATCCAGTCATAATAAGTTTCTGTTTCTTCATACTAGCTTTGAGAAGTCGATGCATATACTTGTATTACTTCAGAGAGTACCTTTTGCCAAGCCTATTTACTATTATTGCTATTCTATCAGATACACTGCTCAATTTAACAACAATCTCTGCAAGATTTCTGTTAATTAGAAATTCTACACGAATAACCTGTTGATTTTGTCTTCCGCCATAGTAAAAAAAGGTGACTGTTTTCTTGGAAGAGAATTAAATTTTCTTCTTTTCTGTGGATCTCATTCTGACCTAAAATTTCTCCACTAATGTTTCCAATTCAGGCATAAACGTGTCAAGTTTGTAATCTTCTGCAAGGCTTCTTACATTGTATGTGTAGATCTTCATTCATTTCAGTTTATTTTGTTTCAGTCTCTGATTTGCCGAGATTGCCTACTCACTTTCGGTTCCACACTACCCGTACACACAAGATGCAGTGTGGTTGCACCTTTGGTAGACAATGATTCAGTAGGTACTCCCTGTAAATCGTCACCAGTAGAATTCATATTTGGTTAGGAGGACTGTGGCAAATAATCTCACCTCCCTGCCACATAGAAACTGGTGAGATGTATTTGTGTCATCATATTCAGTATAGTCGGTGGAGCCCTATATATCTACAGGGGGTCCCATGGTTCGCTCCATCTAAGACGATCCTTTGTACATCTGCAAGGCCTTCCCCTATCCTCTACCTGTGGGTGTGCCAACTTTTAAGTCAAATAACTCACTTAGCTCATCTTCTGCAAGTACTGCCATCCATGCAGTCTTATACATCTTAACAGCATTCACACTTGTTTCCTGCCACATACCCGGCACATTTTCGTCAGTTTTCACACAACTTCTCTGTCTACTCTGCCATTTACTTTCCCGATACCCATTACGGCAGCATACAGCTTGTCTCTTATAAACCTTTGATAGATTCTTTAGTCTATTCAACCATTCCCTATAACAATAACCCTTGCAGATATTTCCCTAGAATAATTTAATAACAAGTCCTTATAATGTGTATTGTAGGGCTTAGATACGTGTGAAAGTTTCATATTTCCTGCCAAATCAACACTTTAAAATAAATTTTTATGAGTTCCATGATTTTATCTTTGGTTTAGGTAAAAGATATAGCACATATCATTACTGCGATACTATGTAAAATCTAACGTACTAACATATCTTAATTTTATTGAAATATGAATTCCCTGAATTTTGATGAATGACTGGTAAACACCAAGGTGAGGAGCTACACTCGTTGGAACATCAACCATCCAAAAGAGGCAGGAACTTGGATGTTGCACACCCGAATACGGTATCAGACAAATTTTAAAATTTACCTGAGGGTGTTTTGCTATCGGATCACTTTTTTATATTATGCTTTCAACTTTTGGATTGTCAGTAAGTATTCTATCTTTTTAGCTTCAACTAACTACAGTCACACCAGCTGTGACAAGATATGGGTTGGGAGATATTTAAATTTGACGGGTGACTTATAACCTCTTCGTCCGCCATGTCTACTAGACGTTTATGGAAAATCATGGAATGTGTTATATTTCATTGGAATTCCAATGTCTTATTTGGTTAAAGTTCACATAGTATCACAGTAATTTGCCTTCATTTACCTGAACATGGGGAAAAAAGTAAACTAGCTCATAAAACTTTGTCTGGAACTGTTGTTTTGGCAGGAGATATGAAAATTTATCAAGCATCTAGGCCAGAGGTGCTGAACTGGTGGCCCCTGGGCCACATGTGGCACTCAAAGAGGAAGTGATTGGCCTGCAATGACTTAAGAAAAATGAGAAGTAACAAAGGGAAAATCCCATTACATTTGTCATATGATCAAGTGAACAAATATTACAGCACAAACCGGAAATGTTTATTGATAATTTGATTTATGAAAATTCCGTTTGAATAATTCATTGGTGAACAAATTTGTCACGAAATTTTTATTTAAATACCATCAATATCTTGAAGCAGAAGCCAATGCCACTGCAAGGGTTAGAAGGAGTACAGAACTTCTCCAAACATTTGAATAGGCTGTGGCTTTTCCGTGCTATATATTGTACGGAAATAACTTAATTGAATAAGTTTCCAATGTTATATTACATTTTAAAAATTTGCATTTACTTTATGCTCGTAAGCAAAGATAAGCCTCTCCTACTAGGAATTATTATTATGACAAGTGTTCCTTCCATAACGTGGGTATTTGCTTCTGCAATGACCTCGCGTTAGGGAAATATCACATTAGACAGACTCTTGAAAACCCATAATTCCTTCCGTACCCCTGCCCGAAGTCCACTTTTCCCCCTTTGTGGTGCAAATTTTTTTTATATCCCCAAGTTTAAACCTCCTAAAGGTATTAATATAGTAATAATAATAAATTAGATCAATAGGATTTCTTTATATATTATACCTTGTGTGAGAAGAGCAGACACATGTCACCGGAGATGAGGTAGAGGGGGAAAACATGAGGCAAGCTGAGGAGGATGGTGTGGATAGGAGTGGGCTGAAAGGGGAATGCAGGAGGCGGGAGGGAGGTAAGGGGATCCTGATTGGTTGGGTGACTGGTAGAACGAGATAGGCGAAGCATGATTGGTGGGAGATGTTGTCAAGTATTGTGAGGCTCCGTGACTCACACCGTGTTTCAGCCCTCCCAGTTCCAATTACCGCATTACACTAACGGTGCCTGCATTAAAATGTTTATTTCCTTCTGCAAAATCATGCTGCATTAGAGCAATATTGCGCTACAGCAAACTGCTTTAGGGGAGGAACGCCTGTACTTGATCTGAGGAAAAAAAGTGGATTGGAGAGGCAACTGAAAATATGTTATAAGCTAAATCTTGAGGTGTAGATCATGTTTGTCCCTTTTGCACATGATGATGCAAAATGAGTCAGAATAGTGTTAAGCTGAAGAGTAACAGATGACTCACTTTGCATCATTATCAGGGTTGGTCTGGAGGGATGCCAATTAGGCAATTTTGGCCAAAAATATTCACCAAAAATTAAGAATTAGCATGAAGTGTATTAATCTTTGATGCTTCATAAGGGAGGGTGTGTATTTCACAAGGCCAACAGTCTCAAACAGTCCTCTTTTTCTCGCCTTTCCTTGGGGTGGGGGAAGGGTGCATGGGCACCATTTTTGGCAATTTACTCAAAAACTATTGGTAATATCAAATTCAGAGGATACAAAGTAAAAGCTCGTGAAATTCAGCATATAGACATATATTTAGCTCTTGAGTGGTTTGGGTAAAATATTGCAGTAGGGTGTTGAGAATCTATTTTCAATGTGGAACAACATTGTTCTCAATGCATTTCGGTACTTTTGCTTTACTTTTATTCATCAGTTTTGTGTGTTTTTATTAGCATATCATATAGTATAAACATAACTGAAGACGATGGTATACAATTTATACCAATATAGAAAATTTCTGGGGAAAATAAAATCTGTGGAAATATTTTCCTTTGTGCAAGAGTCCAGCCTGCCCTCGAGGCATTTTCTCTGATTATGTCCAACAAACTTAGAGAAAACTTCCGGTGCGTGAGGGGGTTAAATAATATATCTCTTACTTCACTATGCATTCCTTTTAAATACCTACGGTGATATGGAAAAGGTTAGGTAGACTTGGTCCTCACACAATTGACAGAAGTGTGACCCTTTCGATGGATTGAGTTTGACACCACTGATCTAGGCCATCTGATAGACATTGTAAAGGCACATTTTAAAATTAGTATGTTCATCAAACTATATACTGTATCTATATATATATATAGATATATATATATATATATATATATATATATACATATATATATATATATATATATATTGTTACATAGCCTATGATTTCATCATCCTTTGTGTAATTCTAACGTACAGTGTGCTGCCTGTTTGATCACCAGCGTGTTCTACCTCACTCCCCCTTTCTACCGTTATAATAGAGTAAGTCGTTCTTTCTGTTGTTCAGAGCAGGATTGTCAACTCTTTGCCCCCATGGCTTCATTTGCGTGTCCTTCTTACAAGTTGTATCAAGCTCTGCCGGCCCCTATATAATGAGCTCAGTCTCTGCATCATTGCCACTTAGATCTACTCCTCATTTTGTTCACATCTCTGTCCTCCCCGGTACAGTTATTATTATTGTGAGTGCTCAGGAAGTCTCCAACCATCTAGCACCTGTGTGTAATTTGAGTATAACTGTTGTTGCATTTTTTCTTGTACTGTGTAGCATGGGGTGTTAAATTTTGGGCCTAGTGAAGTTTTTGTAATTCATGTAAGGTTCTTTATGTCAGTCATCATTAATAATATATTGTATCTGTAATAATATATCTGGCATTCACTGAGTATTATCTGGTATCTCATTTTAACAGGGCTGACTTAGATAAATTTACTCATGCTAATTTCGTGTTAATAGAGGCTATTGCAGTTAACCATGTATCTAACCTGTTTTTTGCCATTACATTATCCTTATGAGTCCTGAATGTTTTGTTGTTAGTTTGAGCATTAAACTTTAACTTGTAATTTTACCTAACTCTTTTGTTTTGAACCTGGAACTTTACGGGATAGTAGTGATTTTTAGTATTCTCACTTAAAGTGTACATTATCTTTCTCTGTTCCGTAACATAAATTTGGCGACCTCTTATCAGGATATTCAGGATATTATCATAAGGATATTGCTTGATATTTTGTGACTGTGATTTATTCATGATGTCTACTATTTCTACACTTGATGAAGCCAAAGATTTTTTGTCAAATGTGCAAACAGTGTGTGATGTAGAAAACAGAACAAAGAATGAACTTAAGCTTGTTGCTCAACAATTGGGAATTGCAGTTCACTCTCATCATTCTAAAGATCAAATTGTTGGCATGATTAATAAAAGCCTGTTTAATGTAACTTCTCCAAATGAGCAAACGCAGATTGAATTAGCTAAGTTACAGCTAGCCCTGCAGGAGGCTCGTGCTAAGGAGGCGGAGTCCTGTTCTAAGGGGGCTGAGACACAAGTTGAACTTGCCAGGATTCAGGCAGACCATGAGTATCGAATGAAACAAGATGGAACTGGATCATCTAGCTCTGATTATTTTGATGTGGCTAAAAATGTTAAACTTGTCCCTCCTTTTAATGAATCTGATTTAACAAAGTATTTTCAGTTGTTTGAGAGGGTAGCTACGGGTTTTAATTGGCCCAAAAAGTATTGGCCAGTACTCCTTCAAACTGTTCTCACCGGTAAAGCTCAAGTAACTTATGCATCTTTGCCTCAGGATCAATCTGATAATTATGATGTAGTTAAGAGCTTGATTCTTAAGGCCTATGAACTTGTTCCTGAAGCCTATAGAGTAAAATTTAGGACAACTTATAAGTAAGATAAGCAATCCCATGTTGAGTATGCAAAAATCAAAGAAGATCTGTTAGAGCAGTGGTTAAATTCTAAGAATGTGGATTCTGATTTTGACAAATTTAAGCAGATGATTTTGCTGGAGGACTTCAAAAGGTGTGTTAATAAAGATGTAAGCCTATATCTTGATGAGAGAAGAATAGATAATTTGTCTAATGCTGCAGTTTTAGCTGATGAATATGTTCTCACTCACAAGAGATATTTTAGAGAAAAAGGGAAAGCTGAGAGTAAGTATGTTGCCTCTACTCAGAGTACAGGTAACAGGAAAGAGAATATAGATGATGTTTCTCATGAAGTAAATACCAGCTCCACCTCTAGATTTCAGAAAAGTAAATGTACTTATTGTAGTAAGCTTGGTCATACTACGGAGAAATGTTTCAGGAGACAGCGTGATGAGAACAAAAAGGAGTCTTTGAATATTCAGTCAATTGGTCTAGTGTCCACCCTTGAGAGTTCCCATAATTATTTAACTGAGTGAACTGAACCTGCTTTGAGGGGTAACTTAAATTCTCATGATGAAGCTCCTCTTTTGAGCAGTAACGTGGGTGACACTCTCAAGAGTTCATGTGCTAATTTCCTGTCTGTTGGTTTTGTCAGTCCTCTGGACAGTAATGACAGGAAATCAGTTAAAATATATCGTGATACAGGTGCTTGCCAATCCCTTATGCTGACCAGTGTTCTAGGCTCTAATGTTAATTCCTCTGATGAAACTGTAATCTTACAAGGCGTAGGGAATAATTACTTCTCTGTCCCTCTGTGCAGAGTGAATTTAGAGTCTGGTTTTGTTAATGGTTCCGTTATGGTTGGGTTGGTTGAGACACTCCCAATGTCAGGTGTAACTTTCTTACTTGGAAATGATATTGGTGGAAGTCAAGTGTGTCCAGCTCCTCAGTTGTCTAGTGAGCCAGTGGCTGCGACCCCGGATTGTGATGTCCCTGATGTGTTCCCTGCATGTGCTGTCACTAGGGCTAAGTCTAAAGTTACTGGTGATTTAGAGGATAATGATGATGATGATGTTATCCTAGCTGACACTTTTCTTGCTAATTTGGACCACTCACCAGATGAGGCAGTACCCCGTAGTGTTGATAATTTGTCTCGTCAAAAGTTGATTGAGTTGCAGGTTGCTGACCCTGAGTTGAGAGGTCTTGCTAACTCTGCTTGCAGTGAGGAAGAGTCAACTGGTGCTTCTACTTGTTATTATATAAAGTCAGGAGTAGTTATGAGGAAGTGGAGACCCCCAACAGCATCAGCCGACTGTGAATGGGAGGTTGTACATCAAGTTGTCATCCCTCGTGTTTGTAGGCAGGATATCATTAGAGTGGCTCATGATTCCAGTTTGGCAGGACACCTTAGAGTGAGGAAGACTGTGGCACGCATTTTGAAACACTTCTACTGGCCAGGTACCTTCAGGGATGTTTCCTGGTATTGTAAGTCTTGTCACACCTGTCAAGTTGTGGGGAAGTGTAATCAGACCGAAAAGGTTGCACCTCTAGTTCCCATTCCTCCTTTTGAGGCGCCATTCACCCGTGTGTTGGTGGATATTGTGGGCCCTCTTCCTAAGACTTCTTCAGGATTTTCTTATGTGTTGACCCTGATTGATATGGCTACTCATTATCCTGAAGCCATTCCACTTAGAAATATCTCAGCAAAGAACGTGGTTAAGGAAATGCTAGGGTTCTTCACAAAGTTTGGTCTGCCCAAGGAGGTACAGTCAGACCGGGGAAGTAATTTCATGTCAAATGTTTTCAAGCAGTCTCTGAAAGAGTTGGGCATCACCCAGATCACGTCTTCAGCTTACCATCCCCAGACCCAAAGGATCGTTGGAGAGATATCATCAAACACTCAAATCGATGCTCAAGAAATACTGTTTGGAACATCAGAAAGACTGGGATAAAGGTCTTCCATTCGTTGTGTTTGCCGCAAGAGAATCTCCAAATGAATCACTGGGCTTCTCACCTTTTGAACTACTGTTTGGCCATGAAGTAAGAGGACCCCTTAAGTTACTCAAGGAATGCTGGCTGTCGGAGGAAGATGACGTCAACCTGCTGGAGTATGTGATGAAGTTCAAAGAACGGCTGTCCACTGCTTTACAGCTGGCGAGAGAGAATTTAGGAGCTGCTCAGGAGAAGATGAAGACTTGGTATGATAAGAAGTTCAGGTTACGCCACTTTCAGCCAGGAGATCAGGTTTTGATTCTGCTACCGGTTCATGGGCAACCTCTTCAAGCCAAGTTTAGTGGTCCTTATTTCGTGGAGAAGAAACTCAGTGATGTCAACTATGTCATCGCCACACCAGACCGTAGAAAGAACAAGCAACTTTGTCACATCAACATGCTAAAGTTATATCACAGGCGGGACGAAAATAACCCAGTCTGCACTGTAGCTGTTCCACCCAAGTCTGCAAGTGAAGTTCTCCCATGCAGCATGAGCCTGAGTGATAGTTTGGGGAAGAATCCTGATATCATGAATGATCTCCAGACTAAGCTTTCTCATCTAGCTCCCGAGGAAAGGCAGGAGTTTTCGGCATTACTGCAGGAGTACCCGCAAGTGTTCTGTGCCACTCCAGGAAGAACCACTGTGTTGATGCATGATGTCGATGTTGGAGACGCAAAGCCAATTAAACTGCCTCCTTACCGTGTGAACCCAGCGAAAGTTCCTCTCATCCAGATGGAGCTTGGCTACCTGTTGGACCACAAGATGATTGAGCCCTGTCAGAGCGAGTGGAGTTCTCCTGTCACTCTGGTCCCTAAGCCGGGTGGGTCACAGCGGCTTTGCATCGACTACAGTCGTGTTAATCAGATAACCAAAACAGACACTTACCCTCTCCCTCGCGTGGAAGATTGCATAGACAAGATCGGAAAGGTTAGGTACATAAGTAAGTTTGATTTGTTAAAGGGATACTGGCAAGTACCTATGACTGAACGTGCTAGGGAGATCTCATGTTTTGTAACACTAGGAAAGACTTTTGCATGTTCGGTAATGCCATATGGTATGAAGAATGCACCAGCCACATTTCAGAAGCTCATGAATGTTGTAACAGAGGGTTTGGCAGGGTGTGTTGTTTATATTGATGATGTATTAATCTTCAGTGACAACTGGAAAGATCACCTATGCCATGTCAGTAAATTTCTTGAGCGTTTGGTTCATGCTAATCTTGTAGCTAATTTATCAAAGTGTGAGTTTGGTCAAGCTAAAGTTCAGTACCTTGGGTACGTAATTGGTGATGGACATGTTGCACCACCAGGAGCTAAGGTTCAGGTTATAAGTGATCTTCCCAGACCTAAAACTAGGAAAGAGCTACAAAGATTTTTGGGAATGGTAGGTTATTACAGGAGATTTGTTCTTAACTTTTCAATTCTTGTATCACCACTTACAGACCTACTGAAAAAGGGAGTTAAATTTGTCTGGACCGATAACTGTGAATCCTCTTTCAACAAACTTAAAGCTATCCTATTAAGTCAGCCAGTGCTCGCTACTCCAAATTTTGCTAAGCCTTTTAAGATGGCTGTTGACGCAAGTGATACAGGAGCTGGGGCTGTTTTGCTGCAAGAGGATGATCAGGGTATTGAACACCCTGTATCTTATTACAGTAAGAAGTTCACTCCACCTCAAAAGAACTACTCAACTATTGAGAGAGAGCTTTTGGCCTTGATTTTGGGTTTACAGCATTTTTCATTTTATTTGTGTTCTGGTTTTGACCCCAAAGTCATTTATACGGATCATAACCCACTGAAATTCCTTAGTAAGTTTAAAGATAAAAATCAGAGATTGACAAGATGGAGTCTACTTCTTCAGGAGTATTTATTAGACATGCAACATGTCAAGGGGAAAGAAAATGTTATTGCAGATTGCTTATCTAGACTTTAGACAGATTGTTTTAGAGTAATAAGAAATTTCCTTTGTAAATTTCTTTTTTCTTTGTGGGGAGGTGTTACATAGCCTATGATTTCATCATCCTTTGTGTAATTCTAACGTACAGTGTGCTGCCTGTTTGATCACGAGCGTATTCTACCTCACTCCCCCCTTCTACCGTTATAGTAGAGAAAGTCGTTCTTTCTGTTGTTCAGAGCAGGATTGTCAACTCTTTGTCCCCATGGCTTCATTTGCGCATCCTTCTTACAAGTTGTATCAAGCTCTGCTGGCCCCTATATAATGAGCTCAGTCTCTGCATCATTGCCACTTAGATCTACTCCTCATTTTGTTCACATCTCTGTCCTCCCCTGTACAGTTATTATTATTGTGAGTGCTCAGGAAGTCTCCAACCATCTAGCAGCTGTGTGTAATTTGAGTATAACTGTTGTTGCATTTTTTCTTGTACTGTGTAGCATGGGGTGTTAATTTTTGGGCCTAGTGAAGTTTTTGTAATTCATGTAAGGTTCTTTATGTCAGTCATCATTAATAATATTTTGTATCTGTGATAATATATCTGGCATTCACTGAGTATTATCTGGTATCTCATTTTAACAGGGCTGACTTAGATAAATTTCTTCTTGCTAATTTCGTGTTAATAGAGGCTATTGCAGTTAACCATATATTTCACCTGTTTTTTGCCATTACATTATCCTTATGAGTCCTGAATGTTTTGTTGTTAGTTTGAGCATTAAACTTTAACTTGTAATTTTACCTAACTCTTTTGTTTTGAACCTGGAACTTTACGGGACAGTAGTGATTTTTAGTATTCTCACTTAAAGTGTACATTATCTTTCTCTGTTCCGTAAAAATATATATATATATATATATATATATATATATATATATATATATATATATATATATATATATATATATATATATATATATCAAGACCATGTTGCCTAGCTCTAGGCTCCTACGCTCCTCATGTGGCAACACAGGACTAGATGATGAGATGAATGAGTGAATATATATATAGACAGAGAGATAAATAGATAGATAGAGATAGATAGATAGATGTTATTTGACTAATATTATCGCCAAACAGTTACTATTCCCGATATAAAAGAAAGACAGGTGAAGCTACAGAACGTGGTGAATGCTTCTGGCGTATCCAATAGAGTCAGGATTCCGTGGGCTTGAATGATGAGTTAATGGAAGCTTGGCCCATTGGATTAGGCAAATATGGGCTGTCTGGACGTTGCTACTACTCACCCTGCCCTGGATTGGGAAAGGAGGTCCATATGATGATGATGATGACGATAAATGAAAGGAAAGCATTTGGGAGCCGAATGGTAATCGGCCGCCAGAATATGCTCTTGGCCAGATCACAAGTGGAGCCCCTTGGAGGGGTCTGGAGTTTGGCGCACCTTTCCCCCCCATCCGAGAGGAACGGATGGTGGCCCCTTCCCTGTGGGGGCCAGAGAGGGCCCGGGGGCGGTGCCATCCTGGAGGAGGCCTGGGGGCCGCGCCCACCCAAGGAGGCACCTGGGGGCGGCAGCCCTCCCTTCGGTGGGCGAAACATTTTCGCCATATCTTGAGACCCTGAAGGTTTCGAGTCGATAGCTCAAGCCATTCATGTGATACAATGGAGCTAAAGGCAGACAATATAAACTAGTTGACTTTTGGCAGCCATTTTGATGTCCTTGAGCTTGCCCCAACTGCCCATTTTCGAGCTCGTCCAAGATTTTGGCCATATCTTGATACCCTGGAGGTTTCATGTTGATATTTCCAGTCATTCATGAGATGTAATGGGAACACACACACACACACACACACACACACACACACACACACACACACACACACACACACACACACACACACACAGACAGAGGCGGGCAAAAACATTATCGCGCCGCCTTGGTAAGGGCGGGCAATAATAAAATCTACATAAAATACCTCGTTACCAGTGAATGCACTCGGACAACCAATCAGCTGCAAGTTTTCAAAACCTTTTTAAAGGCTCTTTTCTTATCAGACGAGATCAGTCATTAGTACTGTTGTCTCCCACATGTCAACATATCGCGTTGTGCTTTTCCACTTAACTTTTTCAGTGTCCCACATTCTTCTTTCCTGCTGATCCAGTCCTCCTTTCTTGCCTTTCTTCTTCTCCCAGTCAAGCTGCAACCACAAGAACAATCATTGCTTTCGTTGTGCTGTATAAACGTGTATTCAGATCGTCATTAAGAGTCGCTGTCCTTGTGGTTGCTTTCTTTTCTACACTAGCATTCACCCCTTGGTTTGTTTCTTGTGAGCAGCCTCACCTGAACAACATGTAATAGGAAGAAGTAGGAAGACAGCAGGACTGCTGAAGGAAAACTTGGATGGACAAGAAGAGATGGAGGATATTCAAAAAGATAATTGGAGTATGCAGGGTACAGAATATGTGGAAGTAAAGTACTTCATGAAGAGCAGAGATGGATCGATATACATGTAATATGTATGGAGACTCAAGTCTCATATGTTGCAGACTTTTGTTTCGCCATCAACGGAATTATTTTTGTTCCACATGCATTATGAATCACGTTATGTTATCTTGCTTGCAAAATTTTTGAAAGCTTTAATGAAGAGGATATGAATATGTAGCCTGCTTCATTTGTAGCATTGTTCAAAGTCTTCTACTTTTGTACATGTTCTATCTATCTATTGCCAGACGCCTTAATCCCATAAGGGGTGGCCACAGAGAAAAAGCCTCCATGTCGTCCTGTCCCCCGCCATCTCACTGCCCTTCACTCAGCTCACACCCCCCTCCCTCATATACCTCCACTCAAAACTAAATGTAGATGTTGATGGTGTTAAAGTATTTTTCTTCTTATACTATTTTGTTTACTTTTCTCGATTTTTTACGCGTATGACCGTGCATAAATTTAACAGCTCGTTCCCTTAGGTCCAGCAGCCTGTTTGTTACAAAGCTTTGCATGTCACCACCAGCTTTTAATACCCACCGTCCATCCTGAATACGAACTGAAGCTGATTCATTGATGACTGGTGCACTGGCATTACAGTACTGTAGATCTTTTTGTATTACTGGCTCTCGTCGAAGAGCAGTAAATTTTGTGTCAAGGAATAACAGTTAATGAGACTGTTCCTCGCCCCACCCTGGTCTCAGATTCTCACCGTTTCTGACAGTAAACAATCACTAACAAGCTGGCTTCATCTGCCATCTGTAAATTTTGATTATAAACAGATACTGTAATTGTTAAGACTAGAAGCATCTCATTCACAACAAGAAGTTCTGACTGGTTTATATCAGACAAGCAGGGGTACCCGGCATTACCGGGCCGAAAAGGCAAACGTTCTAGTCCTCTTTGTTTTAGTTCAATCTTTCTTTCTACTCCAGAAAGACCATATACCTCTTATGCTTTTGAAGTGGGATTATAAGACATCCATGAACTTTCTATTTCAGCTTTTGCAGACTAATGCACGGTATTTGTGGACACTTAGTCATTTTTACCAGTGACCTCAAATGACCTCGGAGGTCAACCTCACATAGCCTATGTCCGAACTGGACATGTGAGTCTCCTTGCCAAAAACTGGGCTACAGGATACCCGGCGTTGCCCGGGCCAAAAAGGCAAACACTCTAACGGTGACCTCAAATGACCCAGATCTGACTTTGGACTCCCCTAAAACCATCCTTGGGTCATCCTGATTCAGAATATAAAATGGGTCTGGGAGCCTCTGGCCCTTGGTTTGGGCGTGATTGAAGGAAAAAGCAAAAAACAACGCGACTCTGTTATATATTACGTCACCCTCATAAAGAAACTGCCTAAGTCATTTTTCGGCGATTTCTGGATTATTGCCTACATCAATTCTTCATCACGTGGCGCACCTATTGATATAGCTGCCTTTGCCAGGTCTAGGGTGTGAGTGGTCTAAAATGCTTCTCAGGTTTCTGTGTAAATCACTGAAAGTTAAGACAATGAGACTTTTTTTTTTTTTCGATTTCGATTTCCCAACAAGGAGAAAAAATAATTTAGGCAGTTTAATTTTTATGAAGGTGACGTGGTCTTAGATTCTCTCTCTCTCTCTCTCTCTCTCTCTCTCTCTCTCTCTCTCTCTCTCTCTCTCTCTCTCTCTCTCTCTCTCTCTCCTCCGTTTTAGTTTAGGTTTATTCAGTTCAAATGTCCAGCGGTCGTCTCAAGTCCAGTACCGTCTCTAACTTGACATTGCATTAATATTTCGCGAAACAAACGCATTCAGAGTTTTGTGCTTTGAGACTCACCTTCATCATATAATTTTTGAGCATATAATTAAAGAGTCACATTTACACCAGTATTCACTTCCCGTTCATTTAAAGACGCCAGAAGCTGAGACAATAAACAGATCTCAATATTAGTTTAAAATATCGGCGATATACTGAGAAAAGTGGTTGTGCAGAGATTAGTTAGGGAAAAAAGAAGAAAAGATGGGGAATGAAAAGGTTGAAAAGTACTGATATCTCAGAGTAGAAAACTATTTTTGAAAGTGGTACAAGTTATGGCTGTAATGGTGAAAATGGGAAGACTGAAAATAAAAGAAATTTTAGTGGCAGATGGAAACACAACCGAGAGGAAAAACGGCCGAATCGGTTGAAGGTAAGAGTAGGAGAGTGCTAACCCTTTTTACAGTATCATTGCAAATGCATGAAACCGGAATGAGCTGCATGAGAAAGTGACAATTTCAAAAAGAAACTGAGACGTGAAAAATGCTGAAGAATGCGAAGGCAACTAATAATGTTGAGGTATACCGAGAACTTTTAAGATATTTGCAGTTACTAGCACGATAAGTGAGGAGATCCGAGAATATATATTAAAAAGAACAACAAAAAATGGATGATTGCTGTTTTAGCTCGGCAAAGAAACTCTGAGTATACTGTACCTTTGTATGACATATAGGTGATCGAATTAAATATTTAATTATTATTGTGGAAAGGACTGTGGAGTGTTGTAAGCAAAGTAGATGAGAAAAATAATAGGGACCTTATGATGCTAAGGAATATTACACTGTGAACGCTAAGTGGTAAACGTGAGAGAATAATTTAATAATCGAGAAGCATGTCCTGGCTATCGATGAATAAATTAGCCATGCATATGGCCAAAGTAAGTCATATTGGTTTCATATAATACTAATAGAACTTTTTTTTTTATATAAATAACAGAACAGGAAGGCAAAACAAATGAGTAAAAAAAATAATAATAATCCATACACCAGATTACTGGTGTCCTCTGTTCATAAAATATCTGTAACAGTTAGACTTGAACAGTTGTGGGTTGAAATTTGGAGGGAAACAACTCTGGGGAAGCGAGTTCCAGAGAGATACAGTTCGGGGAATGAAAGAATCTTGATAGGCAGAAGTTCTGCAATATAGCTGAGTGACATGCCACTCATGAGCACTACCAGATGCCCGTGTAGCACGAGGGAAGGCATGGAGAGGTGGCACTATGGACGCAGCTTCGTCTGAGCATTTGCCAAAAAAATATCTGTAAAATAATGGAAAGGAGGCAACATTCCTTCTTACTTGCAGGGGAGGTAGTTTATATGTAATGGCAGGGTTGTTAATAATTCTAACAGCCTTGTTCTGAATTTAGTCTAGTTGTGTTAATGCAACCTCTCCACAACCATTCCACAAAGGTGAGCAATATTCAAGCTGAGAGCGCACATGTCTCCTATAAATTATAGCTAATTGCTCATCGGCGAAGAAGTTACGGACTCTGTACAATAATCCAAGTTTCTTTGAGGCAGTTTTAGCAAATGATCTGACATGAGAGGTCCAGCTGAGGGCACTGTTAAGTGAGATGCCAAGAATTTCAATCCTTTTGGAGATGGGAATATTAGTAGCACTGAAGGTAATGTACGAATCTAGCAATATCTGTCTATTAGTCAACTGTACCGGTATATATTTAGTTTTACTAGCATTAAAAGAGACAAGGTTGTTTTGTCCCCATTCATCGATCATAGATAGATCTTGATTTATGGAGATGGCTGTACTGAGTTGAAAGGTAGAGATATTAGACTTTGTAAATGGGTGTCTGAGTGTGAATGAACTATGTAGTGTTGAGTCATCTGCAAATGAGTTAATAGGATTGTGGGTGACAGATAAGAGATCATTAATATGAACCAGAAATAGGGTTGGTGCCAGAACTGATCCCTTCGGAACGCCGGCGTTAATTAAGTGGAAATTGGAATATACATCATCTACTTTTACTCTTATTTTCCTGTCACTAAGATATGAAGAAATCAAAGGAACAAAAGACGTTAGTCCATAGCAAGGGAGTTTGGACAGCAGGGAACGGTGCCATACTCTGTCGAAAGCTTTAGAGATATCAAGAGCTACCGCATGAATTTCTTCAAAAAGATCAATTGATTGATGCATGGTATGAGTTAAGAGATTGAGTATGTCAATGGTGGATCTTTCGTGGCGAAAACCATATTGTCTATCAGTAATTAAGTTGTTGGTTTCAAAATGTTTAACAATATGCGTATTAATTATATAAAGTTTCAAATAATTTACCAAGAGAAGATGTGACAGCTATTGGTCTGTAATCGGAGGGGTCAGATGAACTTTCTTTCTTCGGAATTGGGTGGATATTGGCTTCTTTCCATGAATTTGGGAATAAAGAAGTACGTATGCATAGTCTGAATAATTTAGTTTGGACAGAGACAAGTTCAGGGGAAAACTTTTTCAAAACAATTGGCGGAATTCCATCTGGGCCTGGAGCTTTGTTAGTAGGTAAATTGTCTAGGATGGATTTTATGTATCTTGTCTGCATTTTAAGTGGGGCTATTTCGGGAGAATCAAGTTCCAGTACTGGGACATTCTGGTTGGTATCGTCTATGGTAGTGTTTCTGGCAAAGGTACTAGCAAATATATCTGCTTTCCCACGCAGGTCATTTGTAATGTTGCCATCTTAAGATTTTAGTGAGGGAATGGAAGATGACTTGTTAAAGTTATTATTGAAAGAATTAAGAGTTAACCAGAATATTCTATTGTCATTAGGGTTGTTAAGTGGCTTTGATGCTTGCTTTTGAAGAAAGTTTGATTTAAATAGATTTAATACAGCTTTTGCATGATTTCTAGAAAATTTAAATTGGGAGAGTGATTCAGATATTTTTTATTTTAAGTAAGAGTTATATACTAATGACTTTTGGGCTGTTGCTCTGGCACAGTTGCCATCAAACCATTTTGGAGAGTTCGATCTTTTAGTGAACTGTTGACTTGGTATGAATAAATCCATACCAGCTAGTATTAAGTCGCAAATGTGGTACTGGGTAGAATTGGGATCACTAGAAAAGAAAGACTGCCATGGAATGTTAGCAAGATAATTTCTAAATCCATCCCAGTCAGCCCTGTCAAAGTGCCATCGGGTCACCCTGATAGGTTCAGAATAGGGAGGTGTGGAAGGGTTAACTAATGAGTCTTTGATGAGATTGTGGTCAAAGGATCCAAGTGGTGACAGTACCTCTATCCTGTATTGATCTGGATTATTTGTCAAGAATAAATCCCAGAGATGGGCATTATGGTCAGGATTATCAGGTATTCTGTTTGGTTCCTTTACCGACTGGGTGAGATTAAACGATTCCGCAAACAGCTCGCACTCTAGTCCAGCGTCGTCAGTCCAGGCAGAATGCAATAACCATTCAACATTATATATGTTAAAATCACCAAATGGTAATTTCGGTGCCAAGGGCAAGGTTAAGGTTACTCAACTGACTGGATATGGAATCAAATACACTGGGTTCCGAAGAAGCACTGGGGGAACGATAAACTACAGACAAATCGGTCTTCCACATAACTGTTAAATAATGAAGAAAATTATCGTAGCACTCTCTTTAAACACGGACCTAATAGGTCATTAATATGCTAAGAGAGTATATTTTGCGTTGCTACATTGTGTGATGAAATATTTTCAATAATAACAGTATCAGGTTGCAGGAAACGAATATAGGCTGTCCTCCACTACTGAATGGAATTCCACGCAGTCCATAACTGGCCGCACTAGTCACCGTTTGTCTAATACAGGTATTTGTATATTACAGGTAAATGTAGTCATTATCATCATCCAGATCTCTTTTCCCACCCTAGGGCAGGGTGAGGGGTAGCAACGTCCAGACAGCCAAAATTTGCTCAATTCAATAGGCCACGCTTCCATTCACTCATCATTCAGGCCCTCGAAATTCTCGCCTCATTAGATAGGCAAAACAAACTTCATCACGTTCTGTAGCGTCACATAATTCCTATCTAATAGAGCCAGTCTGAAAGGTGTCACGTAAAAAGGGGTGCCAAATCCCTAGTTATGCGCTTCTCCACACAAAATTCAGTCAGTCCCTTAACCTCACCAACTACCATACCCCTCTTCCTCACACGTTCATCCACCATATCCCTCCACTTTCTTCTTGGCCTACCTCATCTCCTCCCTCCTTCAAATTCGTTCAGATATACCTTTTTCACCTCTCTGTTGTCATCTATTCTCTCCATATAACCATCTCAGTACATTCTCTTCGATTCTGGTGTCCACAGACTTCCTCACTCCACATCTTTCACGAATCACATTATTCCGTATCCTACTCCCTCTCTACACTCCACATACATTCCTCAGCAGTCCCATCTCCACTGCTCTTACTAGTGACTGTTCATATTCATGCCACACCACAGTCTCACATCCGTATGTTAAAGTTGGTAGCAACACTCCTTCATGTAAGCCTATCGCAGCTGCAACACTCAAGCCTCTGTTTTTTATCAAGACCTTCATAGCACCAGCTACTTTCCTTCCTTTTTTTCACTCTACTTGCCTCTTCTTTTGCACATTTTCCTTTCATTTCTACCACTGTGCCCAGGTATCTGAACTCTCTCACCAATTCCAGTCTCTCTCCATTCACTGTAACATCACACTGGGGATCACAATTCTCTCAGTAACCATCACTTTACTCTTTTCTATATTTGCTCTCAAGATACAACGCTCGTAAACATCTACATAACTCTGCACTAGTCTACCAAGCTCTTGTCCGGTATGTACAAGTAGTACTGCATCATCAGCATACAATAAATTTTAGATATTCAGGCCATTACCATTCATTACCAGCGCCACCCCCCTCTCCATTACTCGTGTTTTTACTTCTCTTATCATCCCATCATATATGTATTGAACAACCATGGTGACATCACACAGCCTTGCTGCACGCCTACAATGATAGTGAACCATTCACTTAGATGCCCATTTTCCCTTAGTTAGGGGAAAAAAAAAAATCTTGACGGCACCTAACAGTTTAACATCTACACCGTACATGCACAAAGCCTTTCACAATCATTCTTTGTCTACTTTGCCGTATGCTTTTTTCAGGTCCATAAATGTCATAAACACCTTATTGTCGTTCTGATAAGCATTCTCCACAATCTGTCTCACTGCAAATATTTGATCCACACATCCTCTGCCGCTCCTAAAGCCACCCTGTTCGTCACTCGCTAGGACTACTGATATCTCTCTTACTCTGTTTATAATATATGTTCCATATAGCTTCTCTACCACACGCAATAAACTTATGCCACGATAATTCTTTCACTCACTTCGCTCACCTTTATTTTTGTAAAGGGGTACAATCACCGCCCTTTTCCACTCCGCTGGCACAGTTTCACTCATTCATGCCTTCTTACATATCTCCAACAAGCACTTCATTCCGGTATTTCCACTACACTTAATTATCCCTGTCATCATTTCACCAACCCCAGCCGCTTTCCCATTTTTCGGCCGCTTCACAGTGTTCTTCACCTTTGCAAGTGTCACTTTTCCTGGCTCTGCATTCCTTCTCTGCACCAATCATGTTAACAGTCGCTTTGCTCGCGCTATTCCCATTCATCAAACTTTCAAAATATTCTTTCCGTATAGTATTTACTTCATCCAAATGGGATAATAATTTTTGACTTCACACTTTCACATTTCTTTCCGCTGTTACTTTATATTTCTGTGTCTCTCTTAAGAACAGCTTCCTATTTTCAGTGTAAATGTAGTTAAGGAAACCTTTTTCAATAACTGCCAGAACTGAAGCCTTACCTTGTCAGTGGTTCCCGCCAACAAAAGCTCCACTCACTTTGCACGCTTACCCACTGCTGCAGTAGACGCTCACCTTTATGTCTTTATGTACCTGTGGCCATCACGCCGCACCAGAATGCACCGACGTAAAGCAAGCATTTATTTTCTTTTTCTTATGTGCGTAACTCACTCTGACATTTATCTTCGGGAGACTCATCTCTCTCTCTCTCTCTCTCTCTCTCTCTCCGGCTAGTCATGACACTGCGTGAGGGGCAATATGGGAACAATAAATTCAAACCATAAATTGGATTTTGTCCCATCATTACAATGAAAATTGAATTCAGTTAACTCTTATCGCATTCAGATAATTAATTCAGACTGAGATATCGATCACACTGAAGGGATTATTGAAGGTTATATATAATCTGTCTTGTTGAAATCTCTCCCAGGAATTGATTATAGTCATTTGATAACAAAAGATCTAAAACGGATACATCATGTTGTGGCTGAAGTGATTAAACCATTATGGGTGACGACTGGTTGAAGTGTCTTGTTAGTGTGTTGGTATTGTCGTAGCCCCAGGATCATCAACTGTGCAGCCGGTGGACTGCAGGCTTAAGTTGTTAGCTTCCTGCAGCCTGCAACTCTCATGCAGGGAACCAGGCAGTAGCTGAGACACGTTTATGTAACCTAGTAATTGAGCCTCCCGGTTATATCGATGACACAACATCAAGTGTCCCTCTCCAGCACTGAAGTGTCTTAATAGCACGAGTAGTTGCAACCCCAGGTTCATCAGTACGTGAACCCAGTGGACTGCAGGCTGAACTTACCCTCTTCTGCAGACCACTGTCTTTTTGTGCTGTAAGGGAGGGCGCTGAAAGACAATTGTATAACTGAACATCTGCTCTGCCTAGTTATATCGGTGCCATCAAATGAAGGCGTCCTTCTTCTTACACCCATTACATCCGTTTCATTTCCAAAGGTTATGAGTATCATTTTTTTTTTTTTTTCACGGCCTTCCGTATACTGTAGCTTCTAAAATCCATGAGGTAGTTGGCCGGTGCATTTCAATAGTTGCACAACTACCTGCACTTTTCATAAGTCTTCGTTGGAGTAGACTTGTTCGTCAACTTTGTATGTTTACATTTAGATGCTTTGATCAGCGGAGGATATTATAGCAGACCACTACTATAAAGGTTTCGATCAAGGAAAAGTATATGATGGGCGATAGTTTTTGTGTATTGATGTAATCTTTAAAAGCAATAAGACCATGAAGGATAGTATCTGAGTAACTTAATATATGATGCTCATTAGACATAATGACACTGAAGAGGGTAGCAGAGATGGAAGTAATTCAAATGGATTTGAGTGTTATTTAAGTTTCTTTGTTATAATAATGTCATGGCTAGTTTCACTTAGATAGATAAGCATTTAGATCACCCAAAATGAAAATAGGTTTTCATTTAAACACACCGGCCTAAAGATGTCATAAAGAATATGAACTGTGTTAGAGGGAGCTTTAGGGTGTCCATGGATGCAACCTGTTATAACAGAAAAACTTTCTACAAAGTAATTTAATGCATGCCTCCCCAACGCCTAATTGGCGTGTTATCATCGCGTCAACCATTTCTTGGTTAACCTGTTATTTTGTATATAAACAAACACCTTCACCACCCCCGTTATCACATCAAAAACACTTTTCCATAATTATGTCTACATTTATGGCTGGAGTGTAGCGAAGTTTCTAGGTTTCTCTACCACAGGGAACAAACAATTAAAGGTTCACTTCATGAAAGATAGACTGTAAGACAGAACACTAATGTGTTTGCTTTCAAGATTATTGTTACTAGGTAGGTAACCGGCTGGACCTTCGCCTCACCTCTTAGCATTCTACTGACCACACAGACGCCTTTATAGCCATACTGGTAGCTTTTTTTTTTTTTTTCATTGAATTTATGATAGACTCTGCAATTTGGCTGACGTTCATTAAGTTCTCTGCGACGAGGCTGCAATTGCTGGGTTACATTCACCTGTTGGTGAGTACTGGTCGTGTGAGGTGAGTGTTGAAATGAGAAGGGATAAGGAGAGGAATGTGTCCTTGTTCCTGATGCCTATTGTCTCTCTGTACTGTACCAGGCTGTCTATAGGCTCGCACATATATTGATTCTGGGATACCCCAGGTCTTTTTTTTTTTTATGTGTCCGACTTTGGGCATAGGCTTCACAGCCTGCTCTCAAGGCCCAGTAGTCCTCCTACATACCATACACCTCTACATGTTACCACCTCGGCGCTAACATCTACCGTCTATATTGAACACATGCTAGGGCTGTCTCATACAGGACTGGTGTATTAGTATTAGCGGGGGTATTTTTACATGTCGGCGGGTCTTTTGGTAGATCAGTGAAGTCTGCTTTTTATGAAATTCAAATCCTTAAACTGTTCCCTGCCCCAGCGGGGATTTGAACCTCGGTCCGGTAGGACTGCTGGCCACATCTCTACCGATTGAGCAACCGCCAGGTCTTGCTCTGAGTCGCGGTTATGCGGGGTGGCTGTTGGTTTTCCCCTTTTTCCGCCCTTCCATGGCCACGGTACTCGGGAGG
>NC_136993.1:44213463-44545963 GCF_032717465.1 Coenobita brevimanus | reverse complement strand
TTGCTCTTTGAGAACTGATTATTTGATTTTCCACCTATTTTGTCAGTTTCCAGGTCCCACAACCGTACGTCATGGCTGGAGTTAAACATTAGTTACATACTTTTCCTTTCATACATATTGGCCAGTTACTTATCATGATGTATCTAAGTTTCCCAAAGCTTTCCTCCAAATGTAATGTCCTAAATTGAGCTATTAAAATCTTTCGTTAGTTTTAGTGTTTGCCCCAAGGAATTGTACTGCTCGACTTCTTCAAGAATTTCTTCACGTGTTTTGATGCTGGTCTTTGGTGTATTTGGATTTGACATTAGTTTTACTCTGAATCATCTGTAGCCCTCCTTTGAGACTTTCTCTATATAGGTCATTTAGCATTTCTTGCAATGTCTCTGCTGTGTCTGAGATTATGACAATGTCACCTGCAAATCTTAAATGGTTTCATTTTTTTTTCCACCTTTGTTTACTCCTTTCTTCTTGTAGTCTTGTTTTCTGGAAGTACTTTCTACGCATGCTGTAAATAATTATGGTGAAACTGTATCTCCCTGATGCATGCCCTTCTCAGTCTTTTTTTTTTTTTTTTCTGAATCTTTATATATTTTATCTGTAACAGTTCCCATTTTATATATGCTTTCGAGAAGTTGTACAGTGTTCTCATTTACTCTTTGTTCCCACAATGAATTTATAATTGCTCTGTACACCACCGAGTCGAAAACCTTTTCCTAATCAACAGATCTTGAGCACAGTGTTTAATTATAATTGTGTACTTTCCTCAGTTAACTAATTCATTGTATGATGATAATATGTAACCAAATACTCGCTTCGGAATCCTGCATGCTCAAGAAGTTGTTTTTCTTCTAAGTTTGTTGTATTTCTGATTGTAAAAATTTTAGTGAAGAGTTTGCAAATAACTGGTAATAAGATTATGGGCTGACAGTTATTTAGATCTTTTGAGTCACAATTATATTTGTCATGCAAAGTAACTATTGCATTACACCATATTTAGGATTTTTTTTTTCTTTATATGCTGAGTAAATAAGTGGATGAGCCTGTTTTGTTCTTCTACTCCTGCATTCGACAGTAAATCTGCGACTATTCCATCTTCTTAGGCCTTCCTTTTTTTCATACTTTTGAGAGAAATGTTTACTTCATCTGATGTTATCTCAGGTATTTCACTTGCACCTACTGAAAAGTTACTTATTCGTACTACTGTCTTTGATGCATGCAGTTCTTTGTAAAATCCTGCAACTCTCTTCACCATCGTATCTCTGCATTTAATGACTTCACCATTTTTGTTTTCATTGATATAGTTTGTTGTGTTCCTAATGCCATTTTACTCTGGATCTGTTTAAGACAGTTTCCTTTTTCCGATGGTTTCTTTGAGCCAATCCATATTTCTCTTTCTTTTTTCTTCTCTCTGACTCCCAGTTGAGAAGCTAATTAAGCTGCTTCTATTTCATCTTTCTTTGTTTTTACTTTTGTCTCAATAATTCTTTACATTGAGCTCGAGGGTCATTTTTGAATATTTGTTGGCTTTGGTTGCATTAGCCTTCCCATCTACCGCCGCTGATTCTGTTAGCACTTTAGTTAGTCTGTCATTCAATTCATCAACGTCATACTCAGCATAACTTAGAGAATGAAATATGTCCATTTTTTCTAACTCAAAGGCTGCTTTTTCCCACTTACTTTTGCTGGTCATTTTATTTTTTATTTATAATTTATAATCAGCTTCTTTCATTTTAAAAGTTGAATATGGGTGTGCAGCCCACCATTCTGTGGTCACTCCCTATATTTACTTTGTTGATAATTGTGTCATTTATGATCGTGTTAGTCTTATCTGCTGTAATGTAGTAGATTTAATTCTTTGTTTCTCCCTTTGGACTTCTCCAGGTTGTTTTTCTCCCAGTTCTTTTGTGAAAGAATGTGTTCAGTATTCTTGTTATACATTCCAACAAATTTTACTTTCATTTCACCTCTCTCATTCCTTTCTCCCACTCCGAATTTTAACATACATGCTTCTCAGTTTTTCAATTTGCCTTTTACATTGATGTCTGTCAAGAGTATGGTATATGTGGTCTTTCCTTCTTTCTTAATCTGGGATGTTATCATAGAATGTTTCTGTTTCTTCATCTGAGCTTTGAGAAGCCGGTACATATACTTGTATTACTTTCAAGATGTATTGTCTGCCTAGAATAATTACAATCCATACTACTCTGTCAGATACACTGCTGAATTTAGCAATATTTTCTTCAAGGTTTCTGTTATTTTGAAATCCTGTCCCAGTAACTCTTTCAATTCGCCTACCTCTATAGCATAATAGGTGGTTGCTGTCTTGGAGCTGAATTATTTTTTCTTTTTTTCTGTGGATCTCATTCAGATTATAACATCCCAACTAATATTTTCTAATTCAATCATTATCGAATCACGTTTGTAATCTTCTGCAAGGCGTCCTACATTGTACGTGTAGATCTTCATGAACTTCGGTAAACAATGCCTCGGTCTATGATTTGCCGAGGCAATACCTACTCACTTTCGGTGACACGGTGTCTGTAGGCACAGCAGGCAGTGGGACCTTCTGTAGACAATGATCCAACAGGAACGCCCGTCAAATAGTTATATATCAGTAGAATTCATGTTTTGTTGGGGGTATTATGGCAAATAATCTCACCTCCCTGCCACATAATTAATATTGAGATGTAAGTTTTGTGCCATAGTATTCAGTATATTCGGTGGAGCCCTATATTTTTGTGGGAGGCCCTATGGTTGGTGCCATCTAAGACGGTACCTTGTATATCTGCAAGGCCTTACCCTATCCGTCACCTGACGACACGCCAGGCAACACTGAGATTCTGCCCTTGATATATATATATATATATATATATATATATATATATATATATATATATATATATATATGTAAAGAGAAGGCTGTATGAGGGTGTTGTGGTACCGGCTGCGTTATATGGGGCTGAAACATGGAATATGGGTGTAGCAGAGAGGAAAAGTTTGAATGTAATGGAGATGAGGTGTCTGAAGAGTATGTGTGGAGTGACGTGTATGGATCGAGTGCGAAATGATGAAGTGAGAACGAGAACTGGAGTTGTTCGGGAGATGGTTGGTAGAGTTGAGCAGAGGGTGTTGCGATGGTTTGGGCATATGGAGAGAATGGATAATGAGCGATTTGTGAAAAAGATAACTAGATCTGATGTGAGAGGTGTAAGGCTGAGAGGAAGACCACGAATAGGATGGATGGACAGTGTGAAGAGAGCACTGGATGCGAGAGGAATGTCTGTTGAGCAAGGAAGAGTGGCTGTGCGTGACAGAAATAAATGGAGAGAAATTGTGAATGAATAAGTGATGACGCAGCCCTGAGGGGATATTCTCCTGCATTTGGTCTGATCAGCTAGTCAGGTGCTGGTAAGGGGATGGGTCTGTTATGATGTGGCAGGGGTAAACCAGTTTTGCTGTCGGGCCCTGCTGCTGATGTCACTGATTGCATTGTGCAGTTGACCCTTGTGCGGTATGGTGCGGTGAGGATCTGTCCGTTCTCCCCTTTGGGGCTAAGATGCGAATGAATGTGTTTAAATGGATGAGTAAATTGGGAGTGTGTCGTCCTGTCTCGGCTACCTCCCTTTCCTTGGGGGAAGCAGCCTAGGTATATATATATATATATATATATATATATATATACTTCCTTCAGCCTGTGGGTGACTCTACACTGAGTGACAAGCCAAATGGTTTCCTGTACACCAGGAAACCATTTACTACGCTGGGTGGTAACCATATAACCAAATTTTGGCACCTGGTTGTTTAGTGGGTAATTATTGTGCTCCAATCGGATTGAGCCAGTGAAGGTTTATATCCAAGGGGTGGTTGGGGCTGATTGCTCATGTAGTGCCACTCAGGAATGAGTGAGGCTGGTCACTCTCATCTTAAATGTCGGGACCAACTGCCTAGCCCCGGGCTCCTACGCTCCTCATGGGGCAATGTAGGACTGGATGATGGATGGATGAAATATATATATATATATATATATATATATATATATATATATATATATATATATATATATATATATATATATATATATATATATATATATATATATATATATATCCTCTGTTCATGTGAAGCAAATAATTTTGTATAAGAGAAATAAACGGAGTTTAACCGCTTTAAGTAGAGATTAGAAGTCTCTCTTCTGGCTTAAATCTCTGGTTAAGCTAGTCTTGGGAGACATCTTTTGCGTGCAAATCAAATCTTTTTATGAAACTATAGCCTATTTTTTGAAATTGATAAATTATCTTCATTCAAGGGCTCCTTGGGGCATTTCATAGTAAAAGCCTAGGAGGAGAATTAGAATAAAGAATAGACCTACTATTCTTCAGGAATAGACATTAGAAAGTTCTAGAATGTAAGCGACTGGAAGGATTAGCATAATTTCTACGTCAAAAATTAGGAAGATAACGGCAATCAAGAAATATCGTAAGGAAAATGGCAAGCGGGTAGATCCTTTGGGATCAAATCCACATTCGTATGGTGAGTTTTTTTCTCGATCTGTTATTGTTGTTTTAGCTAGAACGGAAGCTAGGATTATAACGGCGCATCTGATTAAGAGAGTTAAAATAGTAATAAATGATAGAATGATCATTGTTTTTTCTTGAAGTTTCTAGCCCTCGTGATTGGAAGTCACGTATACTGAATATACTAAAAAAAAAACTTAAAATCTAAAAGGAGATTTAATCTCCATTATAAGAGCTTAAATCTTAGACATTTATCTGCCATTTTAAAATGAAGTGGCCGAAATTTTAAGGTATTAGACTGTAAAGCTAAAGGTGAGTGAGTTGCTCCTTCATTAATTTACAAAGTTTAAAAGGTTTTTACTTTTATTGAAAGATTTGAAGGCTTTTAGTTTAATTAACTTAAAACCTTGAGGATTGATATGAAATATTTGGTAGGGAATTTCACCTTATCTTAGAAGATCAAAACTTCGCGTGCTTGTACACTAACATATACACTAAATCTCAGTGAATACTCACATTATTTGATTTGCAAAATAACGTCTTAACACGTCCACTATGAGATTTTAATGCAACGGTGTTTTTTGTTTTTTTTTTCAACAAATCACAAGGATATTGGAACTTTATATTTTGTTTTAGGAGCTTGAGTTGGAACTTCTTTGAGATTAGTAATTCAGGCTGAATTGGGTCAGCCAGGAAGGTTGCTTGGAGACGATCAGATTTATAATGTAGTAGTTACTGCTCATTCTTTTATTATAATTTTCTTTATAGTTATACCTATTATAACTGGTGGTTTCGGAAATTGATTGGTCCCTTTAATGTTAGGTGCACCGGACATAGCATTTCCTCGAATAAATAATATGAGGTTTTGATTGTTACCTCCTTCGTTAATTTAGCTTTTAATGAGAGGGATAGTAGAAGGTTGGAACAGATTGAACTGTGTATCCTCCTTTGTCGGCAGCTATTGCTCACGCTGGGGCGTCTGTTGATTTGGGAATTTTTTATTTGCATTTGGCTGCGGTTTCTTCTATTTTGGATGCTATTAATTTTATGACTACTGTTATTAATAAGCGTCTGCGAGGGATGACAATGGATCGTATACCTATGTTTGCTTGGTCAGTATTTATTACGGCTATTTTGCTTTTATTTTCTTTGCCTGTTCTAGCTGGTGCGATTACTGTTATTAACGGATCGTAATTTGAACACTTCTTTCTTTGATCCAGCTAGAGGAGGGGATCCGGTTCTTTATAAACATTTATTTTGTTTTTTTGCACATCCTGAGGTTTATATTATAATTTTGCCCGCATTTGGAATAATTTCATATATTGTTGCCAAGAGTCAGGAAAAAAAGAGGCTTTTGGAAAGTTAGATTATGATTTATGCTATGTTAGCTATTGGGATTCTTGGTTTTGTAGTGTGAGCTCATCATATGTTTACTGTGGGGATGGATGTAGACACTCGAGCATATTTTACGTCAGCGACAGTAATTATTGCGGTCCCTACTGGAATTAAAATTTTTAGATGGTTGGGAACTCTTCACAGGACGCAAATTAATTATAGACCTTCTATGTGTTGAGGATTGGGATTATTTTTTTTCTTTACAGCAGGAGGATTAACGGGGGTTGTTTTGGCTAATTCTTCTATTGATATTATTTTGCATGATACTTATTACATTGTGGCGCTTTTCCACTACGTGCTCTCGATGGGTGCTGTTTTTTGGAATTTTTGCGGGGCTAGCGCATTGATATCCATTATTTACAGGGTTAGCGTTAAATCCTAAGTGGTTAAAAATTCATTTTTGTACTATGTTTTTGGGAGTTAATATTACTTTTTTCCCTCAACATGTCTTAGGGTTGAATGGGATGCCTCGACTGTATTCTGATTATCCTGATGCTTATGCAGCTTGAAATGTTTTGTCATCTCTTGGATCTACGATTTCTTTATTGGCTGTATTGGGATTTATTATTATCATTTGAGAGAAGTTAGTGTCTTATCGTGTAGTTGTGTTTTCGATGTATTTCCCTACTTCTATTGAGTGAAAGCATGCATATCCTCCTGCAGATCATAGATATATAGAGATTCCTTTAGTTTCTAATTTCTAAAATGGCAGATAAATGCACTAGGCTTAGGACCTATGAATGATAATGCTATTCTCTTTTGGAATTAATTAATGGCAACTTGAGGGTATATGGGATTACAAGATAGGGCTTCCCCTCTTGTGGAGCAGTTAATTTTTTTTCATGACCACATGATAGTAGTTTTAATTCTTATTACAACTCTTGTAGGGTATATAATATCTGGATTGTTTTTTTAATAGGTTTATTAATCGTTTTTTGTTAGAAAATCAAACGATTGAGGTGATTTGGACTGTTCTTCCTGCTTTGATTTTGATCTTTTTGCTTTACCTTCGCTGCAACTTCTTTATTTGTTGGATGAGGTTAATAATCCAAGTGTAACTTTGAAGTCTATTGGGCATCAGTGGTATTGAAGTTATGAGTATTCAGAATTTTCTCAGTTGGAATTTGATTCATTTATAGTTCCTACTGAGGAGTTAGGGGAAGCTGGATTTCGGCTTTTAGATGTTGATAATCTGGCTATATTACCTTTCAGTACTCAGATTCGAGTGTTGGTAAGGGCAGCAGACGTTATTCATTCTTGAACAGTTCCTGCTTTGGGGGTGAAAGTTGATGCTATTCCCAGTCGTTTAAATCAAATTAGGTTTTTAATTTCTCGTCCTGGTTTGTCTTATGGTCAGTGTTCGGAAATTTGTGGTGCTAACCATAGTTTTATGCCGATTGTAGTGGAGAGAGTTTCTGTTAAGTCTTTTTTGTCATGAGTTACATCTTCTGATGAGGCTTATGTTGAATTTCGCCAGATGACTGAAGTTTAAGTGTGGGTCTTTTAAACCTATTATAGTATAATAACTTCTGGTGAGTAATTAAAAAGATAAGCTAAGGTTAAGCTGATGGGTTCATACCCTATTTATGGGCATATTTCCCTCTTTTTAAGAGTTTAGGAATGGTATAGTTCTTAGAGAGGTTGACGCTGGTAATGTCAATTTTGTAATTTTGATATTACCTATACCTTGCAAAAGAAATAAGTGATTAATTTATATTTAACTGAGATTTTTCTCTTTTGAATTTATTTGTCTTTTCTTTTGAATTTATTTTTCTTTTCCTATTTTTTTTTTTTTTTACTTTAGTTTCGGTGACTTTCCGTTCTATTTCATCTTGCTCATGATTCAGGGCTTGAGTTGGATTGGAGTTGAATTTGTTGTCGTACATTCCTCTTATAATTACTAAAAGTAATCAGTATTCTTCAGAGGCGGCTTTAAATTATTTTTTGATCCAAAGTTTGGGGTCTTCTTTAAATATTTTTTCGGCTTCTATTATGTTGATTTATTTTAGGGTTGCTTCTGTTATTTTGTTTTGTGCTTTGATTTTAAAGTTAGGAGGTGCTCCCTTCCATTTTTGATTTCCTCAGGTTATGGGAGGTTTGCTTTGACCTCAGGCTTTAATTTTAATGAGGATTCAAAAAATTGCTCCTTTGTTTCTATTATGTTATCTGGCTAGAATAAGGATAATAGAGATTTATTTTTCTGTGGCTAGAATGTTATCGGCTGTTGTAGGTGCAGTGGGTGGTGTTAATCAGACTTCTTTGCGTAAGGTGCTGGCTTTTTCTTCAGTTAATCATATTGGTTGGAGGCTCTCTTCTATTTTGGTAAGAGAGGTAACTATGGGTACTTATTTTTTATTTTATTCTTTGATTTCTTTATCTATTGTTATCCTTTTGCATTATAAGCAAGCTTTTCATTTTAATCATCTTTTGACTTATAACTTTTCTGTTGAGGTAAAGATGTTAGTATTTTTTTCTTTGTTGTCGTTAGGGGATCTTCCTCCTTTTACTGGTTTTGTTCCGAAGTGATTAGTTATTCAAGAGTTGGCGGGGGCAGGTAACCTTGTTTTATTAGTTGTACTTCTTGGATCTGCTCTTGTTACCTTGTATTTTTATCGTCGAGTGTCGATTATGTCTTTAACTCTTAGGACTCCGAAATTACTAATTTCTATTGTAGGTCAGCAGAGGTTTCAGTGGTTGATGCCATATTGTATGTTTGTTAATTTTTTTGGACTTTTAATTCCGTTTATGATTATACCGTAATTGTTTGGTTGATAAGTTAAAGAATAACGTAAGTTTGTCAAGCTTAAGTTACCCTGTGAGGATATCACCCGATCCCACAGATGGCTCCTATTTTATGATTGAATTTAGTTAATATGTTTTTAATTACGTTTGTTGTTTTTATTGTAATGAATTATTATATTAGAGTTTAAAACTGAATCGAGAGAGGGGGAGATTGGTACTGAAGAAAATATTTGAAAGTGATAGCAAATTTATTTTCTATTTTTGAACATTCCTCTGGTCGGATGGAGTTGGAGCTAAATTGACTTTCCACTTTTTGGGGATTGATATTTTTGCCTTATATGTATTGGGTTTCTCCATCTCGGTGGTCTGTTGTATGGTATAAGCTAAATATGGCTTTGCATCAAGAGTTTAAAAATATTCTTGGGCAGAGACAACAAAGGATAACTATTATTTTTGCGTCTTTATTTTCGTTTATTATTTTTAATATATTTTTAGGTCTTTTGCCTTAAGTTTTTATAAGATCTAGGCATATAGTTATGACTATGGGGTTAGCTCTTCCTCTTTGATTAACTTTTATAATTCATGGTTGATTCAATCATACTTAGCATATGTTTGTTCATTTGGTCCCTCAGGGGACGCCCGTGGCTTTGATGCCTTTCATGGTATTAACTGAAAGTATCAGGAATATTATTCGACCTGGGACTTTGGCGGTTCGGTTAATGGCTAATATGATGGCCGGTCATTTATTGTTAATTCTTTTAGGGGGGACTGGTCCTTCATTGACTTCTTATTTTTTAATTCTTTTATTTGTTGCTCAAATTTTACTTCTTTTACTTGAATTTGCTGTTGCAGTTATTCAATCTTATGTTTTTGCTGTTTTAAGAACACTGTTTGCAAGAGAAATTAACTAATGGCATCATCACATGGACATCATGCTTATCATCTGGTAGAAATAACACCGTGGCCTTTAACTGGGTCTATTAGAGGAATAATACTGACTACTGGGCCAGTTAAGTGATTTCATCAATTTAATATAGATCTTCTTATTTTAAGGTTTGTTTCCGTTATCTTGACTATAATTCAGTGGTGACGAGATGTAGTACGTGAAAGAACTTACCAAGGATTACATACTAGAGTGGTGGTTGCTGGGTTAGGGTGGGGAATAATTTTGTTTACTGTATCGGAAGTGTTTTTGTTTTTTCGTTTTTCTGTGTTCTTTTTTTTTTCATAGAAGGTTGGCGCCGGCTGTGGAAATTGGTATAACTTGACCACCTAAGGGAATCGTTCCGTTTAATCCGTTTCAAATTCCTCTTTTAAATACTATTATGCTTTTGTCTTCAGGAGCTACAGTAACTTGAGCTCATCATGCTGTTATGGGATCTAATCATAACGAGGCTCTTCAGAGTCTTAGTATTACTGTGTTTTTAGGTGTTTATTTTACAGCTCTTCAGGCTTTTGATTATTTTGAAGCTCCGTTTACTATTGCCAATTCGGTTTTTGGATCTTGTTTTTTTGTAGCGACAGGTTTTCATGGTCTTCATGTAATCATTGGTACTACTTTTTTAATGGTATGTTTGTATCGTCTTTATATGTGTCATTTTTCTCCAACTCATCATTTTGGCTTTGAGGCCACTGCATGATATTGGCAGTTTGTTGATGTAGTTTGATTGTTTCTTTATATTTTTATTTATTGATGAGGAGGATAAAGTAAGTAGGTAGATTAGAAAGCGAAGTTTTGCACTTAGTTTCGGCCTAAGCTTTGACTATGTAGTCTCTAATTTTGATAGAAGTCAAAGGAGAGGCTAATCACTGTTAATGATTTAATTGAGGTAACCTTCCTATCAAGAGCAGAGCTTCTATGGTGTAAGTGTAACACGATACATTTTCGCTGTATAGTTAAAATATTTTTTTAGATGCTAAGCACTTTTAGATGAATTCATCTCTTTCGCAACTTCAGCGCGATATTCTACAAATAAATTATAAAAGTAAATATTAGAGAATGAAAGTATGAAAGTTAGAACTAAAAAATTTTTTATGAAAGATTTAAAGTTTCTGTCACTAACTATCTGATGATGATTAGATGAGTTTGTTAATGTTTGGAAGATTCCTTGACCTCCTCCAATTTTGGATCATCCTTTATCAATTATTTTAGAGTAGTTTTGGTCTAAATTAAGACTAGATTTGGATACGTTAAAGGTGGAAAGGAAGGGTAGGAATTATATAGAACCTGAAAATACTACTAGTGGGTAAAAATTGAGTGAGTTTAACTTGAAGTTCACGTTTATGATGTTGAGTAGGTAGCCTATCAAGCTTCCGAGGATTCTGACTGTTAATACTAAACTTTTTATAAGGGGAGAAAAGCAAATGACAGGATTCAGGAAAGATTAATCAAGATAGTAAAGCTCCACTAAGAATGGCTCCTCTTCTAAGGGCTAGCATAGGAGAAGCTATGATAGAAGATGAGTCGTCAATATTTCTAAATCTGGCTAAGTTAAATTCTCCGGTTATAGAGTAGAAAATTAAGCGGAAGGCGTAACATACTGTTAATATAGTTGCGAAGATATAAAGGAATAGAATTAAGGTATTGATTCATCTTATAAAAGCAACTTCTAGAATGAGGTCTTCAGAATAGAATCTTGCCAGGAAGGGGGTTCCGCATAATGCTAGATTTGCTAGGTTTATACAAATACAAGTTAAGGGTATAGAAGTTACTACTCTTCCTATGAGTCGAATGTCTTGGTATTCTTTTACATTATGGATTATGGCTCCGGCACATATAAATAGAAGAGCTTTGAATAGTGGGTGAGTAAAGAGATGGAAAAATGCGAGGTCTTTGAATCCTAGGGATAAGATTCTTAATATTACACCAAGTTGACCAAGGGGGAAAAGGGCAATAATTTTTTTTAAAATCATATTCAAAATTAGCTCCGAGTCCTGATGTAAATATTGTTATAGAACTAAATAGAAGAGGAGTTGGTAAGATTGTTTCGGATAGTGCGGGTCTAAATCGGATGAGAAGGTACACTCCAGCCGTAACAAGGGTTGAAGAGTGGACTAGTGCTGAGCCTGATGTTGGAGCAGCCATGGCAGCAGGAAGTCAGGTGGAGAATGGAATATGAGCTCTATTGGTTATTGCTGCTATAACAATAAGTCTTTTTATTAATAACGTGAAGTTACCATCTAGGTAGGATACATAGAAAAGGAAATTTCAGCCTCCTTCGATAAATATTAAGGCAATTCTTAAAAGGATTGCTACGTCTCCGACTCGATTAGACAAAACGGTTAGTCTTCCGGCGTTTGCGGATTTTTCGTTTTGATAGTAAATTACTAAAGCATAGGATACTAATCCTAGGCCATCTCATCCTAGGAGAATGCTAATTAAGATAGCGCTAATAATTAGGAAGATTATGGATATTACAAAAGCTAGAACTAAGTATATAAATCGATCTAGGTTAGGATCTCCTTCTATATATCTTCCTCTATAGAAAAGTACTATGGTTGACATGAACATAACGAGTCCCATGAATATTATGGATATTCAGTCGAAAATGTATGTTGCGACGATAGAAGATGAGTTGATTGTTAGGATTTCTCATTCGATAACGTAGCATGTTTTGTCAAATAAATATAGAAGGGATATAAATAATGAAATTATAGACAAAAATATTAGGAAAACTATTCTTGTTAGGAATATTGAAATTTTTCAAATCATGGTTTAGGATAAAATCTTTATTTCTTTAGCTCCACAAACTAACGTTTAGTAATAAACTACCCAAACGAATTAAGTCTAGATTAGAGTTGAAATATATAAAAATGAGATTAAGAGACAAGTTTATTTAAAAGTTTGTTAGAGATTGGGTGTAGTTAGGTTTCTTCTTAGAATTAAAATATTTAGGGGAATTCAATGAAGCCTTAAAAGTATTCTCGGACTTTTCCTGAGCAACAAGAATAGAGAGATCTAGAAAATACACCATGCTGGCTAAGTGAGTATAGATAAAGATGTAAGCTGCTCTGAAAAAAAGATAGTAACCTGATTCCTAGAGCAGTTAGTTTGTTTCAGCTAATTACTCTTATAATTAGATTGATTTCTCCTAATAAATTAACAGAAGGAGGCGCGGCCATATTACTGATTCTTAGTAAGAATCATCATAGCGCTATTCCTGGCATGAAGTTTAACAATTCTCAACGAGAGTAACTTCGTTAGGGATCAGTTTTCCTTGTCCTTCAGCCGTTCATGGGTACATCCGGTACAGTATTTGTGTTTCCGTCAGTGGCTATCTCATTCATAGGATTCATCCTCACCATCTGTGCAGTGCATTGTTGTGTTAGGAAGATGGAACGCAGATTGCACGAAATCAGAATCTCAACAACAGGGATAGTGTGACCTCCACAGGAAGCAGTAGCTGGCTATACTTAGTATATGACGATTCACATTGCAAAATGAATCATATCACAACATTGGAAAGAAAAAATAAATAAATTGTGGGAATTAAAACAAGTGAAATAGTACACTGACTACACTTATAAGTAAATGAAATACAGTGATAAAAGAACAATAGTAAAGAACAAGAGCAGAGACATCGAACTAGTAACACAGAAAACAAATAGAAAACAATCTGAACGTATTTAAGGCGAAAATAATACGAGGAATAATATTCAACAGTGAAACTATTGAAACAAAAGAAAAAAAAGTAAAGAGATAAAAGAGAAAGAAAGTAAAGGAGAGGACAACATATTTACATATATTGGACTTCACCAAGCAAAACTTCTGTGCCCCACGGTTGAAATATCACTATTCCATGTATTCTTTTATTATTATATCTATGTACAGTGGATTTCAACTGTTGTATAATGGCAACTGCTGAGCTATATAATAGCTAGAAATACTCTCAACTATATATATATATATATATATATATATATATATATATATATATATATATATATATATATATATATATATATATATACATATTAATCTATTTGTCTGTTACTGGATTTCTTACTTAATTCACATAGTCATGTATACTCTGTATTCCTTTTACTTCATACTACTTCTCTTGGATCATTCTACCTTATAATCATTATCATTGCAAGTAATTATATACCTAGTAAAACTCACCCCCCTCGATAGTTACATAAATAAACACACTGTGTTTTAATGACCCACTGTGTCAAGAGACACCATTTTAATTAAACGGGGGATTGTAACCATACTGTGTAGCTCTAACCATACTACTGTATAACCATACCATATATATATATATATATATATATATATATATATATATATATATATATATATTTATATATATATATATATATATATATGGAGCCTCTGTGGTACAGTGGTAGAGTGTGCGTTTCATACACGGGTGGACCAGGATTCGCGCCCTGCCAAGGTTATAAACTTTGGGAGTGTTCACCCGGCCACGTATTGCATTGGCGGACACAAGGGGTGCTGTGGTTGAACCAGTGTCACTTACTGTAAAGTATACTTGCACCCAGTCGGCTTGCGTGGGCCGATTACACTTGGTTCACAGACTACACACACATCCAAAGCCACTCCAACATTACAATTACACTTACAAGGACTTCTCACCCTACATGAAATCTCTACTAGACAGCCTAAGCCACTTGGTAGAGATACATTGGCTGTATCGTCCTGACTTCGGTCGAGATAGGCCGGTCCTGCAGTGGATACTCAAACGGCTGCTGCTTCTGATGATGATGATGATATATATATATATATATATATATATATATATATATATATATATATATATATATATATATATATATATGGTTTCCTGACCCTGTGTACGTGACCAACCGTGTATGTATCAGCTGATTTCAATAATATGCATCACTGGGCTCAGTAGACAGTTGAGGGGCTGACATAGAACAGGTTGGAGTAGTGGCAATCTTCTCCAAAAAAAAATCCGTTCTATATCACTCAGGACCTCCGGATTCCTCCTAACTGGGGATACGAGAGGGGGTGAAACAATTCCTCCCATAATGAGATCCAGCAAAAGTGGTAGCAGTGGGCCCTGTACATGAGGAAGTGTCAGACTTCTAAATTTCGTGCTGTGAATTTCCTCGTCCATTTTCCCTCCTGCTGACGGCTCCTCTCGCTGCTTGATGCGGTTCTTACGAGCAGTGGCTGCCATTTCCTCCCTTTTCCATTGTTCATACAGACCACCCTAAAAACAAAACCAGTTATTTGTTAAATCAGTGAGACTAAAAAAGCAATTTATTCAGTAGCAGTAGTTGTTATAACCCCACTCCCATGTCAACTCAGTGGACTGGAATCTGAAGTTGCCCTCCTCTTGCAGTCCACCATCCTCTTTTCGGGGGATTGGGAGGCAGATGAGGGACATTTACATATTCAGATGCCTCCACCATCCAGTTATGATGGTGTCATCATGTAAAGATAACCCTCCGTGGGCAAATAAAAAAAAGAAAAAAAAAATGCAGTAGCTCACAAAATTCTATTGGATATACGAGTATTCAACTTAGTGACCCAGTCCAGTTACAACAGTTTAAGTCACTAGACTTTGAGGTATATAAGTATTAAAGTAGTGAAACCAAGTAGTTAAATGAGCAATATGACGCTCATTCCCAGCATCAACCGGTATTCTATATGGTTTGATGTGGTTCAGCTCAGGAGGCGTTTTTGTTGTGCAAGAGTTAACCACAGGAGAGTGATGACGTACAGCATGACAATATTATCGTCTAAAGATGAGTTTAGGCAACTTAGTAGAGATTATTCGAACTTCAGAGTTTTGATATAGCCTTCCTAATCCACTCTAATACAGCAGATTTAGCCAAAGATGAATATTCCAAATGCTGAGTAGCACACAGAGATAGGCATCGTAGTGTTCCAGGTGTTAAATATACTCCAACTTGCCAATCTCATTCATTTCAGGGAAGTAGTCCAGCACAGTTGCTCTAGTCTTGACTTACTTGTACTATGTGCCTCAAAACTCCATCCATTGCAGGTTTGTATGGTGCGTCGTGTGTGAAGGGCCAGCCGTACAGGATCTGATACATAGCCTACTCTTCTTGCTTAGGTAAAGCGGGGAGGTGCCATCTAAATGGGCGGACTAGCTGGACACGGTTAGAAGCAGGTTCATCTCGCTTCGTATGCAAGCTTCCTTTCTGCGATGATAACAGGGTATTTGTTAAAATACTTAAAACATTTTTATCCTAAGAGAGAGAGAGAGAGAGAGAGAGAGAGAGAGAGAGAGAGAGAGTGAGAGAGAGAGAGAGGGAGAGAGAGGTTTACATTAATACCAATGAAGAGTTTAATAAGATATTTGCAAAATAAGCCACGATAAGTTATTTACTAAATTTTCTAAGCGATTATGGATAGGATCTTTTCTACTAAGAGTACAAGTCATTAGTAAGATAGAGAACTAAATAACCTCGTCTCTTCAGCAGCATTAAGTTCATCCATAAGCTCGCCACCCAAGAGCATCAGTCCTCCCACGGCCAGGTAGGCGTGTGACTTTGATGTTGAGAAGAAGTCTTTCCAATTCACGTTCCATCCTAAGGCTGTGAGGAAAATATAATGACCTTGATTGCTGTAAGGTCACTGATCTTTTCACATGTATATTTTTTTTCTCTGGCCAGACGATTCTACTTACCTAAGGGGAGATTTATCTAACTGGAAAGGTTAGCTATAGTCTTAATTTAACACTGGTGCTGTGGATGGACGCCTTCACGTAACGACACAGATATAACCGGAAGACTCGGCTACAAACATCCCTTCTACACTCCCTCACTATCCCCCCCCCCCTCCCCAAGTGGAGGGTAGTTTACTGCATGAGATCCTGGGGTACTACTACTACTTTTAGTACTATTATTATCATTTTTTATGCGAGTAAGAAGGAACCAAAGGCTATGATGCTGATGATGATGATTATTATTATTATTATAAATGGTAGGTGGGGGCGCTCACCATCCACACACTAGGTGTAGTGCTGCTCTCATGTGACTGCCCATTCCTCTCTTGCTTCCTCCTTCCTTCCTCTTCTGTTTTTCTTCTCTTCATTCTTTCCTCTTCATTCTGCCTGTGGGTGACTCTACACTGTGTGACAGCCAAATGGTTTCCTGTACATCAGAAAACCTTTTACTGCGCTGGGTGGTAACCTATCTATCTATCTATCTATTGCCAGACGCCTAAATCCCGTTTGGGGTGGCCACAAACAAATCGCCTCCAAGTCGCCCTGTCCCCCGCCATTTCACTGCCCTGCTCCCAACTCACACACCCCTCTCTCATATACCTCTCTACCCTATCCCTCCATCTCATCCTCGGCCTCCCCCTCCCTCTTCCCCCCTCCACCTCACTCACATACACTCTCTTCGTGTCTTTCACCCTCCATGCTCTCCACATGGCCAAACCACCTCAGTGTGTTCCTCATAACTCTTCCTATCACATCCACATCCACACCACAACGCTCCTTTATATCCTCATTCGTCAGCCTGTCTCTCCATGTGACTCCACAGGCTTCTCTTAAATAACTCATTTCCACTGCTCTCACTCTTGACTTGTGTCCTTCCAACAATGTCCAAGCTTCACTTCCATACGTTAGAGTTGGTATCACAATATTGTCATGTAGTAACTTTTTCACTTCCATGCTCACTTCCCTGTTTCTTATCACTGCTTTCAAGGAACCAGCAACCTTTCTTCCCTGCTGTACCCTTTCAAGCACTTCAACCTCCAAACCTCCATCCTTACTCATCACACTACCCAAGTACTTAAACGTACTCACATTTTCCAATTCCTTCCATCCAACCTCGCTGTACATTCACTGACTTCACCTCTCTCAAAGATCATCACTTTACTCTTCCCTACATTCACCTTTAGATTCCGTTTCTTACACACTCTCCCAAACTCATCCACCAAGCCTTGCAGCTCCCTTTCGTCTTCAATCAACAACACAGTATAATCTGCAAACAACAGTACAGGGAGTTTCCAAACACTATCTTCTCTCACCAGGGCCACTCCAACATCCACTACCCTACCTTGTACCTCTTTTATTACCCCATCCATGTACAGATTGAACAACCATGGAGACATGACACATCCCTGTTTCAACTCACCTTTCTAAGACAAAATTTCACTTAGTTCACCATCCACACGCACTGCAGCCTTCGCACCATCATACATACTCTTCACAGCATTCAACAACTTCCCATCTACTCCATATATTCTTAACACTTTCCACAATCCTTGTCTATCCACCCTGTCATATGCTTTCTCCAAATCCATGAAAGCCGCATACAACTTCTTTCCCTTCTCTAGAAACTCTTCTACTAAGATCTAAGAATGAATATCTGCTCTACACAACCTCTTCCCTTCCTAAAGCCTCCCTGTTCTTCTCCAACTAATTTATCTGTTCTTTCTCTAACTCTGTCAATAAGTATCATACCATACAATTTTCCTATTATACTAAGAACACAAATGCCCCTATGATTACCACACATATCTTTTTCCCCTTTTCCTTTGTAGAAGGGAATAATTACACCTGACTTCCAATCCCCCGGGACTCTATCTTCCTCCCAGGCCAATCTGCACATCTTCCACATCCATTCTACTACTATCTCTCCCCCATGCTTCAGCATTTCACCACACACTCCATCAATTCCTGGGGCTTTCCCCGATTTAACTTTCTTCATTGCTTCCACAACTTCTACTGATTTCTTCCTGTCTTCTCACCTCCCTCCTTCTCCCAGCCATTCCCTAGCCACTTATACTCGCATTACTTCCATCCTCTATGTTCAACAATTCCTTAAAGTGTTCTCTCCATCTGCTCACTTTTTCTCCCTTCTCCACTTGTAATCTACCGTTTTTATCTTTCACTCCCCTGCTAACTTCACTTCCACCCTGTCTTACTCTTTTCACCTCTTTCCAGAACATTTTCTTACAATCCCTCCACCTAACACTCAAATTCCTTCCAAATTCCTCATCCACTCTCTTCTTACTCTCTCTTACTAATCTTTTCACCTCTCTCTTTCTTTCTACATATAACTCTCTCTTCCGCCTCTCAACTTCTTCCATGCCCCTATTTCTCATCCATTCATTGTATGCTTTCTTCTTTTGTGCCACAGCCTGTCTCACCTCTGCAGTCCACCACGCTGTTCCTTGCACCCCCTCTGTCTTCTCTTCCTTCCACACACCACCTCACATGCTGCACATATTTCTTCTGTAAATATCCTACACACACCTTCCATGTCTCCCATCTGCTCCAATTCATATTTGCCCAATCGTTCCTCCACTTCTCTCTTATACTCTGCCTTTTTCTCATCCTCTTGTAACCTTTCCACTCTCCTTGCAACCATATAACCAAATTATGGCACCTGGTGGTTTAGTGGGTAATTAAAGGCTCTCCAATCAGACTGAGCTGGTGAAGGTTTATATCCAAGGAGTGGTTGGGGTTTACTGCTCACTCAAGGATGAGTGAGATTGATCACTCTCATCTTAAATGTCAGGACCAACTTGCCTAGCCCGGGTTCCTACGCTCCTCAAGGAGCAACACAGGATTACATGCTAATGCTGATAATTATCACCGTCATCATCATTATTATTATTATTATTATTATTATTACATAGCCTCTACAAGAAATCGGCATATGGATCAAACTAAGAATGCTTAAAGTTGGCTCACCATCCCTAACCTTTGCAAAGCTGTATTTTGCAAGTGAGGTAATGCGGTTCTCAGTGACAGTATTTGAGAAAATACTCATCAAGAGAATACACAAACGCATGTGTTCTACTGAAGATACAGTAAGGGCACAGCAATGTAAAACACAGTCTCGAGTTGAGAAATAGAGCAATAAGAACTTTGATGCTTTTAAAAACAACCAGGCTTCTTTCAGTCCCGGTCATATATGAGACAGAGCAGTGCATTTAATCATTAGTTTTAAGTGAACCGCAGAAAGGAACCTGCTTTCCAGCAGAGTAACAATTAATCGAATATTTTTCTAAGTCGAATTGTAGCAATACTTTTAACAGAATTTCCTATGCAATTTTCCAAAAAGCACATTTTACAACATTGTGTACTTAATGTTGCTAGCCTTCTCTAATCATTTCCAGTCAGTGAGTCAGTAACATATTACAACAAATTCGGAATGCTAGAAAGTTGAACCTGCTTATATGTTTCAGGTCAGGCCTTACTTTTTCATGGCTTCCACTAGCTCTTCTACAGTCTCTGGTCTGAGTAGCAACCTGGGGAGAGTGATAGAGGCAATAAGGCTAATGCTATATGCAGTTCCCACCACCACACCAAAGAGCAGCCAGGTGCTGACTATAGGCTTTCTATTTTATGAAGGCAGTTAGGGTGGGGTCTCCTAAGACCTCACACAGCTAGCTCCGTTGCAACATCGCCGCCACACACGTGATTCCCCCCCCCCCTCTCTCTCTCTCTCATATTGATATTTACATTAACTACTTTAATTTAATTTTCTTTATTTTTATCTCTTGTTTCGAATTTTGATGGGTAAGCTTCCATGGCGGGAGACTGACCGAGTATGAGCCGCACACACAAGGCTATCTCCAGTGTCACTCCACATGACAACAGCGTAAACGCAACTCTGACAAGTCTTACCAGATTTATACTATACTATAGATTTTTTTGAATTACATCTATACAGAGTATTTAAAATTCATTTATAAGTAGGTACTAACAAAATAGGAGAGAGAGAGAGAGAGAGAGAGAGAGAGAGAGAGGTGAGCAGGAGTAATTTTACGTGTGTGGCGGTGATGATGTGGCAATAGAGCTAGTGGTGTGAGGGCTTAGGCTGCCCAACCCAAACAGCCTTCATAAAATAGAACACCTACAGTATAGTGTGTGGTTTGTGTGGCTGGTTGAGAGGCGGCCATAGAGTCCCTGGCCCAAAAGGCTGCACACCGCCTCCAACACCACCGACCCAGTGCTCAGCCGACCGTGACGTGACCTCCACATCTTACTGCCTGTAATCTGTGTATCACGAGGTTTCTCAAAATCTCAAAAATTGGGATGGTAGATCAGTTTTCTTACTACTTGCTTAGCATCAGCTGATGGCTTTGCTTCATGTGCAGCAGTAGTGTTGGGTTATCTCAGTGTTTAACCCTTTAACCGCGGGTATTGTTTTGGTCTGACTGTCCTCTCCCGCGGGGGTTTCAGCCAAATGTAAACAAACCTTTAAACCTTAATAACTCTGCACAGAATAAAGCTAGAGAAAAAAATAAGGTACCATTAGAAAGTACTAACCTTCAGCTTTCCATTGATGTAGGTTTCATGACTTTGTTGACTTTCACAGGACGGGCAGTGCCGTTAGAAGTGAGGGGTGTAAAATCACTATTTTTCGCTCACACATCATTACCTTCGCTCATACACCATTACCAAATGCCAACCTCATTCTGATAATAATACTATAAACATATATGAACACTGCACATACGATAAACACCCACTCTGTGTTCACTGAGGCAGGTAAAAGGCACTGTAATTACCTGCACTTCACTGCCACATCAGCGGTGTTGTAATCACTATTTTTCGCTCACACACCATTACCAAATGCCAACCTCATTCTGATAATAATACTATAAACATATATGAACACTGCACATACGATAAACACCCACTCTGTGTTCACTGAGGCAGGTAAAAGGCACTGTAATTGCCTGCACTTCACTGCCACATCAGCGGTGTTGTAATCACTATTTTTCGCTCACACACCGTTACCAAATGCCAATCACATTCTGATAATAATACTATAAACATATATGAACACTGCACATACGATAAACACCCACTCTGTGTTCACTGAGACAGGTAAAAGGCACTGTAATTGCCTGCACTTCACTGCCACATCAACATGTGTTGTCACTCACACAGCTGGACAGATACTGATGCGCGCTTGGTCAGGGGTGGGGTGGGGGGCCCAGGGGGTGGGAGGTGGGGCCCCGGGGGGGGAAGAGGGAGGTGGGGGTCGGCTGGAGTGAAAGAACTTAATAGCTACTCTCCCTTGAAACAATTGGCGCACGGAAAAAACGCGGGGTATTCAAAATATTCACAAACATTCGAGAATGACACCCGCGGTTTGGTCCAGTTTTTGCAACGTCATTCTGGAATGACACCCGCGGTTAAAGGGTTAATGAAGGATTGTTTATCATGTAAATGCCGTCGGGATGTAGAACGGCCACCTTTCCTTAATATTTTGGATTACTGTTCAATAGCTAGAACTTACAGTATGCCATTTTACCCTGAAGAGGTATTATGTGACTTGTCACTAGTCGGCAAATATGACAAAGTAACTTATTTATTGATATCATTGTTCTTACATTGCGATTTTGTCTACTATACTCCTGAATCTGTAAATAAATACTAAGGGTAGTTAGCAGTTCATCTAGCTGCAGTCAGTTGAACAGTCTGCATAACAGCCTGAAGGTGAAAAATCCAAAAAGAATAATTTTGTGTAAAATTAACGTAGGCCTACGTGAAAGTAATAAATCTATAAGATTATTCCAGGTCATATAAAAAATATCTCAAGGCGAGTCTGGTAGGTAAAATTAATAAGGTATAAAAAACCTACATAAATAATAGCATAAAAATCCTAACTAACAGGTCGTCTAGCCTTGCTTATTTCACCCAAAATAATTCAATATGCACTTTTCACCTCGAGGCTTTTCACCCTGAGGTTTTCATGCAGAAATTAATTCAGTGATTATTACTTACGACTGCAATATTGTAAGGAACAGTATTACGTGGACAGTCGATTATTTCTTTTTTAGGCTCTGATGTTGGTAGAAGTACTGTACTGTAACTTTAGCCAATAAAAATGAAGATGCACAAGCCCTGGTGATTCTGTTCCTATTAAGACTGCGCTCCAGAAGCATGAACTCCGTGGTTGGTATAAACATTTATACTATATATATATATATATATATATATATATATCTATAGTGAATGTTTTTGGCATATCCGGTGGAGCCAGGATTCCAGGGGGTTGAATGATGAGTGAATGGATGTGTGGCCTATTTGGGTTGGGCAAGTTTGTGCTGTCTGGACATTGCTACTCCTCACCTTGCCCTTGGGTGGGAAAGGAGGTCCGGATGATGATGATGGTGATGTATATATATATATATATATATATATATATATATATATATAAGTAATCCCTCCACTATCCGATGTAAGAGAGCCAAAGGCATGTCCAGAAAGTGGGTCCATCTGGATAGTGGGCCCTGCCTCCTGGACTAGTACATATGGACCCTAACCCAGCCTAATTTTGAAAGCCATCCAAATAACTCCCTACCGGACATGCATAGCACTTATTTAACCCTTCATGGGCAAGGGGTTACCAAGTTACACGGAAGGCCGATGGGGTCCCAGCGGACCCCAAACCTTAATGGTGTATTTCTGCCACATTCATAAAGTTATATCTACTAAATTTTGTACATATGCTGCCCAGGACACGGCACGTTGAACCAACCCACCAAGTGTCCCTTTTTGTTTTTTTTTTAATTTTTTTATTTTTTCATTTTATCACCATTTTATTAAAGTTTGAGTGTGGAAGAACTGATTCTAGACTTATCTGAATGTCTGATTGTCAGTATTCTTGGAACAGGTTCTCAAAATAATAAAAAGTTCACATGTAAAGTAAATTAGGATGATCATAAAATAAAACTATCCTTATAATGTTTGATTTGGTACAACAATTTCTTATTTTATCCTCTTGATGAGGATCTTCTGTATTACTATCACCACTTGCATTTTCAAAATTATCATCAGCACTCACAGGAGGCTTACTACTACTCACACTAATTTCACTGTCCGATCGTTCAAGCACTTCATAATCATCAGCATTGGATACAGATAAATCACCATCTGAATAATTTTCTTCTTCTTGGTCACCTTCCACCGCCACTGAGGCATAAATCTTTGCTACTGGTATTGTCATTGTCCTAATGTTTATAATCTGAATTATCTGAAAAAAAAAAATAAATATGTCACACGAATGGCCAGCGGACCTCACTGACATTTATTGCAATGTCACTCTTTAATCGTGCGAGATTTTTTGCTCAAATTTTATGAGGATAACAAATAACCATCTACAATAAAAGTCATGAGAAGCCAGGCTATGAAAGTAAAAAATGGCTTAATGGCAACATTTTAAAAACATGCTGAGGTCCACAGGGACCCCATTTGCCCACGAAGGGTTAAGACCCTATTCACACCAATAATGAACATAAAGCATGAAATAAATGAAAAGGAACCAGAAAATGAGGAATTAGAAGTATGGAAAATATTTATCACTACAGGGTGCTTACAGCACGTCTGTGGCCACCTTCTTCCAAGGCTCTGGCAGTGGTGAAAATGATCTTGAAGCACGTACAGTAATCCAGTGTTGTGTTACACTTAATTCTTTGCACTGTGAGTTATAATTGTTTAACACTCCACATTCTGTTCTTAATTGCACCACGATAATTTCAACCGCCAGTTGCACTCCACACTTATTCCTTTGAACTCTAAATTCTAATTTCTTAACACTGCACGACACTGTAAATTCCCATGTGGCCTAGTGGTGAGGTATTGCAGTTTATTCACTGTTTATTCACAAAAGGAGCATCCATTGCGGTGAATATCTACTCATGATGGTGGTTAGGTGGTAACTGGTGAGGGGAAAGGAAGGAAGGGATGAAGGGGTTGTGCATAAACACAGCTGTTTGGTGCTCTGTGCCAATTACAAATAGTGGGTGGGAAAAAAAATTGGATTGGGGGGGGGTTTCTTGTTTTGGCCATTTTGGAGTTCCGAAGGTCCAGGCCCACAATGTCTGGTAAGTGGGGAGTCCAGATAATGGGCGTCCGGATAGTACATGGATTACAAATATATATACTATTTATATATATATATATATATATATATATATATATATATATATATATGTGTAATCAAAAGAGAGCGCTTTTCTGTCTGTCTGTCTGTGATGTGAATATTGTGCACACATGACGCCAAAACCTGTAAAAAATTACAGTGAACTTCAAAATGAGTTGTTAAATATCCTTTGTCATCTGATTTAAGCTTAAGGAATTTGGGGAAGACATACCACTTTTCCCTCCCATCTATGTATAAAAAGTAATGATAAAATCTCCCGAGCAGATTACTAAAAATTTCAAACCTCCTGACTCAAGTGATCAGTTAGACTCCAGAAATGGTGACTGCTTGGCAAGAGAGGTGGAGTGAGATGCTTGCTAGAGTAATATTTGTGATGTTGATGATAAGAACTTTGAATTGAACCTCCAGAAGTAACACTTGAAATGTGGAGAGAGTCACGGGTATGTCTTACTTGAGAATTTTTTCTTTTATCTCTTGGATATTTTTGGTCATTTTTTGACTTTTGGCAAAACTAACAGGTAGTCAAAGAAATGTCCTGCCTATAATATATATATATATATATATATATATATATATATATATATATATATATATATATATATATATATGAACGACACTTACAAGCAACACGTACACAAGTCAGGTGGTTAATCAAAGGCAGATGAATCCTTCAGAGGTTTACTCCATCTAAGCACCGTTGAGGAACGCTTGGAAAACAATGACTTATCTCTCTCATGTTAACTCTGCTCTTTACTCACTGCTGCTTGTTCACTGGCTGACCTACTCACTTACTGATTCTCTGTTCAACCACTGTGTCCTTCACTAATTACCCTCACTGTTTGACTCACTAACTCTGTCACTACTTTGCTGACTGTTCACTGATGGAAAACACAAGCATTCCATCTGTAACACATGACTAACTGTCTAAAACTCAACTGTCTGGCACATTCTGCCAGCAAGCCAGGCATGTCCCTTAATATAATAATATAACCCCCCCTCCCTCCTGACTCCCATAATGCTGCCCAGAATATTCAAATGAAGAATTCACATTTTCTTATGCAATAATGCACATTCTAGACCCTAGAAAGAAAACTTACATTTTCTCACTCAGTAATACAGTTACTTATAATAACAATAACAATAATGACAAAAACAATTGCCTTTGGTAAAATAGAACGAAAATAAAACAGACTTGCCAAAATCTCCTGAATTTTCCTCACATCTCCATATGTAAACATTATCCTGAACTATGACAGAACAGCTACTTTGTTGAAGTTGTCCCACATCTACATATATAAAGTACTACCCTAATCTTACGAGCACAGAACTGCTCCTCCTTTAAAACTGTCACCTCCAAAACAACCACCTAATCAATATACAAGTATATTCGGCATAAACTCCCTGACTAACGTGTCACCGCCGTCCACACTTGTGAAGGGTGTGTGTGTGTGTGTGTGTGTACACACAATACAAGAATATACCTGAGGATGGCCAAAGAGTTCAGACTTCAGCACTAGACACCGAGAGGGGCACCACAACTAAATGAAGTGCTCCAAGTGGCTTCATTGTTGTCCTTGTATTACCACTCTTATCTGCAGAACAGCTTCACAGTTACATGTCGTAATGATGAACTTCTCTCTCTCTCTCTCTCTCTCTCTCTCTCATGTTGTACTTTCCTACATTACTATTCGTATTACAATGACTTGAGAATAAGAAAGACGCTTAATTATGCTCTTCTGTGTTTCCGTGTTTGTGGCTTGATTATGACATACACTTAGAATATTTTTTTATTCTTTGCTCATTTTTAACTTTCTACCTTCCAGCCTCCCGATACGAATATGGCATTTTCTTGCTATTTTTTCAAGGTCCAATAAAATGAATCAGGACATTTCTAATTTTAAAATATTTCAATTTCTCTCATGACATCACGAGGCGTAAGCCAGAGACGGTTTGAGTTAACAGGTGTTCAGTCTCATTTTAGGCATATATAGAATTTATTTTTGTCATTTTCAGTTTTACCCATAGGACAGTGTACGATTTAGACAATTTGTCTGGTACATGCCGACACTTTTTATGTAACGTTTTGGGACAAAATTCCGTAATTGGCAGCACATGGTCGCTGGAGGGAAATGTTGGCCAACTTGGCTGCCATGACTGGGTGTTCTTTCAGAAGCAGTTTCCGTTAAACTTTTATTGGTCTTAGAGCATATTTTTATCAAATGGCACCATCTACATACAGATGATGATAACAACTTACCTGTAGCTCGTAAATGACATTTATTAATCAATGGCGCCATTAAATGCCTAATCCTGTATTGTTTTCTTACAATAACAGAACACTGAAAGGAATAACAAAATAATAAAAAAATAAAGCATACCCTGGTAACAGGTGTCCTCCAATCATAAAAAACTGTAACAGTTGGACTTGAACAGCCATAGGTTGAAGTTTGGGGAGATATCACTCAGGGAAAGCAAGTTCCAAAGAGATGGAGTTTGAGGAATAAGAGAATTCTGATAGGCAGAAGTTGTGCCAAATGGTAGAGTAACAGTCCAGTCATGAACGTTACCACATGTACCTGTGCAGCACGGGGGAAGGCGTGATAAGGTGGCACAATGGATGCAACTTCGACAGAGTCCCCCTCCTCCCCATGGGCAGCCACCTTGTTATGGTGGGGGGGCCCTGCGTGCCCCTGTTATCCCACAGGCCTACCATTGGATGTAATGACATCTGGCATGGTCTCCCAAATGGGTGGGGTTGTGGTTGAGGGTCTGATTCAGCATTGCCCAAAATGTAAGTTACCCATATAGGTCATTGGTGCAGCCCTCCAGAGGGGTCACCTTGAGGCTGTCCCAAGTTGGTTCGATGGGTGTCTGAGCTGGGAGGTGTCTGGGAATGGGGTCTTTGGAGCGAACTTTTCCATCACGGGGTGTTCTTTTCGGGTCATTCCCTGGGGATGAGATACTCTGCTCCCATCAGACCACCCTTGGCCCCCCTCAATTCCTGGTATGCAGCTGTCCTTAGCTCCTGGTGCCATTCAACCTCTCACATATGCATATACGGGTAAAATAAACAATTCTTCCAACACTTGTCTGGTCAGTGACCATTCGCACGAGTTGCCATCATCTTGGCACTCCTTGGCTGGTGACCCTTTACCCTCCAGTTTGTCTGCCAAAACTGTGAGTAGAGATGTCACTTCTTTTGAACTGCTGCCTGGCGTCGTTGTGAAAGACTGTTATACGAAATACACAGTACTCAAAATGTTTGATGGTACTTCCTCCTGGAACCTAAACTGTTTTCAGATTCACAATGATCTAGTTACAGCATATGCATTGACCCCCAAGGTCTTCTTGCAGGGCAATGATTCTCTGTTGCTGGAGGCCAGTAATGAAGAAGAGAGTTTGCACATCCAGTCCCTTACTACGGTTGCCGGTTATTCAGTGTCTACCTCTCGTCACTTGGTCTTAAATCAGTCTCGTGGGGTTGTGTGTTCTTGGGACTTGGTCTCTTATTCTGATTCTTCCCTCCTGGAGGGGCTGGCTCCTCAGGGAGTGGTAGTAGTGCAGAGAATTATGAAGAACGTTGGAAGAGTTTTAACACCTATGCCCTCTCTTATCTTGACATCTGATCTCCTTACTATGCTGGAAGTCATTGCTGCTTTTTTTTTTTTTTTTTTTTATGTTTCTGACTCTGGGCATAGGCTTCACAGCCTGCTATCAAGGCCCAGCAGTCCTCCTACATACCATACACCTCTGCATGTCACCACTTCGGCGCTAACACCCACCGTCCATATTGAATACATGCTACGGCTGTCTCATACAGGACTGGTGTATTGGTATTAGCGGGGGTATTTTTATGACATGTCGGCGGGTCTTCTGGTAGATCAGTAAAGCTTGGTGGAAGCTTGAGGTCCAACCTTATGTTCCCCGACCTAGAAGGTGCTACTCCTGTCAAAGGTTTGGTCTTGTTCGCTGTTCTTGCCAGCGTGAAGCATCTGGTCTTCCTGAGGCCTGTGAAAATTGTGGTGGTATTTCCCATGGTATGATGGATTGTTCACAACACTCTAAATGTTTAAACTATGGGGGAGCACATGCGGCCTCTTCTAGGGATTGTGATGTGTACACATTCCTGTATGAGGTAGTTTCTATCTGTACAAAGGAGAAAATTTCCTTTTCTGAGGCAAAGACCAGGGTTTGGGAGAGGTTCATTCGCCTTGGGATGATCTTTGCTGCTGCCTTATCTTGCCCTTAAGCTGTTTGGCAGGTGCCCCTGCCATCACACAATACATCTACTTCTCAGGGTTCTACCTCCCTGCCTCCTTGGCTAGGGAGTTTACTGAGGAGGTGCAGCCTGGGGGTGGCTGTGCTTCCTCAGGGGAGGTGCCTCGTATCTCCGGGGATGTCTCCTCTGAGGTGGTGCTTGCTGCATCAGAGAGTGCCTCCCCCACTTTCATTCCTCCTCCTGTCCTTGGGGTGGATCCCTCTGAAGAAGGAGGTCAACAGTGCGGGGATGCACTGTGTCCCGTGCATCCTTAGTACAAAAGCTTAATAAGAAGGAGGTAACCCCACCTGCAGATTTAGCATTTTCTCCTTCCACTGACAAGGCTAGAGCCCATTCATTAGGGTTGCCTCTGCGTTCCACTTCTCTCAAAGCTGGTGAGTGACACACAGCCAGAGGGGTGAGGAAGATGAAGCGGGATATCTGTACTTCCACTTTACCAGCCATCAAGAAACTACTAATGGAGGGTCCCTCTTCCACTTCGAACCCACCAATAAAGTGAAAACCGGTAGTTGGGCCAACCAGCTCATCTCCCACAGCTATCCACCCTGGTACAGGTGGGTCCCAATCTTTTGAGTTAATTAGGAGGAAGGATTTTGCTCGTTAGCCGAATTCTCATTAAACGAAGTGAAGAACTTATGGGAAAAATAGGGTTAGGCAGCAAGGCCTCTGAGCGACCTCCCTTCAAACCACCAAAACTGACTTTAAGATCATTTAACCCCTAAAGTACGCAATTTGCTCAGCAGGTCTGTCCCTCCAGCTGCAAAACAGGGTCGATTTTTTTACTTTCGCCAAGGTAAAAATTTTTCTTCCACATTTCAAGAGACTTAATATACACACCTGAAAATGTATGTTTCAGCCAGATTGACCAAATAGTTATCACACAATCGCCCGTCAAAGATGCTAAAAAAGTTACCAATCCCACATGGGCGAAAATAGAAAATGTAAGGAAAATGCATAATTTACGGTAAATAATTATATATATATAACTAATGTCAATGTGAAGTGTTCCCAAGGCATGAAATGTCAGTGTGGCATATGCCCTTAGCAACAAAACAAGCCAGGTGAAAAGTGGAGGTGGAGTGAGTATGGCTGGAGGGGGTGGGGAGGATGGAGGGAGGGGGGAGGAGGGAAAGGGGAGAAGGGTTGGTATGCACACACCACTGTAAGAGGGATGTTCGGGTATGGTTGGTTGGGAGGGGACAATGTGGAGATGATGCAATGAGGCTGAGGGAGGTAAAGTGACGGTGGTGGTGGGGGGGAGTTCCTTCTCCCCTACCTTAGGGGGCCAATCATGCCATACCACCCCAGGCACTCTAGCTCTCATTGGTCTAATCCCATATACATCACCAATTGTTTGGAGTTACCCTCCCCCAGTTTTTTGTGTGTCTTTATCGATCATGTGGAATAGGCTGGCGTATCAAATTACACAAAAGCACGATCGTGTGGCATAGGTCTTTAAGGGTTAAGGTGGAATAAGGGGTTAATACAAGAGGGTAATACACCTAACAACATTAGAAAATGGAAGAAAAACATATTCAGCAAGCAATTGTATGTCTAACTTGGGTTCAAGTGTCTTTCGCGACGTATGCCAGCTGTGCTGCGCCACAGCTTGGCTGGCTAGCTTCCTCTCTCCGAGGCCTGAGAGGATGTGGTGGTGGGAGGCTGGTGGGAGAATCAAAGGCTCAACTCCTTCACAATGTAATGCTGAGAAGCAGTGGTGGACAAGCTAATGAAAAACGTTAGCTTCATTAACCCTAAATCCGTTAATCAGATAATTAGCTTCATTAAAGTTTATCTACCAAAAATAAATGGAAGTTAACCGTTAATCCGTTAACCCCTTAACCATGGGGCGTCACTTTCATGACGCTTGGGAGCAAGGGATCATCCTGTGTTATTTTGAATTCACCCGGGGTTTCAAGTGGTGGCTTGTATCGTCTGTCAGTACTGCCAATATCCAACACTAGTCAGCACTCCTAATCTTATCTGTACTCCCATCCATTGTTGACAATTTAGCCGTTCTTGACTCCCCTCCCTACCTCCCCTCCATTACCCTCTCCTCTTGCCTGCCCGGCCGTGCTACGCTAAGTAAATCTTCCCTGGAATTTTCCACTGATTTCATTCATTGAAAAAAGCCCTATGCCCTATTCTTATACCAGATAATATATAAAAAAAAGAAATAAGGTAAGTGATAGTGCCATACACGTGGAATTGGCTAATTATCACCCGACAACACCTCACGTGCATTCGTTCGCTAATTTTCGCCGTTTATTTCCCCTTGAAATATGCCGTATAATCTATTCTCGTAATAAAAATATATATATGAAAGGAAGGGAGAACCCTAAGTGATGTTTACATTCATGTGGAACTACCTAATTTATTATGTATTGTCTAGATTTCCTGCCAATCATTTCATAGCGTATATATTAGCAGCTGTCACCAAGCTAACATTGGTAGCATTGCACTCCCCCTATGCCATCACACTGTATTCAGTTTACTGTCGTCTTTCAAGGTGAAACCACGTCGGATTCGCGACTGTCCAATTCCGCCGCGTTTTAGCTCCATGCAAAGGGCCCTGTGACCTCTACCCCCTACTAAACCTCGTGTGGAAAGGGGAAAAAGGGCTAAGTGACTGCTGTGGAACGTCAACTGGCTAATTTGTCAATGAAAATGATAGACAGTGACTACAATCTATCTGGTGAGTAAAACAGTGCAATTGGAAATGTAAATAATGTGTAAATAATGTGTAAAAAGCAAGTGAAAGCAATGAATGTAAATATATGTGAACAGTGGAAAATAGTTTTATAAGTTACTGCAAGTGACAGTGCATAACAGTGTAAATAAAATAGAAATGTAAATAATGTAAATAAAATAGAGAATGTAAATAGAAATGTAAATGAGTAGTAATATAAGAAGTCAAGTATATATACTAGGAGTACTGAAAGTGAAAGTTTCACTCTAGCATGTATGAATATTATGAGTTATGAAAGTGGAAGTGAAAGTGACAGATTCACTCTCAACGCTAGTATACAGGACGAGAAAGTGAACGCTACATATTTTACTGAAAGAGAAATTAAATTCTTACAGTGACAATAAACTACTATTACTGAAGGAATCTTATGGATAAAGACTGTAGATATATATAAGTGTTATATAGTAATAGAAATATAAAGTGTGAGTGTTTTTATGAACAATAAATGACAGAACAACAGCGGCGAACCAGCGCAAGTGGGAAGGTCACATGCCCTTGTAATTTTCATTGCTTTCACAGTGTTTTTTTTTGGGGGGGAGTATGAATTCCAAACTATTTGAGAATCATAGAATAGTGTTTCTAGTGATAATATCAGGCTGTGGTAACCATATTACGGGTTGTTGGGAAGTGTAAAGTGGAGACTTCGTTACCCAACTTCAGAGCTCCCCACAAGTCCTACGGTACTCGACGAAGGCTCAACAAACATCCCAGGAGAAAGCTGAACGTATGTGCCATAGGCATATATAATTTTAATATTCTAGGACTAATAACTGATTTTTGGCAAATATTTTTAGAGAGTCTGTCGGAGCGCGAATATGCCCGTGAGACACGCAAGTCACGCAAAAACAACCCAGCGGTTTAGGGGTTAATCCGCTAGTATTACATATGAAACTCGATTTTCCTCAATAAAAGACACTCTTGCTGGACTGAGACGCCACAACTACGAAACTGAATCTATGAGTATGATCCTTTCCCAGTCTAAACGCCAAAATTCTGTTGGCTTAGAGTCGATAGTACCAACACCATGCTTAAACCCCGCAGTATTGAGACCATGTTCGAGTATCGAGTATAAATGAGTACAGTGTCAGTACATGCATGGTATGGATGAAATTATCGGATAGTGAGTTATGACAGTAGTAGAAATATTCATTATGGGAATTTATTTGATTTTTCACCATTTCATGAGATGCTAATTTTGTTTTTCTCCAACGCAATTGTCGAAGTATGCCGTTATGAAACCTGTGTGAAGTTGTGAACAATCTGTTATATCATAGAACGGATGGTTCACAACTTCAGATCTAAGTTCATATAACTTACATGAACTTAGATCTGACACACACACACACGAAATTCTTTTCAATTTCTGAATCACGGTATCACTCACCACTAACTTTGACACTATCAATTTGATGATTTAAATGTCGATTCAAAGTGTTTTTTACCTAAAGTGACCTGTTTTAGGACATAACTAACGGATTAACGGATCAACAGAAATGTTAACGGAAGTTACCGCTAAGCCGTTAAGTTAAAAAAGAAATTAATGCTTTAACTCGTTAACAAAGACATGATGATACAGTAATCCTGGCCACAGGAAAAAAGCATGCTTCAAGACCGACCTTGACTGGGCAAGCCTGGCTGGAAGAATGTTTATGAAAATAAGGCGGGAAGAGGCTCACAGAGCTGGTGTGCGACTCATTTCCTATCCGCCGTGGTAAACATGACGGACAGCTGTGGCGCGACCCTCGTCTTGATTCTCATAAGTGCGGATATTTACCTGCTCGTTAAACAGGCAGTGGTGGAAATTCCAAGACCTAGTAGTAACGAATTCTCGTTAAGCGATTGCTCGTTAACCGGGTCTTGCCTGTACTATGTTCAAGGGGCGAGAATCTATTGCGTCAAAAGCTGCTTCAGGGGCCATCCCGAGGCATGCTGGGTCATCATCTTAATCCTCCTCAACATGGTTCCATTGTCTATCCTTCAGTTGAATTGTCATGCTCTATGAGCCAGTTGGAACAGGTCCGTCTACTCATCCATGGGACATCTCCTGCATGTGTAAGTCTGCAGGAAACTATGGTTGGTTCGGGCACTCCAACCGCCCATCCTGGGTATCGGGTTTACTATTCTGACTAGGTATCCTGTTGTGTTTATACGTCAACATTAAAATGACTGCTGGGCACAGGTTTGCTATGCCTTGCCACAACTTCTTGCTTCTACTCACGTCAGAACGAGAATTTTTGTTAAGTTAAATTAAATAGTCTGTTGTTATGAAGAGACAAACAGAAAACCTGTTATCATACTGAAGGGAATGTCAGCATTCTGGGTGTTTTAATGCTTTCAGCATGACATCATCATCACTTTATTCTAGCTAATGTCAGCTTCTATAATCTAAAAAGACGATCCAATCTCTTTAGGGAAGATTAAAACGAATCCCCTCCCGTGCAATAATGTTCTCTATTTAAACCAAATTTTCTGGAAGTGATAGGAATATACAGTAAATGTATTGCGTTGTCATGGGCATAGGGTTAACCTGCCTTTCTTAGTCTATCGTTTACTTTATTTTGCCCTATCCCCTGCAGTGATCTCTGCTCTGTTAGTCAATACCCTGTATTTCATTGTGCCGACTGAGTGTGTATTGACCCACTCTACTTTGCCCTGCATTGCCTAACAGCCTGATAATGTGTCCTATCCTTGTCTGCCCTGTTCTTCCCATCTCTTTCGTTGTGTGTGTGTGTGTGTGTGTGTGTGTGTGTGTGTGTGTGTGTGTCCGAAACTTGGCATAAGCTTCACAGCGCGTTCCCTGAGGCCTAGCGGTCTTCCCAAGTACGAAACACCTACACATGCCTCCACTTCGATGCTGACACTCATCATCCACATTGAATACATGCTAGAGCTGTCTCATACAGGACTGGTATATTGATATGAGCAGCGGTATTTTAGGACGTTGCAGGATCTTTCTGTTAGATCAGTATAAAGTTTAACGAAATTCAGATCTTTAGGTTAAACTGTTCCTTGCCCCAGCCAGGATTCGAATCTGATTCCATTAGGACTCCAAGCCTCTTCTATTGCTACTGCTCTGTCTTGCCATATTCGACCCCCGGGCTTCGCATATCTTGCCCACCCTGCTCTTCCCAACCTTGTCATGCCATTCCCTACTTCCCTGCTCTGCCCTGCCCTGTCCTGTATTGTCCTACCTGTGTCTGGTCTTGCTTTGTCATTTATTTGTTCACTGCGTGGGAAGGTCCTGCAGGGGAGGTTGCTTACTTGTTGTTGATGGGTTTGCTCAATCAGACAGACTAGACGGCGCAACAACAGCAACCCCTCTCTGCCATCCCTTCCCCTACCGTACCCTTTTCTGCCTTCTCTAACCTTGCCTCACTCTTCTCTACCTTTTCTTTCCCGGACTTACCATTCTGTGCCTTCCCTTACCTTTCCCTTCCTAGCCCACTCATATCCTACCCTGCCTTACTGTACCCAGCCACATCCTACCTGCTTTAGCCTGGCTTCTACCCTGCCCTATCTTACCTAGATTTAATGTAGCCCCCCATATCCAACTAAGCCTTTCCCTAGCCTGCTGTGTCTTAACCTACCTTACCTAAACTTACCCTACCACATGCTACCATGACCTGCTTTACATAACCCTACCTTACCCAGCCTTACTCGATCCTACCTTACCTTATCCTGCTTTACCTTACCCTACCTTGCCTTATACTAACAACCCGTATCCAATCTAGTCCTAAGCTATCCTGCCTTGTCCTGTTATTGTCTGTGCTCCCTCCTTTCTGCACAACTTTGTATTTTATCTCGTTCTGTCCTTTCCTGCCCTTACCCCTTAACTAGAATGACTTTTTTTTTTCTTGTTAGTACCAGGCTGTTTTATTGGGCTTAAAAAATATGCTTATATACAATGGGTAACAAAGGTGGTCCAGATTAACTCTTTGAAGAATGACAGTTTATTAAAGCAATGAAATAAAATATTATCATATAAACATGGTCTTCTTTGTCTTATCTACCATGCATTGCATCTTCTGCCCTGCCCTGCATTGCCCTGCCCTGCCCCGCCCTACTCTCTCCTTCCCTGCTGTGCCCTGCCCTGCCCTGCCCTGCCCTACCCTGTCCTTCATTCCCTTGCCCTGCCCTTTCTCTTCTTATCCTTATCTGCCCTACCTACTTGTAGTTTTCTGGGATCGTTGGTATGATAAATATTTGTACTAAAAATTTTGGGCATTCATATTACTTTAAACATCTCCATGCTGACCTCTGACAATAAAACCAGTTTAACTATTGACAACATTGTGCCACTTTTGGTAAGAAGCTACTGTAGACACAGTACAACATTGGATTTAATATTGTCCACTGTTTCCTCTGTCTGAGTACTTCTAATAAAATCCCCCCAGACAGTTCTGCCCCAGCTAGTATCACTCACTGCACAGCATCTTTCATCATACTTGTCTTTCAACTTGTCTTTCATTCTACTCTGTGCATTAACCCGCCGCATCCCGTTGACGTGAATAAACGTCCACACGTTTTGTCACTGCCAATCCTGTTGACGTACATAAACGCGAATCAATTGTAAGGTCCCTAATTTGCACAATTTTCAATTTTCGCGAGTGATTTTTGGTACGTATACACGGGACACCTTCCTCTACAAATGCCAGGCAGGGACAATGCCTTACCCAGCATGACCTCCCCCCTCCCGCACGCCATTGTCTCTGCAACTCTCCTGTTACCAGTGACCTGGACAGTAAAGACATGTCGTGCCACAGTACGAAATTCAGAGCCAAAGTGATTCTCCAATCGATGACAATGTGGAGGACAAACTTTACATAGCATTAGAGGAAAAAACAGTCAGAAATGATGATCAGGTAATGTCGTCAAAAAAGTTCAGGTATGTTGATGTGTTTCGTGAATGAAACTATGCTTATACTGCCTTTATTACTGTGTGAAAACCAATATACTCTCATACTACATATAAATTCGAACCAAGTAAATAAATAAATACCGTTTATGAGTGGTGTGGAATGGTTACCCTCCCATAGAACTCGTTTTCTTTGGAACCAGCCTGATAGAAAACACAGTAAGGTGAGGAGGTACTGCTACCTGTATCGAGTATTTTAAACCTCAGGTGAGCGATTTCTCTATGAATTTTCAATGATTCTCACCAATAGTGGAGGTTTGAGCCAAAAAACAATTTTTCCAAAAATGGTCGGGATTGGGGGGAGGCAGTGGTGGAAAAGTGGTCGGGACGGGAGGGGTTAATCTTCGCCTAAACTCTGTCATCTTGTAACACAATCAGAAACAAGATTTTAATTCTATATGTCGATGAAACTTGATGATATGCTGTGGAAAGTATGATGAGCTATTGAAATACCTTATTGTCTCATTGAATAGGCTAAGCAATATTAAGCTGCAAATGAGTAAATCACGGACGAGTTAAGGTGAATAAACTAATATCCTACAAATGGGTTAGGGTTTTAAGACAGGAAACATTGCTAAGCATTTTATTGACTTCTGATGCAACAGCATGCAATACACGATTTAGTTTTTAAGTCATGTACAAGTGTTATATAATCTACAGTTCAGTGTTGCTACATCACACATTAAGATTTAGCCCCTGCATTCCTGTTACTTAGGGGGTGACCACAAAGCCCTATTGACTACACAATCATTCATTCCTAATGCAGGGCATAGCTTGATCATCGAGATGCCGTTCCTTCTGTGTGAAAGAATAACTAGTTTGTGTACAGGTAAATCTTAATATTATATATTGCACATCGGTCTGGTAAGTAACCTACATTAAAAATAAACGCAAGCCAGCAGTGCTTTGTGAACACCATGTATTTTTTAAATAATTGTTCATTCTACCTAATTATATTAATTTTAGAACACCCTGATAGGGAAGAAGTTAATGAAAGCTAGATCCTAATCCTCTAGTACGTTTCTTTTTCCAAACTGAAAATTCGTCTGGAGGCAGCAACAATGAAATGAAAGTCATTGTATTGAAAGGGTGAAACTAGTTTGCAAGAATTTGGGGAGAATTTTGAGTGGAAGAATGCTTACACTACAGAATATCCCTTGATGAATAAAATAGTCTTGTGGCACCACAATGAAGGTCGCCCTTTTCATGCGGGAATATACTTCCTATTTCAGTCTTTGTCTCTAGACGATTTGATTTATAAGAATATGATGTATAAGATACTGAAATAAAACAGATAGGGACACAAGTAAATACATCTTTCATTAACCTTTTCATTACTAAAGGTCTTTTTTTTCCAAACTGAGTTAAATCATTTGGAAGTAGCAAGGAAGGGAATATTGAAGGATTTAGGGGTTAGGTGGCTTAGACATTACAAACTTTTCCATGATAAAGACCATTCCCCCAAGACTAAGACCCAGGAGAAGAAGCAACAATGGGCCCAGGATGTGGGTAAGCATCAGTGGTCTAACCTCTGAGCTCTGGCTGTCCACTTCCGTTCTTTCCTCCTTCTGAAGATTCTTTAACTCCTCCCTTTGTTTGATGCGGTGTTCTCGAGCAGCAGCTGTCATTTCTTCCTTTATCCATTGATCATAAAAACCAGCCTGAAACAAAACCAAATATCAGTTGCATCTATTAATTGTAGGAAACTGTTTATTCTGTTGTTGTTATTAATTAACCCCATTCAGTCTGGCTGAGCAGAACCATTAACCACAGGCAAGCAATCATCCCAGCCAGGTCGACCTTCGCAGTAAACAGAGGTTCCTTTGTATTCGATGTCGCAAGGCGGTTGGTAATGTGTGGAGGTTAGGCTTCTGACTGAATGTCATAACTGCATATCTCCACCATGTTAACAGGAACACCTTAGCATTGTACTGTAGTCTCCACTCTTCCCTCCGACCTTTTTTTTTTTCATGGTTTCCACCCTGCGTTTTACATAATTTTGTTTCTCTCTGTTGATATAGGCAATTTCAGTTGTTCCATTAATTTCAGTTTGTAAATGTCTATCCATCCATCAGTAGTGTAGTGGCCATAAAGGAAGGTAGCTCAGATCAAACATTTGAAGCAGGTATAGCAAGCCTCCCGCAAGAAAATTGGTTTATTACAAAGAAAACATTATATATATATATATATATATATATATATATATATATATATATATATATATATATATATATATATATATATATATATATATAAAACATGTAAGACCGAAAAAAAATAGGGATAGGAGGAGATTCAGAAATCCTTTTTTAATATTACTAGAGAGAGAGAGAGAGAGAGAGAGAGAGAGAGAGAGCGTCTGTGGTACAGTAGTAGAGTGTGCGTTTCGCACACTGGTGAGCGCAGGTTTGCCTCCCGCCAGAGTTGTAAAAACTTTGGGAAGCGTTCACCAAGCCACTTGCTACTTTGGCAGACACAAGGGGTGTTGTGGTTGAACCCGTGTCGCATACTAGTACACTTGCACCCAGTCGGCTTAAGGCGGGCCAATTACACTTGGTTCACAGAGTACACACACATCCAAAGCCACTACAACAACACTACAGTCACACTCACAAGCACTTCTCACCCTTCATACAGTCTTTACCAGACAGCCTAAGCCACTGGGTAGAGATACATTAGCTGTATCGTCCCTGCTTCGGTAAGGATAGGCCGGTCCTGCAGTGGACCTCAACGGCTGATGATGATGATGATGATATATATATATATATATATATATATATATATGTATATATATATATATATATATATATATATACATATATATATATATATATATATATATATATATATATATATATATATATATATATGTATATATATATAATGTAAGAACGAAAAAATAATAATTTGGGACGGGAGGAGATTCATAATTCCCTTTAATTATTACTACATTCCACCAAGGAGGAAGTTTTTTTGAGTACAGTGTGGATTATATTGTAACAGGTATAGAACTCTGAATCTCCTACCATTCCAATGCTCTCTTTTTTCTTCTTTTTGTACATTGCAACATTCAAAAAAAAATTTTGTTGTCTCCTTTATGGTCTGCTTATGGACGTTAGCTATCTGCGACATTTCCTACCGTGAATCCTGTAACTCTGACGGACGTAGAAGAGGGATCAACGATCATCAAAAGGGATACTTCTCTGATTATATATATTAATTCTTCGTTCACAGTAGAACAAAGGTTAGGGTCAAAAATTAATATCGGAAGGTCACAATAAGGAGTAATCATCGATTTCACCAAATATGGGGGAACAATAGTGAGTCAGACATGGAGCAAACCTTGCATTATCTTCTTCAGGATAATTAGATTGTCATAGAAAGATCATACAGTATGATTGGTACTGCAAAGAGATAAAGATGATGTTGGGATTGACTAAAGTTCATCGTATTATAAATAATCAGCCTAACTGTCCTGAAGAAGTACCATAGCATACTTGATTTAGACTTACTTGTAAACAACGTGTCAAAACTCGGTCCACAGCAAACTTGTATGGTGCATCGTGTGCCATAGGCCAGGCGGCAAGAGCTGTAACAACACTTTCCCTTCCGAGGTACAGCGGGGAAGTGCCATCTATGCGGGAGAACTGCTTGGACATGGTCAGAAGAAGGTTCATCTCACTTCCTAGGTGAGCTTGCTTTCTGTCACAGAGTTAAGTTATAAGACACACACACACACACACACACACACACACACACACACACACACACACACACACACACACACACCTGCTGCTTTGGCGGACATAATGGGTGCTGTGGTTGAACCAGTGTCATATACTATAAAGTATGCTTGCACTCAGTCAGTTTGCACAGACTACACACACATCCTAAGCCACGCCAACACTACAGTTACACAAACAAGCACTTCTCACCCTACATACAATCTCTACCAGACAGCCTAAGCCACTAGGGAGAGACACATTGGTCGGGATAGGCCGGTCCTGCAGTGGACATTCAAACAGCTAATGATATATATATATATATATATATATATATATATATATATATATATATATATATATATATATATATATATATATATATATATATATAAGGAGAGAGAGAGAGAGAAAGGGGTGGCCGGCAGTCCTAACGGACCCAGGTTCATATCCTGGCTTGGGCAGGGAAAAATTTAATTATTTGAGTTTCATAAAAGCAGACTTTCCTGATCTACCAGAAAAACAACCGACATGTTGTACAAATACCCCCACTAATACCAATACACCAGTCCTGTATAAGACAGCCCTAACATGTATTCATTATGGCACGTGGGTGTTATCGCCGAAGTGGTGACATGTGGAGGTGTAGGAGGACTACTGGCCACTGCGCCTGAGAAATAGGTCCTGAATACTTTGCTCACAGTTGGACACATAATATATCTATTTGTGTATCTGTTATATATAGATACTGTATATATATATTAATATATATATATATATATATATATATATATATATATATATATATATATATATATATATATATATATATATAATATTTCATTATGGGATTATAGCAATGCATGTTTTCCATTGGAAGAAACATTTTTTCCACATTCTGTGTCTATAAGGGAAACCAGAAAACTGGCATCTCGACACCCAGTCTCTGAGGTCCGAAGGTGGGGGTTGGTTGGGGGCAAAAAAGCCCCCACCATCCGCCCCTCATCCGGTGACGACCAAGTGAGATGCATCGAAACAATGTCTAACCCACCCTTCATTCATTTCTGCAACAGTCTTGGCTTTACCTTTAATTTTGCTCTCATTTAAAAACAAGCTCACTTTCTTTAAACCTCACCTTATCTTCCTCACTGAGACTTAGCTGAGGCGACCCGTGTACCAGACAACCCCGATCAAAATCCCCACCTTTTGGACTTATTATTAACAACCAATTCCTATCATTATAATGTCGTAGTCAAGTCACCTCTCGGATACTCAGATCATTGTCTGACACAAGCCACCTTCTCAACACCTACTACACACTCCTGCTCTGAACCTGTCGTGGTGACTACTGTAAATTGCACTACGACAGGGCAGCTTGGGTGGGTCTCCAAAAAATTTTAATGGATGTTCCTTGGACCTCCTTTTTCTCTCAAGATGCATGGAAACATTCATTCCCCATCATAATTACAGAAAAAGATGTAATTCACCTAAATGGTTTGATAATTGTGCTAGGGTAACAACATAAAACAATAGCCTATAACACTTTTACAAAGACCAAATTCTAAAGAAGCCTTTAACTAGTATAGAAATATCAGGAACCCTGCCAAAACTATTATCAATCTTTCTTAATCAAACTTTCTTCATAGACAAGCTAACAAACTACTAAAGAACCCAAATGATAAAAAATATTCTGGTCTACCCTTAATTCATTCAAATCTAACTTAACTACCACCTCTTCCATTCTGCCGTTACAGTCCCCCAGTGGATATCTAGTAAGTGACCCGCGTGGAAAAGCCCACCTTCTTGTTGATATTGTTTCAACAAACTTAATCCTAAATACAGAAAATCACAATGTTCCTGTACTTGGTTTTGATTCCCCTCAAATACCCCCTCTATAGATCCACACAAGATACATACAAGCTGTATTCCAGAATCTCCCAGTAGGCAAGCTACAGGTCCAGATGAAATTCATTCAATAGTACCTAAAAATTGCTTCCCAGTGTTGGCTTCTGTATCGGCAAAAATTCTCCGCTTATGCATCTGTACATCATGTTTTCCAGCTTCTTGGAAAGAAGCAAGAATCAATCCTGTTCCTAAAAATGGGGCCACTTCTGATCCATCAAACTATAGACCATTTGCTATAACTTCCGATCTCGGTAAAGTTTTTGAGACACTAATAAACAAATACATAGTCAAGCACCTATAAATCGGTAAATTAATCAATAATCGGCAGTGTGGATTTAGACAAGAACGTTCAACTGTAGACATTCTTTGCCTTCTTACCCATCAGATTAACAAAACAATAGACCAACACGGTGAAACACACACAATAGCACATGATATTTCAAAAGCATTTGATAGAGTATGGCACCGGGCCATATTATCTAAGATGTCACACTATGGCCTCACATCACTGGTTCCTCTAATTTCTTCTTCATAACGGAAAATATGGGTCATGGTAGGTGGACTTTATTCTAGTTTCATTCCATAAATGCTGGCGTAATTCAGGGAACAGTTTTGGCCCCAACCCTCTTTATCAGTCATATGAATGACCTCCTATGTGTCACTCACAACCCAATACACTCTTATGCTGATGACTCGACACTTCATAGTTCTTTGACATTTAGTACCTCATTTACACAATGTGATATTATAAATTCTCAAAAAACACAGCAGTCTCTCTAAGCCATGGCCTTTCTAAAATTAATCAATGGAGACTAACAAATATTGTCTCATTTAATGCTCGGAAAACTAAATACATTAATTTCTCCAACGGAAAGAATCTCTCAGACTCCCACATAATTTTAAATGATGTCAATATTCCCACATCCACTACAACTGATATCCTAGGTGTCACGCTAAACACCAACCTAAGCTGGACAGCTTATGTTAAATCTCTTGATAAAAATGCTTCGAATAAATTGGGACTTCTGTACAGAGTTCATGAAATTTCCACTGATGAGCAGTTCTCAAATCGAAAACTATTCGCCACTGTGGAGTGGATGTAGAGCGTTTGCATTGAGGCAGTTGGACAAAATTCAAAATAAAGCCATTAGATTAATCAATAGTCCCGCCATTACGCAGGACCTTCGTCCATTACCAGTATGTGAGAAGGTGCATTTTGATCATTATTTTACCAATATTTTTACTGTAAACGCTCTGACGAACTTGCTTCAACTGTGCCTCCCCTACACATTTTTTTTTCGAAATACTCGGACAGCTGGAAGCGCCCATGAACTCACACTCTCTCCCCCACAATGCAGAACCTCTGATTATCAAAATTCATTTATCCCCAGAAAGACTACTTTCTGGAATTCACTTCCTTTGAGTTGCTTCCCACAAGCATTTAATCTACTTTCATTTAAATCCAGTTGTTATAAATATTTTATGAGTGGAGGATGCTTTTAGGCACATGGACTTTTTTTTTTCATTTCCTTTGTTTTTTTCTTCCTCCATTAATTGTTACATAATACAAAAGCATATACTGAAGTGAAAACTTACAAGTCCATGGTTAGACCAATTTTAATTTATGGGCATGAGTCATGGTATAATACAATTGCAACAAATCAGAAAGTATTAGGATTTGAGAATAAAATACTGAGAAGGATTCTTTGGGTAAAGTGGCAAGACAGAGTTACAACTGAAAGAGTAAGGAATATTACGAAAGTGGAACCAGTTAATTAATATATGAGACTATCTTGCTGGAAGTGGCTGGGGCACATATACAGAAGAGAAGGCAGTTTAATACAGGATGTGCCAGAGTGGACTGCTAGAGGAAGAAGTGGTAGAGGTAGGCCGAGGGTAACTTGGTTGAGGACAATGCAGGAGAGGAGTGTTGGTGGGACCTGAAGGAGATGGCAAGAGACAAATATTGGTGGAGAGAGTTCATTGAGGCCCTATGCATCTCGTTGGGTGCCACAGGAAATGATTGATTGAAAAATTGTATTCTCCTTTCTCTATACTAACTTAATGACCATGGATGGGTGTTGGGTGTATGCATGTAACAATATATATTGCACAGTTAATCTTAAGCTTAAATCTTCTGAATTCTCTACACTCTAGGTTCGTCTACCCTATCATTCCCTGAATAAATGTAATTGCACTGTGTACTTGCCCCCTCTTTCCACCAGTTGCTAAAAATATGTTGACTATTTTACTTCTAAAATGGAACATCATATCAATTTCTCATTTCCCTGAGGTCTCCCTTCTCAGTTATTTTCATGGTTCACCACCATCACTTTTGGTTCTCCTCTCCATTTACCGATCCACCTAGTGAACAGTCTTACATCTTTTCAATAATTCTAGATGACCTAGAGCAGCTTGCATAGCACCTTACCCATATTCGTGACCACCTTAGAGAGAGTTCCAACATACCTGACTTTTTCCTTAAAACTAATCCTTCTGCTTACACTGGTAGTCTGTCTTCTCCACTGGGCTACTCCATTCACAGCCTGATCACCTAAACCTGTTCTATTGCCCAGAAAAGCCTGTGGATCCTCCCAAAAAGCAGTAACTGGGTCACTTTGGAGCTGCTGAATTAGAGGTCCTCTGGGAGTATTATTCTCTCAGGCATGGAAGCATACATTCCCTCCTATTATCCTGTGACTAATGCAAATAAAAGGTTTAACCATGCTTGGTCTAATCTTTTTCACAAAGAGAAGAACTACGAAAGATACTGGACACACACCACCCCTGAATCTCAACTCTATTATGTCCACTCTGCTAAGAATAATTTCATTTGCTCAAAATGCTCTGAACTCTTCTACTCAAATTCTACTTTCTCCTTTTAATGGCTTGCCAAAAACTTTTCTAACAATGTTACTTCATCCTCCTTCATTCCTTTTTTCTGCTTTCATGGTTCTGTAACTGTTTCTTCTACTGAAAAGGCAGAATTCTGCTGAGATTTATCATCTGCAGCCTGTATCATGACGCTGCAGGACATAGGACTCTAACAAACATGGCACTGTTTGGAAGGAAAACAGCCAATATTACCCATCCTGGCAAGCACATGTTTTAGCCTGACTCCTGCCAGGAATCTGACTGCCATTAATTCTGGCTGCTATTAGTTTGACCGCTACCAGGTTGTAGCAGTACTGAGGCCTGCTGACCACCATATAATAGCACTTCATGAGTAGGCTTGTCTTCATGCCCAAATGGCTACCGCCACCATCTTCAGCTGTGGCTGAGGATTTAAAGATTTTCACGAGAGGGAGGGGGCTGGGAAGGGCTGGCTGACCACCTCTGTCTCCTCCTCGTCCCCACCGTTGAAAAGCCACCACTTAAATTATGGCTCTAGTGCTCTGCCCCAGTAGGGTGTCAGGAGAGTTTAAGGTTGGGGTATCTGTACCAACCTCCTCCACGCTCTCCTCTTCCCAACCACTGGAGGGTTGCTTTGCTTAGGTTTTGTTGATTATGAAAAGGCTTTCGACTCAATGAAGCATATATCAACTGTAAAGTCATTGCAGTAACAAGGAGTAAACAAGAACATTATAAAGCCGATCGAAAAGATTATGAAGAGGGAGCTGCCACAGTTACAGTATGTTACATAAAAATTGGGAGAAAATTAAGATTGAGAACGATGTGAGTCATGGAAACACAGTTTCACTAAAATTATTTACAGCATGCCTTTAATGCATTTTCAAAAGCTAGATTGGAAGAACAAAAGCGTAAAATAGATGGAGAAAACTTAAACCATTTATGATTTACAGATGACGTTGTCCTTATCCCAGAAACAGCAGAGACACTGCAAAGAATGTAAAATGACCTAAATAAAGTCTCAAAGTAGGGCAAAAAATGAAGCAGAATAAACCTAAAGTAATATCTTATCCAAATACAACAAAGAGTATCATCAAAAAGTATTTATCTATCTATTACCAGACACCTTAATCCCATAAGGGGTGGCAACAAACAAATCACTTCCATGTCGCCCTGTCCTCCCCCAATTTACTGCCCTGCTCCCAGCTCACACCCCTCCCTCTCATATACCTCTCCACTCCATCCTTCTTTCCCATCCTTGGCCTCCGCCTCCCTCTCCCCCCTTCCACCTCACTCACATACATTCTCCTTGTTAGTCTCTCACTCTCCACCCTCTCCACATGGCCAAAATATCTCAACATGTTTCTCTTAACGCTTCCTATCACATCCACATCCACACCACAACGATCCTTCACTTCCTCATTTGTCAGTCTGTCTCTCCATGTGACTCCACGTGCTCCTCTCAAATAACTCATTTTCACTGCTCTCACTCTTGACTTCTGTCCCTCCAAGCTTCACTTCCATACGTTAGAGTTGGTATCACAATACTCTCATGTAGTAACTTTTTCACCTCCATGCTCACTTCTCTGTTTCTTATCACAGCTTTCAAGGAACCAGCAAACTTTCTTCCTTGTTGTACCCTTTCAAGCACTTCACCCTCTAAACTTCCATTCTTACTCATCGCACTACCCAGGTACTTAAACGCACTCACATTTTCCATTTCCTTCATTTCCTCCTCATCCAACCTCATTGTACATTCTCCTAAATGGTTTGACGACAATTGTGCTAGAGTAACAGAACATAAAACAATAGCCTCTAACACTTATACAAGAATCAAAACCAAAGAAGCCTTTAACAATTATAGAAATATCAGAAACCATGCCAAAACTATTATGAATCTTTCTAAATCAAACTTTCCACATAGACAGGCTAACAAACTTCTAAACATTCCAAATGATAACAAAATATTCTGGTCAACCCTTAATTCATTCAAAACTAACTTCACTACCACCTCTTCCAATCCATCTTTACAGTCCCCCAATGGAAATCTAGTAATCTAGAAGTGACCCACGTGGAAAAGCCAAACCTCTTGTCGACATTTTTTCAGTAAACTCAACCCTTAATACAGAAAATCACAATATTCTTGTACTTGATTTTGATTCCCCTCAAATATCTCCTTTCATGATTCACACCAGATACGTACAAGCTGTATTACAGAATCTCTCAGCAGACAAAGTACTTGTCCAGATGAATTTCCTTCAATAGTACTTAAAAATTGCTCCTCAGTGTTGGCTCATGTATTGGCAAAATTTTTCCGCTTATGCATCCGTACCTCAAGATTTCCAGTCTCTTGGAAAGAAGCCAATATCCATCCTGTTCCCAAAACGGGGGCAACTTATGATCCATCAAACTATAGACCAATTACAATAACTTCCTTTCTCGGTAAAGTTTTTGAGACACTAATAAACAAACACATAATCAAGCATTTAGAAATCAATAAATTAATCAATGATCGGCAGTATGGATATGGACAAGAACGTTCAACTGTAGACATTTTTTGCCTTCTTACCCATCAGATTAACAAAACAATAGACCACCATGGCGAAACACACACAATAGTACTTGATATATCAAAAGCATTTGATACAGTATGGCACCCGGCCTTATTGTCAATGGTGTCACACTATGGCCTTGCATCACTGGTTCCTCTGATTTCTTCTTACCTTCATAATAGAAAAATACGGGTCATGGTTTACCTTTACCGAAGTGTCGGTCATGTGAAGTTAGCGGCCATGGAGCGCCATCTTCCTCTAACCTCATCTATCCTGATTAACTCCACATTGCTGATTCTTTCTTGTAAATCGCTTCTTATACAATCCATATACTTTAATCGTTGTCTTCCTCTTGCTCTTCTTCCCTCTGTTCTCCAAGTAAACAGTCATTTTCAAGTTCTTTTACTCTTATAACATGTCCCAAATATTCCATCTGTCTTTTCCTTACTCTTCATCATTTCCCTTTCCATTCCTTCCCTTCTCAGAACTTCTTCATTTGTTACTTTTTCCATCCATGATATTCGTATCATTCTTCTCAAAAAACATATCTCAGATGCTTGTAATTTCTTTCTCATTTTCTTCTTCACTGTCCACGTTCCGCATCCGTATAATAGCGTTGATCAGACAAAACATTTCAACTCTTATTCGTGTCCTCATATCCATAGTTAGGTTAGTTAAAATTTTTCTCATTCGTCCGAAAGCTCCTTTAGCAATACCAGTTCCTCTTACAATTTCCTTCTCACTTCCTCCGTCATCTGATATAACAGCACTCAGGTATGCGACTCTTTTCACCTGCTCTATATAGCTTCCATGGATATTAAGTTGGATATTTATCACTTCTGTCCTTTTTGTTAGTACCATTGCCTTTGTTTTCCTGATGTTAATCTTCATCCCTTTCTGATGACATGCTTCCACTAATGGTAGATGGAATTTATTCTCAGTTTCATTCCATAAATGCTGGCGTACCTCAGGGATCAGTTTTGGCGCCAACACTCTTTCTCATTCATATAAATGACCTCCTATCTGTCACTCACCACCCAATACACTCTTATTCTGATGACTCGACCCTTCATAGTTCTTTCACATATAATACCTCCTTTACACAATGTTCGTGATTTCTTCACCGACGAGCAGATGGCCATAATATACGAAAGTCATGTGCGTTCTCAGATTGAATACTGTTCACCACTGTGGAGTGGATATGGAGCGGTTGCATTGAGAGAGTTGCACAAAATTCAAAATAAAGCCATTAGATTAATCAATAATCCTGCCATTACGCAGGACCTTCCTCCATTATCAGTACTTAGAGATGTTGCTTCCTTAGCATTATTTTATCGATATTTTACCGTGAGTGCTCTGACGAACTGGCTTCAATTGTGCCTCCCCTTCACATTTTCTCCCGAATAACTCGGGCAGCTGGGAACGCCCATGAACTCACACTCTCTCCCCCGCAATGTAGAACGTCTGCTTATCAAAATTCATTTATCCCCAGAACTACTACTCTCTGGAATTCACTTCCTGGGAGTTGTTTCCCACAAACATTTAATCCACATCAATTTAAATTCAGTTGTTATAAATATTTCATGAATGGAAGATGCCTTTAAGCACATGGACTTATTTTTTTTTCCTTTGCTTTTCCTTCCTTCATTCATTATCTACATAAAAAAAAAAAATCACCGACTTCACATCTCTCGAAGACCATAACTTTACTCTTTCCTACATTCACCTTTGGATTTCATTTCTTACACAGACTTCCAAAGTCATCCACCAAGCTCTGCAGCTCTCCTTCGTCTTCACTTAACAACACAGTATCATGTGCAAACAATAGTACAGGGAGTTTCCAATCACTGCCATCTCTCACTATAGCCGCTCCAACATCCACTGCCATTACAATAGGAAGGAAAGCTTTCGTGAAACACTGGGACATCATGAAAGGTAGTTTGCCAGTATGTATGAAAGGAAAAGTATAATAATATAACGAATGTATAATCCCAGCTGTAACGTATGGTTGTGAGACCTGGAAATTTACAATGTCGATAGAACACCAAGTAATTTGTTCTCAAAGAGCAATGGAAAGGTCTTTGTTGTGGATATCTTTGAAAGAGAGGAAATCATCAACTTGGGTGAGAGAGGAAAACTTAAGGAAAAATCATTACAGAAGTTATAAAAGAAGAGAAATGGAGGTGGGCAGGTCATATAGTAAGAATAAAGGGTAACCGATGGAGCAATACGCTGACTGACGAGTCCAAGAGACTAGTGTAGCAGAAAAAGGCCAGGCAGGAGGTAGACAGGTGAGACATGGAAGATTGCAGGCAAAACCTGACACAACTGGCTCTGTCAATGAATTTTTGGAAGGAGCTGGAAATGAACCTGCAATGGCTGATGATCTATCTATCTGTCTACATATATCTATCAGACTTTTTATTTATTCATCTATCTATCTTTATAGATAGATAGATGAGTGAATGATTAGCATAACTTGGCGTTCATCTAAATAAACCTAACCTAACCTTAATTATCCCAGCCTAACCTAACTGCAGCTTAATTAACCTAAACTAAATCAACCCATCAAAATTGGCACTCATTTCACTTACTGACAAGGCATTACACTAAATAACTGATTTCACAGTGTGCCTGTAATATCTGTCTATCTATGTCTGTGTGTGTGTGTGTATATATATATATATATATATATATATATATATATATATATATATATATATATATATATATATATATATATATATATATATATATATATATATATATATATATATATATATATATATATATATATATATATATATATATATATATATATATATATATATATATATGCAAACTAACCACAGGAGAAATAAAAGGAGCGACAGTGAGTACTTTCGTATATTACATCTTCAGACAGAGTGAGACAGAAACGTAAAGGGTAGAGGTCTTTTATGCACACCCGCAGCAGGTAGTGGCACACAGAACAATGGATGACCTGAGTTTTTACCTGCGGATTAACTTATGGTCACCTGCAGCAGGGAGTAGAACACAACAAAGGATGACCTGAATCTAAAAATGCATGTGACAAAGGAGAAGGGATTAGGAGGGGAGGAAAGGGGAGTGGGAGGGAGGGGGAAGGGGGAGGGGAGGAGGGGGAGGGGAGGAGGGGATAAATACTGCTGCTTAACTTAAGACCTAGAGGATTAATGCTTGGTGTGTCCCACACAGGTGTGACTACACCACCAGGAGATGACAGGGAACAATCACGTGTTAGTCTGGGGGATACTGCTTTAAAATTAATTCAGTTAACAATTTATCACACTTAAAATGACCATAGCTCATGTTTACATTCTTTTCATATGTGCCAGAAATTAGACAAGATTCTATTACATTTCTTTCATCTAAGCTTTTTGATCTTGCTAGAATCTTGGAGCCTGTCCAGTCAATATGGTGATCACTGGATGCTTTGTGCTGAAATAAACCACTACTCTGTTGGGCTGTCCTTACGCTGTATTTATGTTGTGAGATTCGAGTTTCCAAATCTTTTCCAGATTGTCCTATGTAAAATTTGTTACAGCTTTTACACGGGATTTTGTAAACAACGCCTGAATTACTGAAAGGGCTGTTCTTGATAAGGGTTTTTTTTATGGTGTTCTCATATTTGAATACTACTTGTACATTGAATTTCCTCAGAATGTGAACAACATCAAGGAAATTTTCATGGAAGGGGAGGACAAGGGTTCTTTGAATGTTCTGGCGATCTGGCTTATTAGTTTTCCCTTCAAGGAATCGTTTCTTGACTGTATTGTGGCACTGAGTTAGTATCCTTTGTGGATATTTTAGCTTCTTTCCAATACTCTGAATCATTTTTAGTTCATCATTTAAAAATATTGGGTCTGAAATTCTATATGCTCTTTGGTACATGGATATGAACACAGATCTTTTTACAGTAATATGATGGTTTGAATAGTAATGAACATATGACATAATATTTGTAGGTTTTCTGTATACCTTAGTCTTCAAAACATTTTGGTCCCTGATAACTTTTACATCCAAAAATGCCAATTCATTATCCATTCCATCTCATGAGTAAACTTAATCGACAGAACTAACGAATTTAATTGCAGGAGAAATCCAACAATGGGAAGACTGTTAGGCCAGAAGCACAGGATATCATCAACATATCGGAGCCAAACTATATTTTGCTCCTTTGTGGAGGTCAGTAAATGTTTCTCAAAGTATTCCATGTAAATATTTGCCAGAACTGGGGAGAGGGGATTACCCATGGCCATACCAAATTTTTGTGTGTAAAATTTACCTTCAAAGGTAAAAGAAGAGTTCACAATGCACAGTTTAACTAGCTTGATTGTTCCCTGTCATCTCCTGGTGGTGTAGTTATACCTGTGTGGGACACACCAATTATTAATCCTCTAGGTCTTAAGTTAAGCAGCAGTATTTATCCCCTCCTCCCTCCCCCCTCTCCCCTTTCCCCTTCCCCTCCTTCCCTCCCCCTTCCCCCTCCCTCCCACTCCCCTTTCCTCCCCTCCTAATCCCTTCTCCTTTGTCACATGCATTTTTAGATTCAGGTCATCCTTTGTTGTGTTCCACTCCCTGCTGCAGGTAAAAACTCATGTCATCCATTGTTCTGTGTACCACTACCTGCTGCGGGTGTGCATAAAAGACCTCTACCCTTTACGTTTCTATCTAACTCTGTCTGAAGATGTAATATACGAAAGTACTCACTGTCGCTCCTTTCATTTCTCCTGTGGTTAGTTTGCATACATATCTTCACGGTGAAGTGAAGTCTCTGCATATATATATATATATATATATATATATATATATATATATATATATTTATTGTTACATAGCCTATGATTTCATCATCCTTTGTATAATTCTAACGTACAGTTTGCTGCATATTTGATCACGATTCGCCTCGTGGCTTCCATAGTGACCAGGCTTGCGTGTTCTACCTCACTCCCCCCTTCTCCCCCTTATAGTAGAGTAAGTCGTTCTTTCTGTTGTTCAGAGCAGGACTGTCAACTCTTCCTCCCCTGTGCCTTCATTTCCGCGTCCTTTCTTACAAGTTGTATCAAGCTCTGCCGGCCCCTATATAATGAGCTCAGTCTCTGCATTAATTGCCACTTAGATCTACTCCTCATTTTGTTCACATCTCTGTCCTCCCCTGTACAGTATAGTGTATTATTATTTTTGTGAGTGCTCAGGAAGTCTCCAGCCATCTAGCTGCTGTATAATTTGAGTATAAGTGTTGTTACCATTTTTCTTGTGCTGTGTGGCCTGGGGCGTTGGTTCGTGGGCCTGGTAAGGTTTTTTGTGATTCATGCAGAGTTTTTAATGTCAGCTATTATTAATAATATTTTGTATCTGTAATAATATATCTTGCTTTAACTGAGCATTATTCGGTTCTCTCATTTATCAGGGCTGACTTAGATAAATTTCTTCTTGCTAAATTCATGTTAATAGAGGCTATTGCAGTTAACCATATATTTAACCTGTTTTTGCCATTACATTATCCTTATGAGTCCTGAATGTATAGTTGTTAGTTTGAGCATTAAACTTTAACTTGTAATTTTACCTAAGTCTTTTGTTTTGAACCTGGAACTTTGCGGGACAGTAGTGATTATAGTACTCTCACTCGAAGTGTTCATTATCTCTCTCTGTTCCGACACAATATATATATATATATATATATATATATACAAAGAGAGAGAGAGAGAGAGAGTTTATAATGTATGTAGATTGACTAATGCGGTTTACATCAGTAATATCAAATGGGGTAATGCGGTGTAGTAGGTAAAGTAAGTCGTTGAACATATTGTGTTACTAAGTCTTCTAAGCCAACTACGTAGGATCCATTATTTTCTGGTGTAGGCATATTTTACATCTTAGGTTAGGATTCAACTTACCTTGTCCTGATAGCATCATGAAGTCCGTCTATTAACTCGATGCCCAGGTACATCAGCTCTGCTGCAGCCCGGTAGGTGGGTGATGTGGATGCAGAGAAGGTTTCTTTCCAATGTTTGCCCCAGGATTCTATTGTGATGCTGCGTGGAAAAACAAATTATCCCTTATGATACCGTAATATATATATATATATATATATATATATATATATATATATATATATATATATATATATATATATATATATATATATATATATATAGTGGTAGGTGGGGGCTCTCGCCATTCGCTCACTCGATGTAGTGCTGCTCTCGGGTGTCTGCCCTTTCCTCTCCTCCATGCTTCTTTCCTTCCATCCTCTTCTGTCTCCTTCATTCTTTCCTTGTCCTTCTGCCTACGGGTAACTTTACACTCCCTCTTCTGTCTTTCTTTGCATCATTATTTCCTCTTCCTTCTGCCTGTGGGTGACTCTACATTGAGTGACAAGCCAAATGGTGTCCTGTACACCAGGAAAACATTTACTAGACTGGGTGGGAACCCTATAAACTAAATTGGGTGCCTGGTGGTTTAGTGGGTAATTATGGCGCTCCAGTCAGATTGAGCTGGTGAAGACTTATATCCAAAGAGTGGTTGGGGTTTATTGCTCACGTAATGCCACTCAGGGATGAGTGAGGCTGGTCACTCATCTTACATGTCAGGACCAAGTTGCCAATCCCGGGACTCCTATGCTCCTCATGGGACAACATAGGATTGGATGATGGATGGATGAAAACTATCTGTTTATCTATCTATCTATCTATCTATATGTATATATATCTGTCTACCTATCTGTCTATCTATATCTATATCTTTATATCTATCTACCTACCCATCTATCTATGTATCTATCTATCTATATGTCTGTCTACCTATATATGTATGTATGTATGTATGTATGTATCTACACACACACACACACACACACACACATATATATATATATATATATATATATATATATATATATATATATATATAGATATATATATATATATATATATATATATTTGGAAGTGTGAATGGAAGATTGTCAGGTGTTGATAGAAGAAGGGCAAGGGAAGGTGTGGCCTTGTTAGTGAGTCCGGAAGTGCAGCAGTGTATGACTGAATGGAAGGAAGTGTCATCGAGATTGACGTGGGTGAAAGTGAAATTTGAACGTAAGTTGAGGGTGTTTGTGAGTGCATATGGGCCTGGTAGTGAAAGGGATGAAGAAGAGAGGGAGTCTTTCTGGAATGATGTTAATGAGTGTCTGCAGAGTTTTGGAGCGAATGTGAATGTGGTAATGATGGGAGATCTGAATGCTAGAGTGGGAAATGTAGCAGCTGAAGGTGTAGTTGGTATGCATGATGTGCCTGGAAGAAATGAAAATGGGGAACGAATGATAGGGATGTGTTGAGCGAGAGATGGTGATTGGAAATACGCTGTTTGAAAAGAAAGATATTTATAAGTATACATGGGTGAGACAGGAGGCTGGAATGCTTGTGGATAAAGCATTGATGGACTATGTGGTTGTGTCTAGGAATGTAATAGGAAGATTGTTGGATGTGAGAGTTCTGAGAGGGGAGGGTGGAGATATGTCTGACCACTACCTGGTGGGGGGAAGTTAAGAGTAGGTAAGAGATAGGTGAGAGCTAGGAGGGTTAGGTGTGGCAGGGAGGTTTTGAAAGTGAGTGAGTTGGATAAATGAGAGAAAATGATGGAGTGTCAAGAGAAATTGAAAGATGAATGGAACGCAGTGAAAGACCGGGAAAATGGCAGTGTGGAGGAGGAATGGCAGTTGTTTAAGAGTGCTGTGGTGGGTCATGCAGAAGAAGAAGTGTGTGGTGTGAGACGTATGGGTGGTGGTGTAAGAAAAGGAAGTGAATGGTGGTGCGATGAAGTAAGTATGGCTGTGGCTGAGAAGAGACGTGCATATGAAGTGTGGCTGCAAGGGAAGGATGAGGTGTCATATGAGAGGTATCCGGAAAAGATGAATAGGGCGAGAAGGGCTGTGTGTGATGCTAAAGTGGCAGCAGATGAAAGGTGGGTTAGGCGACTGACTAAGAATTTTCAACAGAATAAGAAAATGTTCTGGAAGGAGGTGAAAAGGGTGCAAAAGGGAGAGTCTGGGAAGGAAGAGCAAGTAAAAGGCGAGGATGGAATGATGTTAACTAAGATGGATGCAGTAAGGAAGAGATGGGCAAAGTATTTTGAGAGATTGTTAAATGTAGAGGTGGAAAGGATGGCTGAGATTGTGGCAGATGGAAGGGTGCAAGGAATAAATGTGTTGGGGGAGCTGAATGATTCTTTGATCACGAAGGAGGAAGTGGAGAAGGCAGTAAAGGAGATTAAAACAGGGAAAGCTGCAGGTATGGATGGGTGTGCTGTGGAATGCCTGACGAGTTGTGGAGTGACTACTGTTGACTGGTTAGTAAGATTGTTGAATATGTGCTTTGTGAAAGGTATGATGCCAATTGACTGGGCAAGTGCTTGTGTGGTCCCGTTGTACAAAGGCAAGGGTGATAAGTATGAATGTACTAGCTTTAGGGGTGTAAGTCTGTTGAGTGTTGCAGGTAAGGTGTATGGTAGAGTGTTAATTATGAGAGTTAGAGAGGGTACAGAAGGAATGATTGGTGATGAGCAGTGTGACCTTAGGAGAGGGAGGGGATGTGTGGATCAGGTGTTCGGTGTGAGACAAGTGTGTGAAAATTATTTAGCAAAAGGCAAGGATGTGTTTTGGGCATTCATGGATTTAGAGAAAGCGTATGATAGAATTGATAGGGAGGCTTTGTGGACTGTCTTAAGATTGTATGGACTTGATAGTAGGTTACTAAAAAGGGTGAAAAGTTTTTATGTAATTAGCAGAGCGTGTGTAAGAGTGGGAAATGCTGTGAGTGATTGGTTTCCCGTGAGAGTGGGGCTGCAACAGGGATGTGTGATGTCACCTTTGTTGTTTAATATTTATATGGATGGTGTTGTAAGGGAGGTGAATGCAAGAGTGTTAGGTGGAGGTCTGAGTCTAATGAATGTTGATGGTGGAGAGTGGAATCTGAAGCAGCTGCTGTTTGCAGATGATACTGCACTGGTGGCTGATTCAGAGGAGAAATTGAGACAGTTGGTAGAGGAGTTTGGAAGGGTGTGTGAAAGAAGAAAATTGAAAGTAAATGAGAATAAGAGTAAAGTGATGAAGTGTACTAGGTTGGTAGATGGTAGGGGGATGAATATAGTTTTGAATGGCGAGTTGCTTGAGGAGGTAGAGTGTTATAAAAATTTAGGGTCACATGTTGCTGTGGATGGAAGAATAGATGCAGAAGTGAAGTTTAGAATAAATGAAGTAGTTAAGGTGCTGGGAGGAATGTAAAAAGTGTTTAGATGTTGCTCACTTAGAATGGATGGGAAGAGAAGGCCGTATGAGGGTGTTGTGGTACCGACTGCGTTATATGGGGCTGAAACATGGATTATGGGTGTAACAGAGAGGAAAAGTTTGAATGTAATGGAGATGAGGTGTCTGAGGAGTATGTGTGGAGTGACGCATATGGATCAAGTGCAAAATGATGAAGTGCGAAGGAGAACTGGAGTTGTTCGGGAGATGGCTGGTAGAGTTAAGCAGAGCGTGTTGCGATGGTTTGGGCATATGGAGAGAATGGATAATGAGTGATTGGTGAAAAAGATAACTAGATCTGATGTGAAAGGTGTAAGGCTGAGAGGGAGACCACGAATAGGATGGATGGACAGTCTGAAGAGAGCACTGGATGCGAGAGGGATGTCTGTTGAGCAAGGAAGAGTGGCTGTGCATGACAGAAATAAATGGAGAGAAATTGTAAATGAATAAATGATAACGCAGCCCTGAGGGGATATTCTCCAGCATTTGGTCGGATCAGCTAGTCAGGTCAGGTGCGGGTAAGGGGATGGGTCTATTATGAAGTGGCAGGGGTAAATCAGCTCTGCTGTCGGGCCATGCTGCAGATGTCACTGATTGCACTGTGCAGTTGACCCTTGTGCGGTGTGATGCGGTGAGGATCTGTCCCTTCTCCCCTTTGGGGCTAAGATGCGAATGAATGTGTTTGAATGGATGAGTAAATGGGGAGTGTGTCGTGCTGTCTCGGCTACCTCCCTTTCCTTGGGGGCAGCAGCCTAGGTATATATATATATATATATATATATATATATATATATATATATATATATATATATATATATATATATATCATTTATATATCATTTTTGTCACAATACCACCAGTACATTATGTGTGTAAGGCTTATTTCCAGTGCAATGGTGAGCTGTTTTGTGTCTGTATCTGTGACACATTTGTTGTGATTATAATACTAACGTGACTATTAGCTAAGGCATCTTTCCTTGATACATGTAACTAGCGAGAATTATTTGATAGCCTACTTTCCTTATACAAAGGGAGTTATAAATGAATGAATAATAACATAATAATTGATTTATTATTAGGAGCTCACTTTGTATACAATAAATCTAATCCTAATGATTCTGCCATACAGCATTGCAACTAACTAAAGCTGAAAACAAAAGGCCTCGGACCAGACAGGAGACGACCATGGACCGGACAAAGGAATGGTACGGATTGTAACATGGAATGTAAGGGGTGCGAATGATGAAGTGAATGAAAGTGAGATTGTCCAGGTGCTTGAAGATGCTAAAGAGGACATATGTGGATTAATTGAGGCTAAAAGGTGAGGTGAGAGTGTGAGAGAGTGGGTGTATGGATGGGTGTATGTGCGGGAGTGGGTGAGAATGAGAACTTGAAAGAGGGTGTATGTATTGTTGTGTGCAAGAGATGGAAGGAGAATGTAAAAGAGTGTGGATCAACTGGCTCAAGGATTTTGCAAGTAAGATTGACAGCAGGAATACAAAAGTGGGCAATTGAGTGTGTGTATGCGCAACGCAAGATCGTGCAGGTAGGGTGAAAAATGAGTTGTGGGCAAATGTGGACGCACGCAATGAAAAGTTTGAGAGGAGTGAAAGAAATTTTTTGATATGAATGGAAGCATAGGGAATGTGAAGGTGGATGGAGTAAATGGTGAGTGGGGTGTGCTTGCTGAAGTGGATGAGAATGGTAGTGCTCTAGTGGACATTGCGCAAGGAGGTGGTTGGTGATAACCAGTACCCGCTTCAGGCACAAAATGATCCACAGGTATACGTGGCGAGTGATGAGAAGGGTGGGTGGTGAAATGAATTAATGGAAGGCAATGATATGTTTGTGTATTTGGATGAGAGACTGAGAAGCTATGTACTGGGTGCAAGAGCATACAGAGGTTTCTTACCATCATTGGTGGAGGTGAAAGTCAAGTTTCAATTGCAATGGATGAACAGAGGGAAAGAAGGACAGGAGGATATAGTCCATACAAGGAGGGAGAAAGATTCCGAGGGGATGGAAAAAAGGCAGACTGTAGGAGAGAAGTGAAGGAACATTTGGGTAAACATGAGATGGACCAGATGGGGGAGGTGGAGGGTGTGTGCAAGATATTTACAGAGTATGTCTGTGCAGCATGTGAGGTGGCGCACTGGGTGAAGAGAAGACAAAAAAGGCTGAAAGGAACAGCATGGTGGAATGAAGAGGTGAGACAAACTGTGGTGCAAAAGAAGAAAGCATATAGTGAGTGGATGGGAAGTACAGGCGAGGAGGAAGTTGAGAGATGGAAGAGTTATATGTAGAGAGGAAGAGAGAAGTGAAAAGATTAGTAAGAGAATGAAGTGAATGGATGAGGAATTTGGAAGGAATTTTAGTGTAAAGTGGAGAGAATGTAGGAAAATATTCTGGAAGGAGGTAAAGAGAGTTAGGCAGAGTGATAAAGAAGTTAGTAGGGGCATGAAAGACAAAAATGGTAGAGTGATTGTGGGGATGGCAAAAGTGAGCAGATGGAAAGAACACTTTAAGGAAGTGTTAAACATAGAGAATGAAAGTAATGCGAGTATAAGTAGCTAGAGAATGGCTGGGAGAAGGAGAGAGGTGAGAAGGAAGGAAGAGATCAGTAGGATGGAAGTAGTGGAAACAATGAAGAAAGTCAAAATGGGGAAAGACCCAGGAACTGAGGAATGTATGGTGAAATGCTGAAGCATGGGGGTGAGATAGTAGCAGAATGGATGTGGAAGATGTGCAGATTGGCCTGGGAGGAAGGTAGAGTCTCGGAGGATTGGAAGTCAAGTATAATACTTGTGGCGAGGCTCTTGTTACAAACAGTTTGCTGAATAAAGTAACTAGCCATGTCAAATAGCCTATTATGGGACCACTTTCAAGTCTCAGTGGACTTACATGAAGAACTTTTACTAAAGTTACTGCTAGATGGCGCCACCACTGGTGTCAGCTGACAGCAATTTTGGATTCTCCATGTCACATAACCTTTTATGGGACCACTTTTGTCTCAATGGGCTTAACCCTTCTTACGCCATGTAAGGTCAGACTGACCCCAACATATATTCAAAACGATGCCATTCAGCCACATATTATTTAGGAATCTGGCAAACCATGTTTGTCTTTGACCAGTGCATAAGCACACAACAGCTGAGTGGAAAGACTCTTATAGTTCAGGAGACAGGAGGATGCAAACTTCATTGGAGGTCGTCCAGTATCCCACCTAGTATTCCGTGTAACTTTTTTCTTTTCCCCAGATATTAGAAATTAGTGACAATTTCACTAAATATTCAGATGTTCTACAGTCAGCGGGGTAGAATTGTAGAAGATCTTCTCATTTCTGATGCTGATAATGACACCTACAGTGATTTATCTGATATTAAAATCATTCAGGAGTTTTCTGATTATAAAAATGTCAATTTTGTTTATGTTTATATTTAACTGATATGTATATCATTCAGGGATTCTCTGAATATAAATGTCAATCTTGTCTGTATTCTGAAAATACTGTAGATACAACCAAATAATCTGCGTCATTTTCTTTTTGTGATATTGTGTTTGTTTTCTGTGATACTGTAACTGGTAATACATATATTATATTATGTTAAGAACATGCTGAATGAATATGAATGGTGTAACCTAAAATTATATGCCACATTTTTCATTACATTTGCAAACTTTCAAACATTTCAAAGAAAAATCACACAAATCATGCTTTCATTAAAAAACAAAAATTAAATAAAAAACATACAGACAATAGTACACATGGTGGTTTGGCTACCCATGCCGCGTCCAGGGCAACATATATTCAGAATTTAACATGTTGTGCACATGGAAGAAATGCAAATATTGAGCTGTCTTTCAAGACCTCCATGTCGGTGCAGGTAATGTTTTTTCACCTGACATACGAAAGGTTAAAATAAGTACTGTTACTAAAGTTGTCACTAGATGGCGCCACCTCAGGTGTCAGTTGATAGCAAATCTGGATTCTCCAAGTCAGATTACCATTTATGGTACCACTTTAGTCTTCAACGGCCTTCTTTTAACAAATCCGCAAGAAGAAAAAGAAGAAGAAGAAGAAGAAGAAAAAAGAAGTGGAAGAAGAAGAAGAAGAGCGCAATCCACTCACAGACTTGCTGGTTATCGCTATAGGTACAAAGAAGTGTGTGGTAATCATAGGGGCTTTTGTCTTCTTAGTGTAACAGGAAAAGTATGTGATAGGATACTTATTAACAGAGTTAGAATAACAGAGGATTTAGTTGGAGAAGAAAAGGGTGGTTTTAGGAAGGGAAGAGCTTTTGTAGATCGGATATTCATCTTTCTGTCTTTAGTGGAAAAAGTTTGTAGAGAAGAGAAAGAAGTTGTATGCGCCTGCGGCCTTCATGGATTTGGAAAAAGCATAATAGAGTGGATAGATAAGGAATATGGAAAGTATTAAGAATATATGCAGTAAATGGGACGTTGTTTCATGCCGAGAAGAGTGTCCATGAGGGTGTTAAGGCTGCAGTGCGTGTAGATGGTGAACTGAGTGAATTTTTCTGTCTGAATGTTGGATTGAAGCAGGGATGTGTCATGTATCCATGGCTGTTAAATCTGTATATGGATAGGGTTATAAAAGAGATACAAAGTAGGGCAGTGGATGCTGAGGCAGCCCTAATGAGAGAGGGCAGCGTTTGGAAACTTCCTGTTCTGTTGTTTGCAGATGACACAGCATTGGTAAGTCAGAATGAAAGGGAACTGCAAGGCTTGGTGAGTGAGTTTAGGAGAGTGTGTAAGAAACGGACTGTAAAGGTGAATGTAGGAAATAGTAAAGCTCTGGTCTTCGAGAGAAATGAAGTCACTGAATGTACAGTGAGGATGGATTGTGAAGAAATGGAAAATGTGGGTGTATTTAAGTATTTGGGTAGTGTGATGAATAAGGATGGAAGTTTGGAGTACGAAGTGCTTGAAAGGGTACAACAAGCAAGGTTACTTTTTTTTTTTTTTTTTTTAAGCGATGATTAGAAATAGGGAAGTGAGCATAGAAGTAAAAGAGTCGCTGCATGATAGTATTGTGATACCAACTCTAAAGTATGGAATGAAGCTTGGACCTTGTTGGAAGGACACCGGTCAAGAGTGACAGCAGTGGAAATAAGGTATTTGAGAGGAGCCTGTTAAGTTACATGGAGAGACAGACTGACAAATGTTGTGAAGGAGTATTGTGTGTGTGGATGTGGATGTGATAGAAAGTGTTTGGAGGAATACATTGGATTGATTTAGCCATGTGGAGAGGATGGAGAGCGAGAGACTCACGAGAAGAGTGCATGTGAATGATCGTGAGGGGGAGGGAGAGTGAGGGAGAGGCCAAGGATTAGTTGGAGGCATGGAGTGGAGAGATATGTGAGAGAAAAGGGTGTGAGCTGGGGGGAGGGCAGTGAAATGGGGGGGGACAGGGCGAAATGGAGGTGATTTGTCTGTGGCCACTCGTTACGGGATTAAGGCGCTTGGCAACTGATTAATAGAGCGTCTGCCAACAGCTTGATAGACTTCACTGCAGCTATCGGAGAATATTAAAAATCTACGTTCCTAGCTAGTGTGCCGAGTACATAGATGACAGAAGCAGCTTCATTAGAAATTCAACGTAGAGTTGGTAGAGGTTCGTTTTGGTGACCCGTCGTTAAGATACGGTACAACAGTTTACTCTCACAAAGCAGGGTGTCCCACAAATTCATGGTCCGACTAGTATATATACATAATTATTAAAACCTTTGAAAAATTGTGTTAACCTTATCTGATGATATTCAAAAGGAAGCTGTCATTCTCATAAGTGGTCATCACAGTAACCAGATCATAAGCCCATACACCTGCTAACTAGTTGCACGCTGATATACACATCAAACTGCAATGACTGTCAGCTCAGTTCTCGTTATTTTATCCCTTTCTCTTCCACTTACTACCTTTGCTTCTTTGAACATCTTTTTTCTTTACATCTTACTTTCACCTCGCTTTTCTCTTCTCTCCCTATCTTTTCAAGGGTGTTAACTGCCCATGCTTCCTAGTATTGCCACATCTTGCTGTTAGTGTTAATATATATTATCCATGATCGTTTTCCTCTCAACCCAACCGTAAGTGTACCAAGCTGGCTGTAAGCGTAGACCTCACATATTTTTTCCATGAACTGGGGCAGGTGTTGTCATCCCGACCAAGGATGGCAAAGAAAATAATGGGACCATCAACTCTGCTGCACCATCCAAAACGCCCATCAAACCTTTGCTACCATTTAGGGGCCTGGCCACTAGCCCTTGTTACCAGGTATTCCCTAAAGACTATACGGTAGAGGCGAAAAAATAGCACCTACACATGATGACCATCAGATATACAGTAAGGCTGCCTAACAGGCAGGCTACTGTGGTCGATAAGATGAGAACCGGCAGTCATGGTCCCATGAAGTGAAAGATCCATCCACAATAAGAAGGGAAATAGTCACAGACCATTAGCTCCCAAGAAAGGAGTGGGCTGATCATCAAGGTTTACGAGTTTCACCTAATCTACTAGCTGGACTTGGACTTAAGAAGTCCATCAGTCATTGTTCTTATTTTTGATAATTTGGGGCGCATATTCACCCACCTTCCTGACAAAGACCAGTGGGGTTGCCATTTAGTCACTGATATATGCGATAATGAAAAGGGATACACGAGACTACATGGAATAGCAGAGCTGAATAACTCAGTACATGGTTGGGGTAATAACAGAGGTACAAGGTAGGGCAGTGGATGTTGTAGTGACCCTGGAGAGAGAGGGTAGTGTTTGGAAACTCCTTGTTCTGTTGTTTGCAGATGATACTGTGTTGTTGAGTGAAAACGAAGAGGAGCTGCAAGGCTTGGTGGATGAGTTTGGGAGAGTGTGTAAGAAACGGAATTTAAAGGTGAATGCAGGTAAGAGTAAAGTGATGGTCTTTGAGAAAGGTGAAGTCAGTGAATGTACAGTGAGGTTGGATGGTGAGTAAATGGAAAATGTGAGTACGTTTAAGCCCTTGGGTAGTGTAAGGTAGTGTAAGGATGGAAGTTTGGAGGGTGAAGTGCTTGAAAGAGTACAACAAGGAAGAAAGGTTGCTGGTTCCTTGAAAGCAGTGATAAGAAACAGGGAAGTGAACATGGAAGTGAAAAAGTTACTACATGACAGCAATGTGATACCAACTCTAAAGTATGGAAGTGAAGCTTGGACGTTGTTGGATGGACACAAGTCAAGAATGAGAGCAATGGAAATGAGTTATTTAAGAGGAGCCTGTGGAGTCACATGGAGAGACAGGCTGACAAATGAGGATACAAAGGAGCATTGTGGTGTGGATGTGGATGTGATGGGAAGCATTAGGAGGAGCACACTGAGGTGGTTTGGCCATGTAGAGAGGATGGAGGGTGAGAGACTGACGAGGAGAGTGTATGTGAGTGAGGTGGAGGGGGGGAGCGGGAGGGGGAGGCCGAGGTTAAGGTGGAGGGATGGGGTGGAGAGGTATATGAGAGAGGGGGGTGAGCTAGGAGCAGGGCAGTGAAATGGTGGGGGACAGGGCGACGTGTAGGCGATTTATTTGTGGCCATCCCGTACGGGATTGAGGCGTCTGGCAAATATATATATATATATATATATATATATATATATATATATATATATATATATATATATATATATATATATATATATATCATCATCATCATCATCATCATCAGCCATTATAGTATCTTTGACTTTAGTCTGCTCTCTCACTTAAGTTGATCTTTTCCTGTCTCATAAAGATATTCCCAACACTGACCTTCCCATTGCTCTCTGAGAACGAATTAATTTATTTTCCATAGATTTTGTCAGCTTGCAAGTCTCACAACCATACGTCATAGCTGGAATTATGCATTCGTTATATACTTTTCGTTTCATACAAACTGGCAAGCTACTTTTCATAATGTCTTTATGTTTACCGAAAGCTTTCCATCCAATCGTAATGCGTCTTTTTATTTCGCTATCATTATCTTTCGTAAATTTTAGTATTTGTCCCAGATAATTGTATTCAACTTCTTCAAGAATTTCTCCACTTATTCTTATGACGCTCTTTGGTGTTTGAGGATTAAACATTACTTTAGTTTTACTCCGGTTCATCTTTAGCCCTACTTTGAGACTTTCTCTGTTCAGGTCATTTAACATTTCTTGCAACGTCTCTGCTTTTTCTGAGGTTAGGACAATGTCATCTGGAAATCTTAAATGGTTTAGCTTTTCCCCATCTATGTTCACTCCTTTGTTTTCCCAGTCTAGCTTTCTGAAAATACTTTCTAGGCATGCTGTAAATAACTTTGGCGAAATTGTATCTCCCTGACGCACGCCCTTCTCAATCTTTATTTTCTCTGAGTCCTTATGTAATTTAACTGTAGCAGTTCCCTCTTTATATATGTTTTTGAGCAGCTTTACCATGTTCTCATTCACTCCTTGTTCTCACAATGAATTTATAATTGCTATGTGCTCCACTGAGTCGAAAACCTAGTCGTAATCAACAAAACCTAAGCAGAGTGGTTTATTATATTCTGTAGTTTTCTCAATTAGCTGATTCATTGTGTGCAGATGATCAGTAGTCGAGTACCCGCTTCGGAATCCTGCCTGTTCACGAGATTGGTTTTCCTCCAAATTTGTAGCTATTCTGTTTGTAAGGACTTTAGTGAAAGGTTTGTAAATGACTGATAATAAGCTAATGGGTCGATAGTTACTAAGGTCTTTTGAGTCGCCTTTTTTATAAAGTAGAATAATAATTGCATTACACCATGTTTTGGGAATTTTCCTGTGTTTTATACATTGAGTAAATAAGTGAGCAAGCCTATTTTGTACTTCTGCTCCTGCATCCAACAGTAAATCTGCTACTATTCCATCTTCTCCCGGAGCCTTCTCTCTTTTCATATTTTTAAGAGAAATATTTATTTCGTCTGGTGTTATCTCAAGTATTTCACTTGTGTCAACAGAAAAGTTAGCTATTGGTACTACTGTCTTTGATGCATACAGTTCTTTGTAAAATTCTTCTTCAACTCGCTTCAGCATCATATCTCTGCATTTAATGGCTTCACCGTATTTGTCTTTTAGTGATGTAATTTGTTGCTTTCCAAGTGCCATTTTATTTCGGACCTGTTTCAGACTTTTTCCTTTTTTGATGGTTTCTTTGATTTGATCCATGTTTCTCTTTCTTTTTTCTTCTCTTTGTCTTTTGTTGATAAGCTTATTTAATTCCGCTCGTTCTATTTCATCTTTCTTTGTTTTTACTTTCATTACCTTTCTTTTTTTCATAAGCTCAAGTGTCTTCTCTGAATACTTCCCGGCTTTGGTTGTATTAGGTTTTCCTACTACCTCCGCTGATTCTTTTAGGACTTTTGTTAGTCTGTCATTCAACTCATCAATGTCACATTCAGCATAACTGAGAGCCTGAAATCTGTTCCTTATTTCCAACTGAGAAGCTGCTTTGTTTTCGCCGACTTTTATTAGGCATATCTTTTTGTCTTTAATCATCTTCTTTCTTTCACTTTTGAAATTGAAATCTTGCTGTGCAACCCACCATTCTATGGTCACTTCCAATATTTACTTTGTTGATAACTGTGACGTTTGTGATTGTGTTATTCTTATCTGCTATAATGAAGTCGATTTCATTCTTTGTTTCTCCATCTGGGCTTCCCCAGGTCCACTTTCTCACTGTTCTTTTGTGAAAGAATGTGTTCATTATTCCCATGTTAAACATTTCTGCAAAGTTTACCAACATTTCTCCTCTTTCGTTCCTTTCTTCCACTCCAAATTTTCCCATACATGCTTCTCCATTTTTTGATTTTCCAACTTTTGCATTGAAGTCTCCCATGAGTATAGTATATGTGGTCTTTTCTTCTTCCATAATCTGGGAGATGTCATCATAGAATGTTTCAATTTCTTCATCTGAGCTCTGAGAAGTTGGTGCATATACTTGTATCACTTTCAGGGTATATTTTTTGCACAGTCTAATTACAACCACTGCTGCTCTGTCAGATGCACTGCTGAATTTAACAATGTTGTCTGCAAGATTTCTTATATATATATATATATATATATATATATATATATATATATATAGAGAGAGAGAGAGAGAGAGAGAGAGAGAATAACAGTGCTGTTGTGGTATGTTGCACACTTGAGAGGTACACCACACAAAAACAGTTTCATAATCTTTTAAACTTCAGCAGACGAATCTGCCTCAGAATGTATATATACTGTATGGTTGACTAAGCACTTGTATCTCTACAAGGCTGTTTTTTTTTTTTCCCCAGAGGGATTATAACCTCTGGAAGATAGCACGTTAAACAAGCGAAGAGGACAAAAATGATACTGTGGGCCAATAAAGACTCATTTGCGCTTTGCTGAACATAAGGGTTGCCTGTACCAAATATCTTGTGTGTTCGAAAACGTCGTTAGAAAGAGACTGGGTCTTTTTCTATAATACGGGTTCTTTCAAGCATAAATAAACAAGAACCATTTTCTTTTATCATTGGCATCAGTGCACCACATACAAAAAACTTTAAGGTAGCAAAATAATTATCATTTATTTTTCACCATACTTCAAACAGGATGTTGTTTGTAATCGGTTCAGCCAAAACACCGTTTGCTATATGCTGTTGTTAATCCAGCTGCCTATCTCCAATATTCCTTCCACGAGGTGCCAATTGCAGCTTTTTACCAATACACTAGAAAACTCAGTTTGCCTCTCTATATTGGATCAGGACTTACTTATCTACAAATCTGACGAGCTCCTCAATTGTCTCTGGTCTGGGTGGCATCGTGGGGAGGGTGAGGGAGGCGATAAGGCTGCTGCGATAAGCATTTCCAATCACCACACCAAAGAGCAGCCAGGTGCTGACTAGCGTGTGGTTTGAGTGCCTAGTTGAGACGCGGCCATAGAGTCCCTGGCCCAGCAGGCTGCCCACCGCCTCCAGCACCACCGACCCAGTGGCCAACCGACCGTGACGTGACCTCCACATCTTGCTGCCTGTAATCTGTATTGCAACAGGTCTCTCAGTACGTGCACTATGGAGATGGTAGATTGATTGATTTAAACAGATGCTTTACATTAATATTTTTATTAGAACAATCTTTCAGTAGTTAATGAAGTATGCTGAAGTCACTGGCAAATGAAAAAGAAAAAGAAAATGAAAAAACTTTCTGCCCCAGTGGCCTCATCTCGTTGCGTAGAAGGGCCTACCATCAACATTGGAGCTAATTATGTTTTTTTGTTGTTGTTGTTCACTCGCCTACCCGACCGTCAGTTCAACGACTTTTAAGGTAAATGAGGATGTCAAACAATGGTCATACTCATCTTTGCCCAAACTTCCTTCAACCAGTCCTGTATGAGACAGCCCTAGCATGTATTTAATATGGACGGTGGGTGTTAGCGCCGAAATGGTGACATGTGGAGGTGTAGGAGGACTACTGGGCCTTGGGATAGGTCAATGCCACCGAGAAATAGGCCCTGAAGCCTTTGCTTAGAGTCGGACACGTAAAAAAAATATATATATTGCCTCGTTAGTTCCCACACTTCACTTTTTCACACTGTCATTTGTCATATCTTTTCACCTTCTCCTAGATCTATCACATCTCCTCCCACCCTCAAATTTAAGACCTTTTTTCACCTCTCTATTTACTTTCATTCTCAGCATATGCCCATACCATCTAAGCACATTGTCTTCAACTCTGATTACCACAGACTTCCTTACTCTCCTTATTTCAAGAGTCACATTATAATTTGCTAATTCTAGCCGCTCTCTCCACCCCCTATATATTCCTTAACAATTTCATCTCCACTGCTCTTACTTTTTACCATTCTTTTTCATGTCGCCCCATTGTCTCAAACTTATCTGTTACAGTAGGTACTACTCTCGCTCATGCAGGCCTCTCACAGCCGCCAAACTCAGATCTACACTTCTTATTGATGCCTTCATGGCACTAGCCACTATCCTTCTTGTGTCACTCTACTTTCAACTTCTTTGGGACATTTAGTTATCTTTTCCGTCACTGTGCACAGTTATATAAGCTCTTTCACCATGTCAATCGTCTATTAGTTCACCATAACATCACACTGGAGATCACCTTCTGTCAATATCATGAGTTTAGTCTTATTTACGTTTATTTTCAAGACCCGGCGCTCACAGACATTTACAAAACTCTGCACCAGTATACTAAGCTTTTGTCAGACAATTGCAAGCAGCACTGCATCATCTAAATATGCGAAAGCTGAGAATACCATCGATATTAATCTAAACAACCATGGACACTTCCCACAACCACGCTTCACACCAACACTGACTGTGAACCATTCGCATAGATGTCCATCTCCCTTTGTAAAAGCTCTTAACGGCACTCGACAGCTTGCTATCTTCACCATACACAGGCAAAAGCTTCCACAGTCCATCTCTGTTTATCTTGTATTTTTCTTATTCCCATAAGTCTCATAAATACTAAAACAAATTAGTCTAAAATACAAAAGTCCATCCAAAATTTAAAATAGAAATTACCTTAGTGAGAATATTTTTGCTGTGGTGTGTGTGTGTGTGTGTGTGTGTGTGTGTGTGTGTGTGTGTGTGTGTGTGTGTGTGTGTGTGTGTGTGTGTGTGTGTGTGTGTGTGTGTGTGTGTGTGTGCGTGTGCGTGTGTGTGTGTTTTGTGTGTGTGTGTGTGTGTGTGTGTGTGTGTGTGTGTGTGTGTGTGTGTGTGTGTGTGTATTTACTGCGAATAGAAGAACAAATTGTAGGGAGTAAACTGTAGCACTAATCGAACATTCGTTCGTTCGTTCGTTTACAGATTTCCTGCACCTATAGTGCAGGCCGGGCCATACATTAGCCCGGTCAGTGGGGTATGGGCTGATTAAAAATAGTATGGGTGGAAGTCAGGGCCTGGGGATTGCCCAGCACACACGCCCTGTCTCCTGGCTGGCTTTGTGGTGTGTGCGACCAATCGAACAGGGCGGTACTCCCAAGGTGGATGGCAAGCAGGTGACAGGGAAAGCTGGAGCATCCGTTTCGCTAGCTCTCAGGACCTGTTCCTGACCACCTCCCCTTGCTGAACATTTCAGTGTTTTCACTAGCACAGAGAGCAGGCTGGCATATTCTCATCAGCATCTACATTAAACTGGTTAATCACACTACATGCATAATAAACATTACTGTAGATCTTCTATTCCTCTCCAATGGCTGCTGCAGTATTAAAAGCAAATTCGGTGGTACCTTGCTTTGCTACCACCAGCAGAGTGTGGCACAATGCACAGGGCTCTCCTGGTCGTCATGAAGTGACTCGGGAAGCAGTGGTTGTTGCTACCACAGATAATGCTCTTCAGCGAAGTGTATGTTCGGCCTCGGATTTTGCCAACATCTTTGGTCTCAGTATCAATATGACCATTGATCACTTCTTCCATTAATCCACATCAGCTTTAATCCTCTTCCTCTCAGAAATCCTAATCTTATCCTCTGCTGACTTGTCCCCATACAGTTTTCCTGATTATCATCTCACAAACTTTCGTAATAATGGTGGCACTTGTTGCTATATTAATCTGAATTGCAGCTGGAACAATCATGAACTTCACTCCTGCTGAGCTTGATTACTAATTATACAAGGTAAATTACCTTAATGTAACCCCCAGTGCGTCATAAGATCCCAGCATTTTATGCTTCATATCCACACAGTTGTTTAACTTTAACCTCATCCTTACCACTGAAATTGCCGTGTAGGGTAATTTAAATGTCCATAATGTAGAATGGTTATTGTATCCTACCAGGACTGACGATAACTATCTTGAATGAGTACCTTTTTTCAAAATCGTTTAATCTCACGCAACTGGTAAAATAACCAATCAGAATACTAGACAATCCTGACCATGGTGCGTGTCTCTTGGACCTATTCCTGACAAATAACCCAGATCAATACAGGATAGACATGGTCACCACCTGATCTTCCGACCACAATCTTATCAGTGCTTCATTCGTCAGTCACCCTAAACTTCGCCATTGTTAACCAGTCTGGGTGATCATATGGTTCTTTGATATGGCAGACTAAGATGTATATAGAAATTACCTAGCAGTCTTTCTTTTCCACTGACAAAATTATACCCTATCTCATATAATAGACAAAGTGCAAACTGGTATGGAATTATTCATTCTAGGCAAACTACTTATAGAAATATCGGAATCTCAAAATGTTTCAACAGCACTTGTGCCAGAGCAACGATCCAAACTTCTTTAACCTATAACTCTTACTTAAACCAAAAAATTACTGAATCTATCAATCACCTTAACATTGCAAGAGACTACGCAAAATCAGTGATAAATTTCGCGAATCAGACCTACTTAACAACCCAGCATCCGAACTATTTAATAATCCTAATGACAAAAGGATGTTCTTGTCAACTATAGTTGTTCAATAGCAACGTTAAGAAGACATCACCCATTCCCCCACTATAATCTTCAGAAGGAAACTCTGGAAATGATCCCCGTGGAAGAGGTAACATTATTACCAGTACATTTGACAGAAATTCTACCGTAGAGGAAGGAAGTCAGAATGTTCCTGTACTAGAACTTGGCTCTACCGATATTTCTTCACTAAAGATATAGATTAGATACGTAAAAACTATCCTAGACAATTTGCCAAACAAAAATGCTCCAGGTCCAAATGGAACTCCTCCAATACTTCTGATTAGTTTTTCCCAGAATTTGCTCCTGTTCTAGCCAGACTATGCATACTTATTCTTTTCCTAATTTTTGGAAAGACGCCAACATTCACCCAAATCCAAAGAAAGGAAGTTCCACCCATCCTTCTTACCTTTGTAAACTACTGAGAGTGTCATTAATAATCACACTGTTAAACATCTTAAATCCAATTGGCCACTTAATTAGCAACAGACAGAATGGTTTTTGCCATGAAAAATCCACTGTTGATATACTTAATCACATTATTCATACAATCCACCAGTCCAGTGACCAACAAGGAGGACCTCGTGCAGTAGCCCTTGATAATTCTAAAGATTTTGTCAGAATGTAGCACAGTTTCCAACTATCCAAACTCCCCTGCTGATTCTCTTATATCTCAGCAAGCGAAAGGTAACTGTAGATGATGTATATTTAAATTTCCACTGAATTAATGCTGGTGTGCGACAAGGTGCAGTTCTGGCTCCAACCCTGTTTCTCATTCATACTAATGATCTCATGTCTGTCGCCCATAATACTATTCATTCATATGCAGATGACTCAGTGCTGCACAGTTCCTTCACACGTAAACACCCATTAACGAAGTTTTACATCCCCAGCTCCTAACTCAGCACAGCAGCTTCCATAAATGAATACTTATTTAAGATTACCGAGTGTAAATAAAATAACACCAAATATTGCCAATTTACAAATATACCAATACTGCCTGCTTCCTATATTACCGTCAGTGCAGCCATTATTCGTATCTTTGAAAGTACTGAATTTCTCTGTTTGGCATAAAAATAGTCTGATTTGGACCTCTCACTTTAGATTACTTTTTAAATTACCTCAAAGAAACTATGAGAGTGGCGCAGAGTCCGTAACTGCTTCACTGACGAGCAGTTACAAATCATGGGCACACTCAGTTCGAATATTGCTCATCCTTGTGGAGTACATGTGGTGTGGTTGCACGAACACAATAGGAAAAAAATCAGAGCAAAGCTATAAGCATAATTAATAATCCATTAATTACAAATGAAGTTCCCTACCCCCCTTCTTCAAGTAAAACGGAATGTTGCTTCTCATGAATTACTTTACAGATAATTTTACAACGAATGTTCAGACGACGTTGTCACCTTTCCACTCCTTCCCCTCTATTGCAGAAAATTTGCCTATCAAAATACATTTACTCATCGAAATACTTCTCTTTGGAACTCCCCCCATATTATTTCCCCCAAAACTTCATCTGCAGCAGTTCAAGTCCATCTGTTACAGATCACTTGGGAATGGAGGACACCTGCTTTCTAATGTACGGAATTCCGTCTATTTAATATGTTTTTCATTCCTTCGTTCGTCTTATGTTAAAAAAAAAAAAAGTACTGGATGTTCACCATCGAAAAGGGTGTTTTAATATGGAACTTATTAATTAACCCATTGGAGCCCAGTGTCCCCAGTATTGGACAGAAATGGGAATTTTCAGATCATAATAAAGTACAGAACCCCTGGGTAGGGACCTATGAGCTTCGCAACTATGAGCCGATGGGCAGAGGGCGGTACACTTAACACCCTCCCAGCACAATGCCTCGCCCAGTAACTTTGGGATCCAATGGATTAATGACAGGCAAATCTGTCGGTATCTTTAACCCATTGGAGCCCAGTGTCCCCAGTACCGGACAGAGCTGGGAATGTTCACATCTTAACCTGAGACGTCCCGTTGATGTATGGGTACGTTGCAACATTTTGCATTTGCCAGTCCTATGGACATACTGGTACATTTTGCAATTGCAAGGTCCCTAATTTGCACAATTTTCAATTTTCGCACGTGATTTTTCGTACGTATACACGGGACACCTTCCTCTATTCCTCTACAAGATGCCAAGCAGGGACAATGCCTTACACCACATAACCTCCTCCCCCCATCCCGCACGCCATTGTCTCGGCAATTCACCTGTTACCAGTGACCTGGCCAATGAAGACATTCAGGGCCAGATTGATTCCCCAATCGATGACAATGTGGAGGACAAAGTTTACATAGCATTAGAGGAAGAAACAGTCAGAAATGATGATCAGGTAATGTGGCAAAAGAAGGTCAGGAATGGTGATGAGTTAGTGAGTGAAACAATGCTTATAATGCCTATATTACTGTTTGAAAACCAGTATACTCTCATACTACATAATAATTCGTACCAAATAAATAAATAAATACCGTTTAGGAGTGGTGTGGAATAGTTATCCCCCCATAGAACTCGTTTTCTTTGCAGGCAGCCTGATAGAAAACCCTGTAAGGTAAGGAGGTACTCCTACCTGTATCGAGTATTTTAAACCTCAGGTGAGCGATTTCTCTATGAATTTTCGATGTTTCTCACCAAAAGCGGAGGTTTTAGCCAAAAAAAAAAAAAAAAAAATCCAAAAATGGTCGGGACTGGCGGGTGTCGGAGGTGCGAAAGTGGTCGGGACGTGATGGGTAAATAAAGTAGGGAACCCCGGGTAGGGACCTATGAGCTTTGCGACTAGGCAGAGGGCGGTACACTTAGTACCTTCCCAGCACAATGCCTCACCCAGCAACTCTGGGATCCAATGGGATATGTTTATGAAACTGTGTACAGTAGAAACAACAGAAATGTTTGGATACACTTTTGAAGGAGGTGCTGGGTGTACGTGATCCAATGCTTGATAAAAAGTAAAGAAAAACTCTGTTAAAGGTAACACTTAGTCTTTGTGTGTACCTGAGCTGGGAGAATAATAATAATAAAAAAAAAAGCCTGGGAAAAGACCAATACTGTTACTCATAGGTTGACAGTCAGAGGATAATAATTCCTGTAGAGCAAAGACGAGCTCTAATTTTAAATGTAATACACAAACCTTATTCGTTACCTGAACAAGCAGAAGGCAGACAACAAATATAGAGGCCAGAAGCGCTATCCATACTTGACTATTGAGAGGGTAGTAGAAACTCAGCCAGTTGGGGGTGATGTCTGGAGTGGCCATTACAAAAACGAACCCAGTATGTTCGATGATCACTGTGAAATCCCACCTGTAATAAATGTTTTGTGAGCAAAAGTTACATGGGAATACCAAGGCATGTGATTTAGTCAGTCTTTTTCTGGTATACCTGTATGTTAATGTAATCATATACAGGCACAGCAAAGAGGATGATGATATCTTTATGTTTCTGCAATATTAAAATCCAAACAATTTTATTCAGTTGAGGAGACACCTGAACTAGAGCCGCTAGATACTGTCAATAGAAGCCAGCCCTCCCCATGTCGACCAAGTTTGCGTAGGGTAGATCCCAAACAGGTGATCTATGATACAGCCACTGATGCTGTTTTTTACTGGTTAACTCACTGATAACATGTCTTTGTATTAAATGAATGAAACTATTATCATACTGTTAGCCATTTGTTGTATTCTAATGGGATGTTACAACTATATTTCATACAGTACATACTACTTTATATTCCCCTAAACAGTACTTAATATATTCCTTTGGATAATTCTGGAGTTGACCTAGTTATAGCTCCATAGGCACTGTAGTTACAATACATGGTGGACTTGTTCGGTTCCTTCCCACATCAGTACCCATTGCCAGGTCATGATCTCCACCCACTTGTGTTTCTGCAGCTCACAAGTGATGACAATGACAATGGGATGCCAGGGGGGGGGGGGGAGCTACCTTCTCAGTATAAATTGGTGCTTGAGGACCTGGAGTTATGACGTGTTACCTAGCTGGGATATAATATAGTCCATCACAACAGTGGGTATCCTCAACTCTATTTCGAATTTTTAAAGTAGGGAAGTTCGTTACTGTCGGTTTCTCTCTGGATACCGGTTAGGAGACTGGGGTTAATGCCTCCTGTCCGTGCTGGGGGGGGGGGGAGGGTTGGAGAGGATACCACATTGTTCCTCAAAAACATAAAATGGCTCTTTTATACTTGAGTTAGCTTTTCTTTAATACTTAAAGCTATGGTTAGAGATTTGCCTGGCCATTTATAAATTAATTAGATGCTCTTAGTATATATTTGCCCCTCCTTTTAAACAACACTTTAAATATTTTGTTGTTGTTTCGGATTAAATTTTGTAAATATTTTAACGTCGTGTGTGACGTATTGACCATGACAGTTACCCCTTCAGGAGAATGCCATATTTTATCTGCCATTAGTTAAATACACAGTTTTAAGGCTATCATGAAGAACTTACCTCTTAAGTCTGTTTGGGAGAACCGAGTAAAACGAAGGCGTTAGGAGGACTTGACGAGTCTCCACCATATCTTCCAACTGCAAAACATCTAAAATCGATTAACAGGTAGGAACATAACCCCATACATGAACAATCATAATTCGATACCAAATTATTTTCTGCTATAATTTATGACTTCCCAGGTTTGCTTCATGACGTAAAACAGCAGTGGTTCATAGAAAGTGAAAGAAATCTAACAAGATTATTATTATTATTATTATTATTATTATTATTATTATTATCATCATTATTATTATTACTTAGAGATGCAGGCATTGCCATTGCAGTTAATGAAATCCTCAGATTCTAAGCCGAACTACATCATTATGAGTGCATTGAAGATAATAATAATAATATTGATAATAATAATAATAATAATAATAATAATAATAATAATAACAATACTACTACTACTACTGCTACTACTACTACTACTACTACTAATAATAATAATAATAATAATAATAAAACGTACTTAATAATGAACAGAATTCTAGCACCTACCCAGCTGCATAGCAAAACAGCATTTGATGACAGTGGATGACGGCAGTAGAATGAAAAATTTGGGAGTGGAAATATGGGTCTAGAACACCAAAGACGTAAGAAGTCTGGCAATCAAATCAGGTTCTACATAAGACCACAGATGAATAAAGAAGATAAACAGAAAATTTAACATGGTTTGCCATCATCAGGGGAACAAGAACGATATTGTACTTAGTCTCTGAAAAATACTCTGAACGAACCTCTGCCCAGCTCTGAGTTGGAATATTTCGGAATGTGAAGTTCAGAGCTTGACAAACGATGTCAAATAAACTGTAGCATATGCCAGAGTAGATTGTGTTGTTGTCCTTCACTGTTTCTCTCCAATAGGGCTCATAGGGCAATGCAGCGATGTCGACTGTGGCACCATGGAAACTGTAAAAATTATCGTATTTCCTCTTGAGAAACAGAGCCTAAACCATGGCCATTATGATGACATTGTGTTCCATTACTTTCCTGCTAATAGAAATGGTAAAATTTTTTAATGCTTCATTATTCGAACTAGAAGTTATCCTTCATTCAAACACTCCACACAAGAAGTTTCTGTTTAAAAATTATAATTATCGGTAGCATCGAGAATTAACTAAAAAACGACATAAAAAATGGCGAATAATTCACCAACATAGATAGTGTACTTGAAGCTCCCTGGCCATCTTCCTTGTCATTTAATGAATATTCTACTGCATGTTTATCTTATTTTTGTACACTAACCCTTTACTGGTAATCTGTTTAAAAAGGTTACACACCAAGAATAATCATCCTATGAAACATAAAGGTCTTATATAAATTTCTTGCGCTGAATTACAGAGAAAAAAACAGCAAACCAGTACTGAAAGAGTCGCATCTGTTATTGATCACGGTAACCTACTTGAGGTATTTCTCTGGAAAGAGTGTGAGTGACGTATAGAAGCGGAGGCCTCTGCCAGGGGTCCAGGAGCCCACCTTTATCATCTTGGCACCTTCAGGGCTGTACGGTAGGTGAACCAACATGCTGTACCTGTATCATATGTATGTGGTTCATCATGTGTTACTTTCCTATTACGAATGAAATCTCTGTCACAAAATTACATAAATGATAATCATATTTCAGCATTGTCGTAGACAGATGATTTACGAAACTTTTTTTTTTTTTCTAATTTCTTTCATGACCGGGCCTGGGAGGTAATATAAGCACCAAATCATTTTTACTCTCAGTATTTGTGTGTGTGTGGGGGCATATATTTGGTTACATTATTATGGAACAGGTGCCTTCAGGCTAAAAAAAATAATAATTTTTCACATTATACATCAAATTTGAAGCACACGATATATAAAGAAAAACATTGATGGGTACAAGTCAACAAACAGATATATTACAAAATTCCACCTTCCTCTGTACAACTGGTATTTGATGTGGACATGAACGTGGTACTGATGAAAAAAGGTACCAGTGAACAAGACAATGTAATGAACGACACTGAAATTATCTTAATCGTTCCGGAACTAAATCTGTTTAGAAGTTTGAGTATCAGTATGTGAATGAAAAATCTATATACAGTACATTAAATTCTTCGCATGTTTTGAAATAAACTTGTACATGATGAATCATTTATAGATTATAGATTACTTATGCATTATTTATACATTACTTATAGGTATTACTTATATTTACTAAATCATCAGTTATACTGTACAGAAAAAGCATGAACCAAGTAAACAGTACAGAGAAAATAATATGGAAAATAGTGTAAATGGAATTTATTCTAAATTACTGTGAGTCAGTAATGTTCATCACCCGTATACATGTTCTGCATCGGCCTTTACCACCACATTGTCATGCATGGGCAGGAATGTGGTACAAAGGGAAGTAAATAAATTAATTAAGGTGATGATGCAAGACACATAATTGAAACAAACCCAATAGTTACTGAGTTATGAGTGTTTGAAAGACTAAAACAATAATATCGCTGTGTGTGTGTGTGTGTGTGTGTGTGTGTGTGTGTGTGTGTGTGTGTGTGTGTGTGTGTGTGTGTGTGTGTGTGTGTGTGTGTGTGTGTGTAAAAGCTTATACAACATTTTATTCCTTCATGGTTTTAATCTAGATAATCTTAAGATTTTTCTCCTCGCCCAGACAGAGTCTGTTGAGGTATTGTTTTTCGTCGGGTTTGCTTCCTTGTTTGTTAGCAACATAACGGAAAAATAGCCGAATGAAATTACATGAAAGTCAGGATTTTTGGCCACTGGTCCCCAAAGAAAGTGATCAAATATTGGAGGTAATCGAGTGATCTTGAAAGGTTAACATCTATGTCACGGATTTTCAGAGGTCTATAAAATGAAACTGGTTGGAGACAGAGATATTTATTGTTATCAACATACAGGAACTCCCATTTGGCCTTTCATTTAGCACCAAGACCTTTGACCTTTAGTGATTTTGAAAGGTCAGATTCAAGGTCACGGATATTCAGGGGGAAATAACTCGAAACTGTTTGCAGATAGACCTTTACTATGATAATGCAATGTCCCACATGGGCTTTTAATTGGTACCATGACCTTCGACTTGAAGTGGCCTTGATAGGTCAAACTCAAGGTCCCGGTTATTCAGGGGGGTTATAATTGGAAACTGGCTGAAGATAGAGATATTTACTGTTATCGAGATATAGAAGGTCTCATATGGGCTTTCATTTGGCACCATGACTTTTGACCTTGAGTGACCCTGAAAGGCCAAATGCAAGATCACGGATTTTCAAAGGGCTATAACTTGAAAACGGTTCAAACTGTAATAAATGCTGTCGGGCAACGTTTGTTGTGCCTAACACTACTTGTTATTACTGACCTGTTAAAGTACAGAATCTTAACAGGAACTTCAACTGTAATGAATGAACATAACGTAAAGAGAACGCAAGAAAATCAGATTCTCAAAAGGATTTTTAAGATTTGTGCTGATAATATAGTCTGAAACAACTCAGTACGTACAGAACTGATTCACATTACACATAAGAACCTTTTTTTTTTTTTTTATAGATGATCAGAGAAAGGAAACGCAAATTCATTAAAAACATTTATTCCATAAGCCAAAGAACAGGTGTCCTCCATTCATAAAATAATCTGTAACGTTGGCCTTGAACTGCAGTTGGTTGAAGCTTGCAGGGAACTAATCTGGGGATGTGAGTTCCAAAAAGAAACAGTCTGTGGAATAAATGAATTCTGATAGGCAGAAATTCCACAACATGGTTATGTGACAGTCCAGTCATGAGCGCTACCAAGTGTCCGTGTAGCATAAGGGAAGATGTGAAGAGGTGGATCAATGGATGTTATTTCATCTGAGCATTTGTCATAAAAGTATCTGCAAATTATGCAAGCGAGGCAAGGGTACAGCATTTGTTATTGTTAGTTTTTTAATTCTTATAATTTTGCTCTCAAAAATTTCCAGTTGTTTCAGTGTAACCTCATTATATCCACTCCACAAGGGTGAGCAATATTCGAGCTGAAAGCACACAGAACTCTTGTGAATTATAGCTAACTGACTGTAAGTTAAGAAGTTACGGATTCTGTATAACAATCCAAGTTCTTTGAGGCAGTTTTAGAATGCTATCTACCAAGATGGGTCCACCCTACGGAACCGTTAAGTGAAACACCTAGAATTTCAATACTTTTAGAGACTGCATTGGTTGCATTGAAAGTAGTATAGGAATGAGGTGATATCATGCTCTTAGAAAATTGATGTATTTGCTTAACCTAACATTAAATAAGACAATGTTGTTTCGCCCTCCATAAGACAATGTTGTTTCGCCCCCCATAAGACAATGTTGTTTCGCCCCCATCCGGTGATCTTTAATAAGTCTTGATTTATTGAGACTGCTGTGCTCAGTGGGAGGTAAATATATACCAATCTTTTTGAATGGGCTTTTAAGTGTGAAACATTGAGTTACTGTATTTGCCTATGAGTCAATGTGATAATGGATTACAGACAAAAGATCGTTAATATGAATGAGGAACAGGGTTGGAACCAGCACTGAACCTTGTGGCACGCCATCATTAACTGAATGGAAACTGGAATATGCATCATCTACCTTTACTCATGTCTTTCTGTTGCTGAGATTTGAGTCAGTCAGTCGAACAAAAGATGGTGGGCCATAACAAGGGAGTTTGGACAGCAGGGAAAGGTACCACACTCTGACCATTGCTTTAAAAACATCATGCGCTACTGCATACTGTATGTGTAATGAGACAGTATGTCAACAAGGGATCATGCTGTCTGTCACTAATTAAGTAGCTGAATTCAATATTTTTAACAATGTGCTTATTAAGGACAGTCTAAAAAACTTTGCAGACATAAGATGTGTTTCTGTAATCAGAGGGATCAAATGAACTTTTTTCTTCTTTATTCAGTGGGTATCGGCCTATTTCCAAAAATTAGTGAATATATAGTCTGAAAAATTTAGTTGGAACAGAAGTAAGATCTGGGAAACACTTTTTCAAAACTGTTGGAGGAATTCTATGTGGACCTGGAGTTTGTTTGTTGGTAAATTGTCTAGCATTGATTTTACGTATCTAATCTGTAACTTTAGTGGAGGAATTTCAGAAGAGTTAAGTTCTAGTACAAGATTGTTTTGACTGAAATCCACTATGGTAGAATATCTGGCAAAGGTACTGGCAAGAATATCACCTTTTCTGTGAGGGTCATTTATACTGTTGCTGTCTAATCATTTCAGTGGGGGAAAGTGTAATAATTTATTAAATTTTGTACTCAAAGAACTGAGATTTGACGGGAGTAAGGAATGTTGCCTCCCTTGCATTAGTTTACAGATCCTTTTATGGCAAATGCTCAGGCGAAGTGGCATCCATTGTGCCACCTCCCCATGCCTTTCCCCCAGTTACACAGGCATCTGGTAGTGCTCATGAATTGATTGTCGCACAGCCATACTGCAGAACTTCTGCCAATCGGAATTCTTTTATTCCCCGAACTGCATCTCTTTGGAACTCGCTTCCTCAGAGTGGTTTTCCCCCAAACTTCAATCTACGCTTGTTCAAATCAACTGTTACAGATTTTTTTATGAATGGAGAACACCTGTAATCTGCTGTATGGATTATTTTTAATCATTTGTTTTTCCTTCCTCTGACCTGTTATAAAAAAAAAAAAAAGTGTTCCATTGTCATTAGGAGTTTTAATGATTGGTTGTTAAGAAACTATGATATGGCGATATTTTTTACTGATTTTGCCCGCCTTTTGGCAGTTAAGGAGACTGAGGAATTTTGTAGTTTCATAACTTTAAGTAAGAGTTATATGCAAAAAACTTTTGGGTCATTGCTCTGGCACAATTACTGTCGGATCATTTGGAGGAGTCCAGTCTTTGAGTCAATTGCTGACTGGGTATGAAATTTTCCATATCAGATTTAATTAAGTCATTAATGAGGTACGGAGTAGAACTGGTGACAGTAGAGAAGAGAGACTACCATGAAATATCAGCCAGGTCATTTCTAAATCCATTGCAGTCTGCTCTATCAGAGCCATCTGGTCACCTTAACAAGTTCCGGATAGGGAGGTTTGAGAATGAGGCTTTAATAAGATTCTGGTCCAAGGATTAAATGATGACAGTACATCTATCTTGTGCTGATCTGGATTATTTGTCAGGAATAGGTCCAAGAGATACGTACTATGGTCAGGATTATCTGTTGTTCTGGTTGGTTGTTTTACCAGTTGCGTGAGATTGAACGATTCTGCAAACAGCTCGCATTCAAGATAAGTATTGTCAGTCTTGGCAGAATGGAATAACCATTATACGTTATGAACATTACAGTCACCCAGCATGGTAAGTTCAGTAATAAGGGTGGGGATAGGGTTTGACAACTGTGTGAATCTAGAGGCAAATATGCTGAGTTCTGATGAGACACTGGGGGAACCATAAACTATGCAGATATAATTGGAAAGTCATAGAAAATACAAATTAAATTCAATTATCTTTGATATGTTTTCTAAAGCTTCACACTTCGTTGAGAGATAGTAGATAGATAGACAGAGAGAGAGAGAGAGAGAGAGAGAGAGAGAGAGAGAGAGAGAGAGAGAGAGTATGTGTTTGTGTGTGTGTTCTTACCTAACTGTTCTTACCTAATTGTATCTTAACAGGAATGAGTCAAGCTCGTACTGTCCCGTGTATTTAATCGCTTTATCATACATATCCTTAAATTCTGAAATGTTTTGGCACACACTATTGCATTCGGTAGTGGATTCCACTGATCAATTGCCCTATTAGGGAAACTGATTTTCCTTACGTCTTTATCACCTCTCTTTTTGTTTTGTTTTGTTTTTCAGTGTCCTCTTGCTGATGCTTCCCCATAAGTTATATGCTCATTAATGTCTATTTTCTCTTTCCCTAAGACACATTTATACAGCATAATCATGTCTCCACTTTTTTTTTTTCTCTTGTAGAAGGCAGATTAAGTTTTTCTAGTCTCTCTTTGTAGTTTAGATCCCTTAAGCTTTGTACCCATCTTGTAGTGGCCCTTTGAACTTTTTCAGTCTTATCTATGTGTTTCTTGAGATGAAGTTTCCAGACTACTGATGCATACCCCAGGGTTGGTCTGATGAATGATGTTATCTTTCTTAGCATGTCTTCATTTTTTTATGTGAAAGCTCTTCTCATATTAGCAAGCAATGTACACGTGTTCCGTACCTCCTTATTGATGTGGTCAGCTGGTGACAGTCTGTTACTGATAATCACTCCTAGGTCCTTCTCTCTTTCTGGTATGTGTAAGGTTTTACATCCTAACTTACAATCTCAATCTGAACTTTTCCACTTTTACCAAACTTAATTACATGACATTTGTCCACATTGGATTCCATTTGCCATTTATAGCTCCATTCATGAAATTTATTTAATTCTTCTTGTAGCTCTCTACAAGACTTTGTGAAGGTAATTCACCTTTGTATTTTTGCATCATCAGCAAAAATATTTGCATAGCTTTCCTTTCCAGTGTTACTATCTATGTCATTTATATACACTAAAAACATAATTGGTGCCAGGACTGAGCCCTGTGGAAGTCTGCTGGTCACTTCCCTCCATAATGAGCAATTTCCCCTTAGTACTGTTCTCATGTCCCTTTTTCTGAAAAAATCTTGCATCCGGCAGTACAGGTTGCCTTGGATTCCTCCCTGATGGTACAGCCGACAGCAGAAGTTCGTCCCTCTTAGCGTGCGTGATACGAGCCTGTTGATATGGTAACACTGTATGAGATAGAGTTGACAGGTACGCTTTAAATGGCTAATATTAAAGAAATGTGTTCGGAGATAAGAACACATTCTCTAATGATAATATTAATTTGCAGCAGGTGGGATAATAAAGTTATTGTGAAATGTTTGACATTGGTGTATGAAGATTCTTCGTTACGGACACAGACGCCTAGGATTACTTGGACTGGACTGATGTTGCCAGCAAGTATTATATGAAATATTATAGAACGATTGCAGTCTTAAAGGTGAGGTTGCAAGAAAACACTAATTACGATGTCAGTTACACACTAAACAAACACAGAAACTGCCAGTTCGTGTTTCGCCAGTATGCGATTTTGTTTTATAAGTTAAGTCACTTCCCTTTGCGACCTCTCTCCCCACCCGTCTCTCCTCTTCCAAGTCATGCTCTGCCATCATCCACGTTTTATCGTTAACGTTGAAAATCGTATGTCTGTAGGTAAACTGTGGGAAATAATATGAAAGTGTCAATGAGCTTCTTTTCCTCCATCGCTTGAAGTGTTATCAATGACTTGAATATAAATGTTAGTAACATGAATAAATAGTCACTGTGGTGGTTAGGAGACATTTCTCGTCATCATTTATGTAACACTTACCTAACTATCGTTCTTACAGTGCCCAAAATACACTCCCTCTCCACTCCCTCGCCGTCTCCTCCCCTCCCCCTTCCACTGTTTCCATCACTTCTCCCCGCTCCCTCCGCCCCCATTTCCAGTAACCTTTGTTTCTAGCCTGCAACACTCCGAATCCCTCCCCACCGTGTTATTGTATTGACCCTGCCCAACTTCTCTCCCTTGTCATTTCAAATGTCTTTTTCTCTCCCTTTTTCATTTTTGTCTCGGGAATCGAACAACATAACGATGTTTGGGTCATGTTTTTGTATAGTATCCTTTAATAATGTGTAATATTATAATGACCGTGACAATGGCGGTCAAGAGGCATTAACTGTTCAAAGGACGGCAGTCAGTGCCTCAGTTTAATGATCATTTTATTTCTCCTCCTCTAGCCATTAATATCTTGCTTACACTTATTTTATAAATCCCAACATACATAAAATATGAAGCACAAACGTCCTTCTTTTCACCAAAGAAAGTATAAAATGAAAAATAATCATTGGTATGTTGTATGACTGAGGTGGTTTGGACATGTGGAGAGAATGGAGAATGAAAGACTGACTAAGAGGGTGTATGTAGGTGAGGTGGAGGGAGGGAGAGGGAGGGGTAGACCGAGGATGAGGTGGAGAGATGGAGTTGAGAGGTATATATGGGGGAGGGGGGGTTGAGTTGGGGGGAGGGGAGTCAAATAGTGGGTGACAGAGCGACTTGGAGGCGTTTTGTCTGCGACAACCATTTCGGGATTAGGGCGTCGGGCTATAGATAGATAGATAGATAGATGTTGTATGATCTACACGCATCCAGAAAATATTTTCTTAAAAGTACTGTCAGTATTCTTGGTGATAATTTGTAGATCTTCAGTTACGATTAAATATAGCAAAATAGATGATAGTCACAAAAGCTGTATCCTCATACATTTGGCTACCATAATCATCGTAATATACGATGAAGGGGGATTATACCCCTCTGGATGAGTAGATTAAGCCCTTATCGGAATATGCTTGTCATGAGCCCGGACAGCAGGCAGATGTAAGTGGAAGTATGAGATTGTCGCGGTGTAAGGGTTAATTATGGTAAAGGTTCGCTTCCTATCCATCCGAGTCCTTGTCACTCCTGTATCGATAATATCGGCAGTTGCAGAACAGATGTTCAGGGCGCTGACGGACAGCCATGCCGTTACCTTTTGTTCTAACCATGCAATGCAGCTATGGGAATGGAATGATAGGGATAATCTTGCTGACTGCATTCTCTGACCTTGTAAGATCATGCGTTGAGGGAGTTCAGATCAAAGTATGTCGATGGCATATTGTTTTAAATTATATATAAGTAGACGTATCTCATAGGTCTCACTTTAGTGCGGAACACAATGTGTGGGGTGGGAGGGGATTATGGAAGCAGGAATACTTTGGGTGAGGGAAGGGATTACATATATTACAAGCTGGGACACAGATAATTATGTTATAACGTGAAGGGAGGAGTGAGAGATACAGAAAGCGGGAAGGAGGCGAGGAGGGAAGGAATCCACAAGGGGGGGATGGTATTGAACACTGATAGTTACGATGGACATATCGTTATGTAAGTAATTTGGTTACTTGTGTGTAATACAGTTGGCAATATAACATGCACGAGTATTGTGTTTATAATGTCATTACAATTAAGACTCAAAGTCCTGTAAATGGTAATAACTGTATTCAAATTATGAAGAACCGATCTAGTTAGGGAGGTAAACAGAAGCAGAGTCAGTTAAATGAAATCGTTGGGAAGGGTTGGGGGTGTTGAGGGAGAGAAACAAGGGGTACTGGTAGAGGGGGGGAAGGGAGGGGGGAGAAGTGATGGAGACAGTGGAAGGGGGAGGGGAGGAGACGGCGAGGGGGTCGAGAGGGAGTGTATTTGGAGCACTGTATTAACGATGGTTATATAAATGTTATATAATGTGACGAGTAATGTCTCCTAACCACCACAGTGACGATTTATTCATGTTACTAACATTTATATTCAAGTCATGGATAACATTTCAAGCGATGGAGGAGGAAATGAAGCTCATTTGACACTTTTATATTGTTTCCCACAGTTTATCTACAGACATACGGTATTCAGCATTAACGATAAAACGTGGATGATGGCAGAGCATGACTAGGAAGAGAAGAGACGGGTGGGGAGAGAGGTCGGAAAAGGAAGTGATTTAACTTGTAAAACTAAACCGCATACTGGCGAAACACGAACTGTCAGTTTCTGTGTTTGTTTAGTGTGTAACTGACATCGTAATTAGTGTTTTCTTGCAACCTTACCTTTAGGACTGCAATCGTTCTATAATATTTCATATAATACTTGCTGGCAACATCAGTCCAGTCCAAATAATCCTAGGCGTCTGTGTCCGTAACGAAGAATCTTCATACACCAGTGTCAAACATTTCACAATAACATTATCCCACCTGCTACAAATTAATATTATCATTAGGAATGTGTTCTTATCTCCGAACACATTTCTTTAATATTAGCCATTTAAAGCGTACCTGTCAACTCTATCTCATACAGTGTTACCAGATCAACAGGCTCGTATCACGCACGCTAAGAGGGACGAACTTCTTCTGTCGGCTGTACATTTTCATAAAAGTCTTTGGTGCGGTACTCTGTCAAATGCTTTCTTGAAATCTAAAAAGATACTGTCCACCCATCCTTCTCTTTTCTGTAATGTTTCTGCATCTGTCATAGTAGCTTAATGTTAGTATCACATGATTTTACCTTTCTGAAACCAAACTGCCTTTCTGTTATCATATTGTGTTCTACATGGTTTACCCAAACTGTTCTTAACAGCTTTTCTAATATCTTACTTACAACACTGGTTAGTGATACTTGTTTAGTAGTTGAGTGGATTTTGTCTATTAATTTCTTTAAAAGGGAAACAATGTTTGCTTTCTTCCAAATATCAGGTAGTTTACCTTGACCTAAGGATTCCTTGAATATTAAAAATATTGGTCTACTTAACTTTTCTGCACATTCCAGTAGCACCCAACATGAGATTTCGTCGGGACCATTTGCTTTTCCTTTGTCTAATTTACTTAACTCCTCCTGTATTTCTTCTGAAATTTATATATCTGGTAATATGAGTGGGCATGCTTGTTCCACATCTCTCTCAAAATTATATTCTTCTGTAAAAATTGATTGGAAATTTTTATTTAGTGCTTCTCAAATATCTTTCTCTTGTGTATGGAGATTTCAGAGAAAGGTGAAATGGATAGAATGTGTTCCATCGAAGAAGTAAGATAGTCAAAGAATTTCTGATAGTCAGTAGAACTAGGAGATAAGTAAACAGCACAGAAATATTTAGTCAGAGAATGACAGGAAAGACGAAGCCAGAGTGTAGAGAATTCAGAAGAATCGAGTTCAGGAACACGAGAGCAAGATAAGTTGTTGTGTATATATACACAACAGTCTCCTCTGGCTTTGAAATGAGTATAGAGAAAGCAGGAGGATACAGAAAAGGGTTTGTTGTTAAGAATAAATCGAAATCTTTAAAATTACAGGATGTTAAAGTGATTGGACAATAGTTAGGGGACTGGGAATGGTTATCCTTCTTTGGGATAGGGTGAATGAGAGCAAACTTCCAGCAAAAAGGAAAGCTTCACATTGAAAGACAAAGGCGAATGAGTTCAATTAGGTAGGGTGTAAGCACAGATGCACAGTTCTTAAGAACAACGTGAGGTATCCCATCAGTCCCATATGCCTTGTTAGTACTGAGGCACGTGATGGCAGAAAACACATCCATTGGTGAAATTTTAATTTTAATGCAAGAAAGCCTTGGTTTAATCACGCTTGTTCTAATGCTGTCCGCAACAAGGAGAAGGCCTATGAAAGGTACTGGAGCCAACCCACCCCTGAATCACATCTTTTATACATTTCTGCCCGGAATCGTGCTAAGTCTGTTCTTTGCTCTGCTAAAAATAATTTCATCCGTACTAAATGCTCTCAACTCTCCAACTCGAATTCTTCCCGCTCCTTCTGGCATCTTGCCAAAAACCTTTCTAACAACTTTACGTCATCATCCTTCCCTCCTCTTTTCTTCTCTGATGGTTCTGTAGCTATTTTTTCTACTGATAAAGCAGATCTCGTCTCTCAGACTTCCTCCTCCAATTCCACTTCAGACGATTCCGGTGCTGTTCCTCCATCACATCCCCCTCTGACTTCCTCATGGCTGACATTAAAATTTCTTCAGCTGATATATTTTCTGCCGTTGCTGGCCTCAATACCAATAAGGCATAAGGGCCTGATGGAGTCCCTCCTGTTGTTCTCAAGAGCTGTGCTTCTGTGCTTACACCCTGCCCAGGCAAGCTCTTTCGCCTTTGTCTATCAACTTTTACCTTTCCTTCTTGCTGGAAGTTTGCTCTCATTCAGCCAGTCCCAAAGAAGGATGACCATTCCCAACCCTCTAACTATCGTCCAATTGCTTTGACATCCTGTTTCTCAAAAGTTTTTGGGTCAATTCTTAATAGAAAAATTTTAAAGCATCTTTCCTGTCACAACCTTCTTTCTGATCGGCAGTATGGGTTCCGTCAGGGACGCTCCACAGGCGATCTTCTCACCTATCTTTCAGACTCCTGGTCATCCTCCTTTCGGGACTTTGGCGAAAGCTTTGCCATTGCACTTGACATCTCTAAGGCTTTCGATCGAGTCTGGGATAAATCTTTAATTTCCAAACTGCCCTCTTACGGTTTCTATCCTTCTATCTGTGCCTTCATCTCTAGCTTCTTTTCTGGTTATTCTATAGCCGCTGTTGTAGACGGCCATCGTTCTTCTCCTAGATCTATCAACACTGATGTTCCTCAGGGCTCTGTCCTATCACCAACTCTCTTCCTTTATTCATCAATGACCTAAGCTGTACATCTAACCCTATCCACTCTTATGCTGATGACTCCACCCTTCACCTTTCCATTCGGTTCATGCAACGTCCATCTCAACAGTTACTTCAATAAACAAGGGATGAGGCAATGGCACACCTGATGTCTGACTTGGCTCGTATCTCTGACTGGGGTAAAAATAATCTGGTTGTTTTTAATGCATCAAAGACTCAGTTTTTACACCTATCAACCCGACAAAATCTTCAACAGGTATACCCACTAATGTTTAATAATATTCAGCTTAATCCTGCATCATCCTTGAACATGTTTGGGGTTTCAATTACTCGGGACTTATCTTGGAAAGATCATATTACATCTCTTGTAAAATCTGCTTCCAAGAGATTAGGTGTGCTAAGCCGACTCCGTTTCTTCTTTACCCCTGTACAATTGTTGACTCTATTCAGGGGTTTTATCCGCCCCTGTGTGGAGTACAACTCTCATGTGTGGGGAGGCTCCCTACATACAGCTCTTCTCAATAGAGTGGAGTCAAAGGCTTTTCGTCTCATTAACTCTCCTCCTCTTACTGACTCCCTTCAACCTCTGTCTCTTCATCGCATTGTTGCCTCTTTATCTCTTTTCTATCGTTTCTTCAATGATCACTGCCCCTCTGAACTGTCTGTATGCATTCCTCCATCTCTACGACGGGCGCGTATCATCCATCTAGCAGCAAATTCTCATCCCTTTTCTGTCCAACTGTCTAATGCAAGAGTTAATTACTCCCGGTCCTTCGTTTATGCAACAGGTCAACTCTGGAACTGTCTCCCTCTGTCTGTATTTCCTGCTTCCTATGGTCTCCAATCTTTTGTAAGCAGTGTGTCCAAGCATCTCGAAATGATCGGATCTTGAATTTGGCTCTCTCTTGTATTTTGTTTTTCTCTTGGAAGGAACAACAATTGCGGGCTCGCGGCCTTTGGTTCCTTCTTCCTCGCAAAAAAAAAAAAAGTCATGAGGAAGACAGACTGGGGAGAGTGATGGAAGAAGAGCACCGGAACTGTCTAAGGTGGAACTGGAGGAGAAAGTCTTACCAAAGGGTACAGAGCCGTCAGAGTGGAAAAGAGGGAGAATGATGATGAAGTAAAGTCGTTGGAAAGGTTTTTTACAAGGTGCCAGAAAGAGCGGGAACAATCTGAGTTGGTGAATTCAGAGCACATAGTACGAATCATAATGTCTTTTGTAGATCGATGAACAACCTTAGCATGACTCCTGGCAGAAACAGAAAAGAGATGAAATTCAGGGATGGGGTAGCTCCAGTACCTTTTCTAGGCACTCTCCTTGTGTGGACAGCACTAGAACAACATTAGAACAGGCGTGATTAAACTAAGTTTCGTCTTTGCATTAATCACTGGCTAAGAGGAAGGAATGCTTGCTTTCTTGCCAGAGAAAATTACCTCTGTAATGCACGGGGCACACTCAGATGGCTCTCGGCCATGGAAGCAATAATCATTCCAGGGAAAATCAAAGAAGTAGTGCCTGAGGGTCTCCCAATCATCAGCCCCAAAGTGCCACAGTTGCCACTTCATAGGAATATCCACAGGCCTTATTGGAGCGACACGACAGGTTAAGGTGGTAAGGCTGTGCTCAAAGGGGCCCAACAGACAATATATTTACACTAACACCATAACCAATATATTAGGTGTAATGAAAAAAGTCATCTTTGTTGGAACTCTCTCCAAGGTGGTCAGGTATATGGGTAGGGTACTGTGCGGTAGAAGCTGCTCTAGGTCATTAACGATAAAGGAGATTTAGGCTACTTCACCAGGTAGATAAGTGAAGAGAGGAGAGCCAAAGGTGATGGTGATTATTGAAATCACATAGAAATACCTAGAACTGAGATTTTAGAGAAAGGAGATAGTATTGACTGGATGCGGTCCATCTTAATAGAAAGATAGTCAAAGAATTGTTCATAGTATAATTAGAAGATAAGTACACATCGCAGATATGACTGGTCAGAGAATGGCAGGATAGCCGATGCCAGGAAGTAGAGAATACAGAAGATTCAATTTTTTTAAGACGAGAGCAAGATTATTTCGTTGCATACATATACACAACAGCCATCTTTGGCTTTGAAGTGAGTATGGAGAAAGCAGAAGCATACTGTACAGAGATGGGATTGTTATCAGTCGCTTCAGACAGCTGCGTCTCGATGAGGAAGAGAAGATCAGGTTTAGACGAAAGAAGGTGGCTTTCAACAGAGAGAAAATTGGAGGAAAGGCCACGAATGTTGCAGAAATGAAACAGTGAATCATACAGTGGTTCCAAGCAGATCTCTTTGCAGTCACTGGGAGAGAAGAGGATGGTGAAGACCTTTATACTACCTCCCCCTCCCCCCTCCCAGGACTCCGAGGCACCGTGTTGAGATGCTATTTTTCTTTAAATTTATAAAAGGTCAGTGTAGTGTGTAACGTGCATATAGTCTGGTGTTGAAAGTTGAAACAACTTTTACAGGAGACTATGATGGCCTGCTCTCTGTGTTACTGAAACACTAATAAAGTTCAGCAAAGTCAGAAACTAGTCATGAGGGATGATGAAACAGGAGCTCCAGCTCTTCCTGTAATCAGCTTTCCAATCTCCTGTGTGTGTGTGTGTGTGTGTGTGTGTGTGTGTGTGTGTGTGAGAGAGAGAGAGAGAGAGAGAGAGCAAGCCTGGATGAGAACAAGTGTGTGAGGTGTGTATGAAAATGTTAGTCTCCTTCTTGCTGCACATCAAAGACCATCACGACAGCCATTCTTGAGTTATTATGCATGGTGAGAAAGATAAGAAATCCCATCATATATTAACATATCATGTGATTATTTCTCCAGAGATTATCTTTTCTTTGTCCTAACACATAATGTGGAGTTTAGTGACTATGACACTGAAAAGATTAGTAAGAGTGAGTAATAAGAGAGTGGATGAGGAATTTGGAAGGAATTTGAGTGTAAAGTGGAGGGAATGTAAGAAAATGTTCCGGAAAGAGGTAAAGAGATATAGACAGGCTGCCAAAGAAGTTAGTACGGGAGTGAAAGATAAAAGTGGTAGATTACTAGTGGAGAAGTGAGAAAAGGTGAATAGATGGAGAGAACACTTAAAAAAAATGTTGAACATACAGAATGAAAGTAATGCGAGTATAAGTGGCTGCGGAATGGCTGGGAGACGGACGGATGTAAGAAGAAATGAAGAAATCAGTAGGATGGAAGTTGTGGAAGCAATGAAGAAAGTTAAAAAGGGGAAAGTCCCAGGAATTGATGGAGTGTGTGGAGAAATGCTGAAGAATGGGGGGGAGATAGCAGTTGAATGGATGTGGAAGATGTGCAGATTGGCCTGGGAGGAAAGTAGAGTCCTATAGGATTGGAAGTCAGGTATAATTATTCCCCTGTACAAAGGAAAGGGGGAAAAAGAAGTATGTGGTAACCATAGGGGCATTTGTTTTCTTAGTGTAACAGGAAAAATATATGGTAGGATACTTATTGACAGAGTTAAGGAAATAACAGAGGAATTAGTTGGAGAAGAACAGGAAGGCTTTAGATCAGATATGCATTCTTAGATCTTTAGTGGAAAAATTTTCTAGAGAAGGGAAATAAGTTGTATGCAGTCTTCATGGATTTGGAGAAAGCATAAGACAGGGTGGATAGACAAGGATTGTGGAGAGTATTTAGAATATATGGGGTTGATGGGAAGTTGTTCAATGCCGTTAAGAGTAAGTATGAGGGCGCTAAGGCTGCAGTGCGTGTGGATAGTGAACTGAGTCAATTTTTCTATTTAGAGGTTGAATTGAAAAAGGGATGTATCATGTCCCCATGGTTGTTCAGTCTGTATATGGATGGGGTTATAAATAAGATACAAGGTAGGGCAGTGGATGCTGGAGTGGCCCTAATGAGAGACAGCAGTGTTTAGAAACTACTTGTACTGTTGTTTGCAAATGATACTGTGTTGTTAAATGAAGACGAACGGGAACTGCAAGGCTTCGTGGACGAGTTTAGGAGAGTATGTAAGAAACGGAATCAAAAGGTGAATGTAGGGAAGAGTAAAATTATGGTCTTTGAGAGAAGTGAAGGCAGTGAATGTACAATGAGGTTGGATGAGGAGAAAATGGAAAATGTGAGTGCGTTTATGTACTTGGGCAGTGTGATGAGTAGGAATGGAAGTTTAGAGGGTGAAGTGCTTGAAAGGGTCCGTCAAGGAAGAAAGGTTGCTGGTTCCTTGAAAGCAGTGATAAGAAACGGGGAAGTGAGCATAGAAGTGAAAAAGTTATTACATGACAGTATTGTGATACCAGCGCTAACTAATGGAAGTGATGCCTGAGCCTTGTTGGAGGAATAGAAGTCAAGAGTGAGAGCTGTGGAAATGAGTTATTTGAGAGGAGCATGTGGAGTCACATGGAAAGACAGACTGACAAATGAGGAAGTGAAGGATCGTTGTGGTGTGGATGTGGGTGTGATAGGAAGCGTTAGGAGAAACACATTGAGGTGGTTTGGCCATATGGAGAGGATGGAGAGTGAGACACTAACGAGGAGGATGTATGTGAGTGAGGTGGAGGTGGGGAGAGGGAAGGGGAGGCCAAGAATGAGATGGGTGGAGTGGAGAGATATATGAAAGAGGGGGGTATGAGCTGGGAGCAGGGCAGTGAAATTGTGGGGAACAGGGTGATATGGAGGCGATTTGTTTGTGGCCAACCCTTACGGGATTAAGGCGTCTGGCAATAGATAGATAGACAGTCATTACTGTACTCACTGCACTCACAGTTACGGCAATTACTACAGTTACATTGGTCTTCTTTCCCAATCGAATCAGGGATGATAGAATCCCTTGTTCAAACAAGCGCAGTGATACCATTACAATGAATATTTTCTGTGATTGCAAATAATTATCGTCAGGGAATGCCTTCATTCCCAGCATTGATTAGTTCCTCATGGATTCCCCCTCCCCCCACATACACAAGCTGCCGTACTTGTCTTGAACTTTGCCACAGCTTTCTTGATTTCATTGGGCGAAAGCACACAACAGTTGACTGGTGGAATAACATCTAGCAGTTTGTCACAAACCAACGTTAGCTCCCCAGCGAGGGGATCTGCCTTATACAATTGTTCCATATCCTCTGCATGAGCTCTGTACTCACCTGTCCCCGACATGACCCGTATATCTACTATCTAACAATTATTTCCCTGGGATGTGGGTCTGGAGTGGAATTTCTCCAACGTACGAGATGCAAGTTCAAGGCCATTTACATGAAAGCAACTTTCCATCACCTCACACATATTTCTGACATACCTCCTCTTGTCCCTTCTCAGCAATATTCTTGTCCCCCCCCAAAAAAAATGAAGTCTGTGCTGCTCCTGCTTCCCATATAATTTGGCAACACCACTCTCATCATCTGCATCGCTGTTGAGGCAAAACCCCCACTTGGTCTCACGTGCTCTCCAATGCATTTGTCAGCTTCTGGTATAATAAATTACCAGGTATGCCATCACTGAACAGAGTCCTCGGCTGCCACAGCTTACTCATAAGAATGCTCATCATCCCTAATTTTTTCATATTGGAACTTTTTTGTGTGGTGCGTTAGGATTTTCTGTTTTAAGCTGCAGACTCTGACCTGTAACAAGGAGTCTCTGATAACTAGCAAAGAATTATGCACCCTGAAACAGTCAAGTCCTGAAGGATTCTCCACTAAGTAATATATGGATGTACAGTTACCTCTCAACTAACGGGAGTTTAAAAAACTCGTTTTCGTTTTAATACGACCAAATGTTTATGGAGATATGTTTAACTAACAAGAGTTTCTCGATTTAACGCGACTTACACGTACGTGATGGTTTCAGATTAGCCACGCGCGCCTTGGACAGTCCCCAGCTGATAGACCGTGTGTGGCAGTTTATGCATAAATAATTTTGTTTATTTGCCTGTTGCTTAAACCGGTTTTATTCGAACTATAATATTCGAAAATGAAGTTTGGTCCCAGTCTGAGCAATTTGGCTCATTTTCGGACAAAATTTGACCAGGTAAAGTGATGACAGATCTAAATTGTTACAACTTGATGCTGCAGAATAGAAAGAAGAAAACCACTCACACCAAGATAGTGCATTTCTTTATGAAGAAGACAGAAAACTTAAGGGCGTTATCTTCATCACCAGTAGCACGGGAGTCAGAAGAGGAAGAGGAAGGGGAAGGACAGCAGAGCGAGGAGGAACAACAAATTTAGGGTCGGGAGCGGCAATAGGTGGGGTGAGGGGGGAGGAGGGACAGTAGCAGACAACGAGTGATGCATAGATGAAGTGAGGCTGTGTTGTTATTGTTCGTGACCTACTTACTGTAATGAAAATGTTGCTTTTACTGTAGTGTTTTTATGACCTACTAATGCATTAATAATGTTGAGGAACTTTCACAATGCCGTGAATGAAGCAGAATTGAAAGAATATCCACGTAAAAAAAGAATACAGTATGTATTTGGGGAGAAGTAAACAACGCTTCGGCCCACCTAGGGCTCAAATGTTGTTTATTTTCCCCCAAATATACTGTTTTTGTTTTTTATGTTGATTTTCTTTCAAATTAATATTGTTGCTTTTAAGTTTAGAGTAGCATTGCTCCCCAAATGGGTAGACTTTCCCAGAGTCCAGGAACATAACCCTCAATATTACCATTGTTTCTTGTGGGAAAATTATGTTTATAAAACGCATTTTTAACTAACGCGACCTCTCCAGGAACCTAACCCTCGCGTTATTTGAGAGGTTACTGTATTTGGCTAAAAACAGATTACCACTTAGTGCAGTGATACTTTTGTTTTTAGGATACCTCTAAAATGAGTGGCAAGCCAAATGATTTCCTGCAAACCAGGAAAGCATTTACAACTCTGGGTGGTAACCTTAACCCATAGCCGCCGGGGGGTTCCCGGCTGCGGCACACGCCTCCCTACGGGTGATTTCTGAGATTTTGGAAAAAATACCCTCACTTCAAACCCTCATATCTGACAAACTATAATAGCTGTAGATTCAAATTAAAGTTCATAAGACTCATCAACTCTTCCTCTTTCCAGTGATGGTATCCCGAGGTCTCTACATGGTCCCGTCGATAAGTCAGGATGAGTTGAAGGCGTGTGGTTTTCCATGTTTTGGCGCGCTGCTCCGAGCACGCGCCACTGGCTAGGGCCTCAGCCCAGCCGGCTAGCATTGGCAGCACTGCATGGAGTGGTGCTTAAAACACTGCCCGTGCGTCCTTGGAAGGAATGCGAAAGATTCCACTCGTTTTTTCCACTGCTCCTTACTCACCGCCATGAGAATGAGTCCTCATCCGGTTCATGTGGCTCACCCAAGGATTTACCGCTCGCTCCATAATGCCTCTATGCCCCGTAGGTGTGTGGGAAAGGAAATATATCGTCGTTTTTCTGTACTCACTTTTTCCGTAAGGAATATTTCTCCCTTACCTTGTTTTTCTGTTCTCACTTCTTCCATAAATAATCATATTTCTCCTTTACTATGATACTTAGAACTGCACTGTACATCACCATTACGCGTAATTACACTTTGACAAGTAAATGTTGTTGCTCTTTCACGCATTATCGTAGAGTATGAGGTATTTATTTGTAATGTAAATCATACTGCTTTGCACTATTCAGGGTTATAGTGAAAAACATAGAAATGTTTCACACAACTAACATTATTTGTACGTCACATCACAGATACACTGATGCTCATATTTGGCACAATCTCCGTGAGTATTGAGTGAAATAATTTAGGTATAGCCAAGTAGGTATTTTTCTTTGTGGCTCGCTCACAAGTGGTTTTCTTTCAGGTAACATGTAGGCAAAAGCAAAGTATTTCCAATAATTTTCAAACCAATATCCAATACACAGTATCAATTTCTGTACTGCACTTACTATAAATAACTTATTTGCACTTGTTGAACTTATTATAAATGACATCTTAGCACTTACTTTCCACTCATTTATGAAAATACACAAACTTGTGCATTACTGTACATTATTTACACTTCCCCACACACCTGCTCAGTACTCACGCTCCTAGTGATACTCTGAGAAGCATTTGGAGCATAGGGAAACCTTGCCTTCTGCACATTGGTACGAGGTCTCTTTTCGTGCTGGGGGACGGCGTTTGGTTGTGCGGCAGACATGGCACCGCCTGTATGCCAGACGACCTGCTGCTGTTCTTCTTATCTCCACAATCTTGTGCCGATGGAAATACTCAGCACAGCTGAGCCTGTCCGCTGGAGCCGCTGTCCCCCGCCTAGCACCTGTCACTTGAGCAGTTGAATATTGCTCAAGGAATTCACGTGCAAGCTCTCTCTCAAACTCTCGTAAAGAGAGAGGTTTCCTTACAAGCTCCTTGAACAGTATGAAACTGTTCAGGACGGCGATATCAAGAAGATGTAAGAACAACTTCTTGTACCACCTGCGGGACTTATGTAGGCAATCTATCTCACCAATTTGCATGTCTGATTTATCAAACAGCCGCATGTTGATATTGTAATCATTGACTGCATCTGGCTTTACCACGGGTTCCCTGGTCCTGTAGTCTGTTTTACCAGTATCCTCCAGCACACCCTTATGAACTGTAGACAACATGTTAACCCGTCTCTTATCATGCCAGAGAAGGGCTAACATGTTCCTACATTTCTTTGTCAGAAGGGCTCCTTTCTCAGTATTTGCTGGAAATACTGGGAAATTCTTTCTTTTGGCCCTAACAGTTCCACAGGACCCAGTACCATGGTCAAGCAAATACTTTGTCAAACCCGGGGCTGTGTAATAATTATCGGTGTTCGGAATATGGTGCCTGTTGAAATACCTTTCCATCAGCACTTTCATTATTGATGCAGAGAATCCATAAGGATCATCGCTAGGTATATCAACATCTGTCGCCGAGTAAACTATTACATCCAGCACATATCCAGGTTTACAGTCACAAGGCACAAAGAATTTCAGGCCAAATCTGTGGCGCTTTGATGGCACATACTGAATAAATGCAAGCCTGCCTCTGAATAACACCAGCGACTCATCAATAACCACTTTCTGGAACGGACTTAAAACCCTGGAGAATGACTCTTTCAGCATTGTCAGGATTGGTCTTATTTTCCATAACCTGTCGTTCGGTGCAGGCCTGTAATATCGATTGAAATGTAGGAACCTCAGGATTGCACGGTACCTAACACGGGCATGTATTTTCCTAAGACAGGTGTGCCAACGAGTTCATCCACCGACCAATAATCGTGAAGCACATGTTTTTTTACAAGCGCCATCAGCATGGTTAGGGCGAGCCACACAAACATCTCCCCCACCTCTACAGGTATCCATTCACGCATGTGTGTGCTCTTGCTAGCAGGTACGTCCAGCCAATGCACGCACATGGCCTGGTGAAAATTGATATCATCCACCAGGTACTGCATAATTACAGTTGTGAAAATTGCCTTGAATAGACTACTAATAGTCCAAGGCCTGAAGAGAAGTGCATCCTCCTGCACACCTGCACCCTCCTCATCAAATGACAGCACAGACGGCTCAAAGCCAGCACCATCCTCCCACACAAATGTATCTACTCTACCCACACGTGGTAGAGCAGGCCGTCTGGCAGTTGCACTGCGTTTTCCAAGCACTCAGGCACGACCACGTGCACGGCCACGGGCAGGGGGGAGAGGAGGAGAGGGGGAGGGAGAGGGAGAGGTGGAGGAGGTGGGGTAGTAAATGGGTGATGACTCACCTGACGCGAAACTTTCCTTTGAAGATGATCGGTGCTGCGTATCACCATGTGGCTCCCGTCTAGGCAATACAACTCCTGAAGGGCCTGGGTGAGGTGATTCTGCCCTTGAAGTCGTAGGCTGAGGTGTGGGGGAGTGGTGGAGGAAGATAGGTCGGTGAGCAGGTGGTGAGAGTGTGGGGGAAAATGACTCTGCGGCGTTTTTTCCGCAGATGTCCGCCAGGTCCATGGCAAAATCATTGCAGTCGTAGGCTCTTCCTTCCTCCTGTAGAAGTCGGAGAGCCTTTTCTGGCGTCGCAGAACGAGTAGGGGATGGAGGGCGAGAGAGCTCACTCTCCACATGGTAGCTTTGTTTGCCCTCTGACGACGTACTCTCACTCAGTGTTCGGGATGACACAGGTTCGTCTAGGGCACGTCCCATGACACTATCACTAAGCCCTTTCCCTGGCACAAAGGGCATGACTTTAGCGGGGGTTGATGAGGCGATCAGCCCTTCATGCGGTGTTACAGAATCGGGCGACGTCGTTGAAGATGACATGTTTCCTCTGGCTACCACTGCCGAGTACAGACTGAACAGCGCAAACGCGGGGTACCTGTGGGTCCTACCTACCCCGTTAGTATCACAGAAAATGGTCCCGCACTCAAACAGTGGCGGGAAGGTGAGTGCGGTATAGCATGGCAACCGGCGGCCCTGTGCCCCTGAATCCTATCGTACATACACGTCAACTGGCGGATAAGGGTTAAATACCAACCCACACGAGTTCCCTTAGTGGGAACAAGTGGGTTGGCGGATGGTTAGTACCCCTCAACGAAAAAAAACTAACTAAAAATACGAACAAGAAGCTTCAGACGAGGACTGACCAAAAGGTGATGACTAAGGACCGAACAAAGGACGTGATACGAGTGGCGACGTGGAATGTAAGGGGTGCAAATGATGAGGTGAAAGACAGAGAGAGAGATTGTCCTGGTGCTTGAAGGTGCGAAAGTGGATGTATGTGGATTAAACGAAACTAAATGGAAAGATGAGAGTGTGAGAGAATGGGAGTATGGGATGGGGTATTTAGCGGGAGTAGGTGAGAATGAGAGGGCAAAAGAAGGAATGTGTATTGTTGTGAGGAGAATATAAGAGAGTGTGGATCATTTGGCTCAAGGACTGCATGGGTAAGATTGAAAGTCGGATTACAACTGTGGGCGATTCTGTGTGTGTGTGTATGCACAAGCGCAAGATCGTGCAAACAGTGAGAGAAGAGTTCTGGACAAATGTGGAAGCATGCATGGAAAAGTTTGAAAGGAATGAGAGGTTTCTGATTCGCGGTATGAATGGTAAAGTAGGGAATGCAAAGGTGGATGAAGTAGTTGTGAAATGAGGTGTGCCTGCTGAGATAGATGAGAATGACAGTACGTTAGTGGACATTTGTGCTGGGAGGGGGTTTATGATAGCCAATACCCTCTTCAGGCAAAAAATGATCCATAGGTATATATGGCAAGTGATGAGAAGGGTCGGTGGTGAACTGAGAGAACGGAAGGCAATGAATGACTATGTGTGTGTGGATGAAAGGATGCGAAGGTGTGTAATGGATGCAAAAGCATATAGAGGTTGGGGGAGTGGACTTTCTGACCACCACTTGATGATGGTGAAAATCAAGGTCCAAGTGAAATGGAGAAATAGTATATGCAAGGAGAGCGGAAAGGTTAAACGAGGATGAGAAAAAGGCAGAAGAAAAAAAAGAGAGAAGTGGAGGAGTGATTGGGTAAATATGGATTGGAGCAGATGGAGGATGCGGAAGGTGTGTGTAAGATATTCACAGAAAAAATCTGTACAGCATGTGAGATGGTGTATGGGGTGAAGAGAAGACGAAAGGGGGTGCAAGGAACAGCATGGTGGAATGAAGAGGTGAGACAGGCTGTGACACAAAAGAATAAATCATATTGTGAGTGGATGAGAAATACGGGCATGGAAGAAGCTGAGAGACAGAAGAAAGAGTTAGATGTAAAGAGGATGAGAGAGATGAAATGATTAGTAAGAGAGAGTAAGAAGGGTGTGGATGAGGAACTTTGGAAGTGGAAGGAACGTAAACAAAAAATATTCTGGAAAAAGGTAAAGAGGGTTAGTCAGGGTGGAAAAGAAGTTAGTCGGGGAGCGAAAGATAAAAATGGTAGATAACTAGTGAAGCAGAGAAAAAAAGCGAGCAGGTGGAGAGAACACTGTAACTCCTTACCCACGGGCTGTCAAGTGATGTTCATTACATAAGTAATATACCGTGGGGCGTCACTTCTGTAATCCAAGGATTTTTAAAATCACCTGGGCTTTCAAGTGCGATGTATCATCTATCAATACTGCCAGTGTGTAGCTGTAGGCAGCGCTGATGCTAGTACTCGTATCCAGTGTTACTAACTTACCCATTTTTCTGTGTTTGCCTCACCTTCCCAACTCCGCTCCCTTACCCCTTTCCCTCTCTAGCTACAGCCTGGCCTCACAACGCATATAATGGCCTTTTTTTTCCATTTGCTTTTTCCATTGAAATGTGCCCTATGCCCTATTGTCATCCTAAAAAATATGTAAAAAAAAGGGAAAAGGCTAATCGATACTGCCATTGGCCATGAGGTAGCTAATTTATCACCTGGCAACACCCCATGTGCACTTGGTTGCTAATTTTCCTTGTTCATTACCCATTGAAATGTCCCTTATGACCTGTTCTCATACTAAAAAATATATAAAAAAGAGAAAATGCTAAGTGATACCTCCATTGACCTGGAAGTAGCTAATTTATCATGCATTGTCTAGACTTCCTGTTATCCCCTCGGGAGGGGAACAGCGCGGTCCAGCCATCCTCAGGGGTATGGGGTTAAGGAATTTTTGAACAGAGAATGAAAGTAATGTGAGTATAAGTGGCTGGGGAATGGCTGGGAGACGAGGGGATGTGAGAAGAGAGGAAGAAAGGAAGATGGAGGTTGTGCAATCAGTGAAGAAAGTCAAAATGTGGATAGCTCCAGGAATTGATGGAGTGTGTGGTGAAATGCTGAAGCATGGGGGAGGTATGGTAGTAGAATGGGCATGGAAGATGTGCAGACTGGCCTGGGAGAAAGGTAGAGTCCCAGTGGATTGGAAGTCAGGTATAATTATTGCCCTGTACAAAGAAAAAGGGGAAAAAGAAGGGTGTGGTACACATAGGGGCATTTCTCTTCTTAGTGTAACAGGACAAGTATATGGTAGGATACTTATTGACAGAGTCAGGGAAATAACAGAAGAATTAGTTGGAGAAGAACAGGGAGGTTTTAGGAGGTGAAGAGGTTGTGTAGATCAGATAGTCATTCTTAAATCTTTAGTGGAAAAATTTTTCTAGTGAAGGGAAAGAAGTTGTATGTGGCCTTCATGGATTTGGAGGAACCATATGGCAGGGTGGATAGACAAGGACTGTGGAGAGTATTAAGAATATTTGGGGTAGAAGGGAAGTTGTTGAATGCCGTTAAGAGTAAGTATGAGGGTGCTAAGGCTGCAGTATATGTGGATAATGAACTGAGTGAATTTTTCTATTTGGAGGCTGGATTGAAACAGGGATGTATCATGTCTCCATGGTTGTTCAGTCTGTATATGGGTAGGGTTATCAATGAGATACAAAGTAGGGCAGTGAATGTTGGAGCAGCCCTAATGAGGGAGGGCAGTGTTTAAAAACTCCCTGTAGTGATACTGTGTTGTTAAATGAAGACGAAGAGGAGCTGCAAGGCTTGGTGGATGAGTTTAGGAGAGTATGTAAGAAACGGAATCTAAAGGTGAATGTAGGGAAAAGTAAAGTTATGGTCTTTGAAAGAAGTGCAGGGAGTGAATGTACAGTGAGGTTGGATGAGGAGTAAATGGAAAATGTGAGTGCGTTTAAGTACTTGAGTAGTGTGATGAGTAAGGATGGAAGTTTGGAGGGGAAAGTACTTGAAAGGGTACAACAAGGAAGGAAGGTTGCTGGTTCCTTGAAAGCAGTAATAAGAAACAGGGAAGTGAGCACGGAAGTGAAAAAGTTACCTGTTTTACATGACAGTATTGTGATACAAACAGTAGCATGTGGAAGTGAAGCTTGGACCTTGTTGAAGGGACAGATGTAAAGAGTGAGAGCAATGGAAATGATATATTTGAAAGGAGCCTGTGGAGTCACATGGAGAGACAGACTGACAAATAAGGATGTGAAGGAGGGTTGTGATGTGGATGTGGATGTGACAGGAAGCGAATGAAGAATTATATTGAGGTGGTTTGGCCATGTGGAGAGGATGGAGAGTGAAAGACTGACGAGGAAAGTGTATGTGAGTGAGGTGGAGATTGGGAGAGGGAAGGGGAAGCCAAGGATGAGATGATGTAATGGAGTGGAAACTGAAGAGGTATATGAGAGAGTGGGGTATGAGCTGGGAGCAGGGCAGTGAAATGGTGGGGGACAGGGCGACATGGAGGCTATGTGTTTGTGGCCAGCCCTTACGGTGTTAAGGGGTCTGGCAATAGATAGATAGATGGGGGCGCCCAACATCCACACACTCAGTGAAACGATATTATATTCCAGGGTAACTCTGCATTAAGTGACAAGCCAAATGATTTCCTGTAATCCAGGAAATAATATAATATGCTGGGTGGTAACATGTAGAGGTGTGCGGTACGTAGGAGGACTGCTGGGCCTTGATAGCAGGCTGTGAAGCCTATGCCCAGAGTCGGACACATTAAAAAAAAAAAAAAAAAAAAAAAAACATAACCAACCAATACGTGTTCCATAAGTGTTTATAAGTGGGTTGGCAGAGGGTGAGTGCCCCTCTCTGGAAAAACAAGTAACTAAGAAAAACAAGACATGCCAACATGTGACTACTAAGGACCAGACAAAGGTCATGGTATGGATTGCAAAGTGGAATGTATTGGACGCAAATGATGAGGTGAGAGGTTTTCCAGGTGGTTGAGGGTGCAAAAGTGGATATATGTGGAATGACTGAGACTAAATAGTGAGATAAGAGTGTTAGAGAATGGGAGTATGAATGGGGTATATGTGCAGGAATAGGTGAGAATGTGAGGTCAAAAGAGGGTGTGTGTAATGTTCTGTTCAGGAGATGGAAGGAGTATATAAGAGAGGATGGATCAGTTGGTTCAAGGATTGTGTGGGTAAGACTGAAAATCGGAATACTTACATGGGCGATTGCGTGTGTATATACGCAAACGAATGATCTTATGAACAGAATGAAAGAAGAGTTCTGGGCAAATGTTGAATCACGTATGGAAAAGCTTGAGAGGAATGAGAGAGTGGTTTTGATTGGAGATATGAATGGAAAGTAGGGAAAATGAAGATGGATGGAGTAGTTGGTGATTACGGTGTGCCTGCAGAAGTCCATGAGAATGCCAGTGCTTTAGTGGACATGTGCAGGGAGGGGGTTTGGTGATAGTAAATACCTTCTTTAGGCACAGTACGATCCACAGGTATACATGGCGATGATAAGAGTGAGTGGTGAACTGACAGAACAGAAAGCAATGATTGATTATGTGTGTATGTGTGACAAAATGAGAAAGTGTAGTGGATCCAAGAGCATACAGAAGTTGGGGGAGTGGACTTTCTGATCAGCACTTGGTGGTGGCGAAAGTCAAGTTACAAATGCACTGGATAAATAGAAGGAGAGAAGGACAGGTAGAAAGGTGGAAGAGGATGGAAAAAAGGCAGAACATAAGAGAGACGTGGAAGAGTGATTGGGTAGATATGATTTGATGCAGATGTGGGAGGTGGAAGGTGTGTGCAAGGTGTTCACAGAGTAAATCTGTGCAGCATGTGAAGTGGTGTGTGAGGTGAAGAGAAGATGAAAGGGGGTGCAGTGAATAGCATGGTGGAATGAAGAGGCGAGACAATCTGTGGCACAAAAGACGAAAGTATATAGCGAGTATATGGGAAGCAGAGGCATGGAGGAAGTTGTGAGACGGAAGTTGTGAGACAGATCTGAGAGTTATATGTTGAAAGGATGGGAGGTTGAAAGATGAGTAAGAGAAAGTAAGAAAAGAGTGAGGAATTTGGAAGGAATTTTAGTGTAAAGTGGAGGAAATGTAAAAAAAAAAAAAATTGTTCTGGACGGAGGTAGAGCAAGTTAGACAGAATGATAAAGAGGTTACTTGGATAGTGAAAGATAAAAATGGTAGACTGATAGTGGAGAAGAGAGGAAAAGATAGCAGATGGACAGAACATTTTAAGGAAATATTAAACATTGAGGATAAAATTAATTTGAATTAAAGTGACTGGGGAATGGCTGGGTGAAGGAGGGAGGTGGAAAGATAGGAAAAGATCATTTGGATGGATGAAGTGGAAACAAAATGGGGAAAGCCCCAGGAATTGATGGAGTGTGTCATGAAATGCTGAAGCATGGGAGAGAGATAGTAGTAGAATGGACATGAAATATGTCCAGATTAGCCTGGGTGAAAGGTAGAGTTCAAAAGGATTAGAAGTCAGGAACAATTATTTTCCAGTAAAAAGGAAAAGTGGAAAAAAGAAGTGTGTGGTAATAATAGGGAAATTTGTCTTCCTAGGGTAATAGGAAAAGTATGTGGTAGGATACTTATTGGCAGAGTTAGGGAAATAACAGAGGAATTGATTGGAGAAGAACAAGGAGGTTTTAGGAAGGGAAGAGGTTGTGTAGATCAGATATTCTTCCTTAGGTCATTATAGTCCTTTGGCTGTAGAGAGACGGTCGTGTGCATGAAATGTACCCTAAGTTGCTCTTCACATCAATAAACTATACCATTAAACATCACAAAAAATAGCTGGTAGATTTTTGTTAGGCTGGCAATAAGTCAGAGAAGGAGCTTATTCGCGTCGCCAAATTTCTTACCCCTGTATGATAAAAAAAAAAGTAGAAGACTTAGTTATATGGCATTTTAATACCTATAATCAGAGAAAAGAAGCATGTACTTTACATGAATAGTTCACCTGCTAATAATACGTGCAGCTACTAAATATTCCATGTATACATAATCATATTTAATTACAATGCAAATTCTATACATATATTCGGTACCATCACCACAAATAAGTAAAAATATATATTATTTCTTCTTTCTTTGGCAACGACATTTGTACATTCACTTTTTTCCTGGCCCAATGCAAGTGCATAATCATTATATAAATACTTAGAAGACTTACTTATGGCAATTTAATAACAATATCTAGCAAAAAAAAAAAAAAGCCAGACTTTATGTAGCTAAGTAGTTCACATGCTAATATAATATCCTGGTACTAAATATATATTCCTTTTATAATCATATATAACTATAATGTAACCATTACCTTTGAAAAAAGTGCAGCAAACTCACCTCAATTAATTAAAAAGATAATAATAATTCTCTCATCCATTCTATGGTAAAGACATCTGTACATTCAAGAGATTTTTTCCATAACTAATTTCTCACCTCTTCACCACTGAGGAGGGTGGCACCGTTCAGTGAAACTGTCTGGATAATACATTTCTCCTCTACCAGTGTGGGTTTCATAAACAAAATTCTATAACTTCACTGACAGAAGTAATGAATCCCTTTGTAAAGGAAATAATACTATCTTTCATCATACCTGTCTAAGTAGAACATTTAAATTTTACAGATGCCCCAGTGGATTACTGTAATGTGATAAATTACCAATATGCCGGGAATCGCACCCGGGACTCTCAGGTGAGAGCCAGGCAGCATACCACTACACCACGACCAACTGAAAATATGATTTTGTTGTCACAATCTTGTAACCAACGTCCCTCCGCCACCACCGTGGGCCTCAAGAGGGTGAGTTAACCTCCTGGCACTTGGGCAAGTAGATGCTTTTAATCTATCCCAAGCACTTACGGCAAGTCAGAATGAAGAGAGAAACCTGTATTTTACACAGGAAAAATCATCTGATAAATTACCAATATGCCGGGAATCGAACCCTGCTGCCTGGCTCTCACCTAAGAGTCCCGGGTTCGATTCCCGGCATATTGGTAATTTATCAGATAATTTTTCCTGTGTAAAATACAGGTTTCCCTCTTCATTCTGACTTACCGTAAGTGCTTGGGATAAATTAAAAGCATCTACTTGCAGAGTGCCAGGGGGTTAACTCACCCTCTTCAGGCCCACAGTGGGGGCGGAGGGATGTTGGTTACAAGATTGTGACAACATACTTCAATACTTGTCTGGTCGAGGTTTAGTGGTATACTGCCTGGCTCTCACCTGAAAGCCCCAGGTTCGATTCCCGGCATATTGGTAATTTATCAGATGACTTTTCCTATGAAAAATACAGGTTTCTCTCTGGATTACTGCAACTTGTGAAAGGATCAAGCTTTTCCTTTTGACATTTGCAAAACTTACAGCATGATTTTCTCTTTTTGTTCTACAGGTGCACTTAATATTTACACATTTTAGACAATTGCAACACATAGCATACTCCTTCGGTATAGGTCTGAGCCCTACTACTGGCATTATGAGTTCATTAACCTCCTTAAATCCAAAATGAGTGGGGTTTAATGACTGTGATTGACTAGACAGAAGAAAGACCATCTGATAGGTTGCATAATATGCTCTCAAAATATGATGACTTATGGCAGTACTAGTTGGAGGCAGGTCCTCGATATTCAGCCCTTTACTATAATGGTACATACGATTTCTTAATTGATTCATAGTTTTGCATTTGGTCCCATGTTTCAGCATCTGTGTAAGGTATTCCTCACTGATTTCAATCATCTTTTCAAGATTGGAATCATCAGTGCTTAGTTCAAAACCCTTCAAGAAGTAGTCCGTGTGTGCTCTCAAAGCTGAACATTTAGTTCCCACTTTACTTGTGTAATCACAACCAGTTAAAGTGTGAACAGCAGGCAATACTGTACAGAGGTCTAGCCCTACAACAGAAGCCAAAACGTGTATAGGAATGTATAGCCTATTTAGTCAACATGACCCCTCTTTACCCAAAACACTGAAAGCCCAGAAGATTTAAACTCACACCAGTAGTACATTAACATTACAAAAAAACATCAGTGTCAGGGGACAAAACTATGACCTTGGAGGTTCTTTTCTGAACACCATGCATCACGTGAGGAATAATACGCTGATCAGCTTCTTCAATGTCGACATTTAGCTCAGGAATATCTGTTGAAGAGTCTTCAAACAAACCTTGGCAAAGCATTGCCCCCTCACCTGAATTGTGACTATTACCAAGCATACAGATGGAAATTTTTCATTAGCTGTTGTTATAGTTTGTTCATGAAGTAAGCACTGAAGACTCTGTTTTTACTGGAGCCCCAGAATTTGTCGGTTTCTAATGGTAATGACATCTCTTCTTTGATCTTACTCAGTTGAGTGGGAGAGTGATCTTACATCTTCTTTCAGAATCTTTGATTGACTTATCAATGTAAATCAATTCTGTTGGCATACTTGGCTGACATTTTGACATAGCTCAATGCAGCGTCAGAAAAGCCTCCAAAAGTGCTGAGATGTTTTACTTTCATCTTCCATACAGTAACCCTCATGTCCACTATATATGTTGTATATATGTAATCTTTTGTTTGTGGGGTTTAGATATTCTTCTCAAGAAGCTTTTCTTTTAGCTCATTGACAAGAGACCTTTTTGCAGATTTCTTCATCATACCCACACTATCAGAGATATGAGGATGTTAAGTCACTCTGCAATAACTTCTCCACTGGCATACCCCTAGCTGGAGCAACTTCTATGACACGTTGCTGACAGCACTTATCTTTTGTTTTAGACAACTTTCCGGAATCTTATCCACATTTCATTGGTTTCTCTATACTCTGGAATGTTCTCAGATTAGTTTTGTGGATGGATTTACTTAGCTTTTGTGACTAGGCTAATGGGTTACCAGAATGTTTAATGTTTTTTAAGGCTTAAATTTGTCATCAGTTTTGAGTTCGTACAATGCATTTAGTAATATTAATGTAATACTAATGGCTAAGGATCCTTGGTGAACTTAAATTTATGTATTGTCGGTTATTATTATTATTATTATTATTTTACATTTTATTATAGTTTCCGGTCTATATTACGTCTTTGTTTTCTGCCACTGATAATGACCCATTTTTCATCCCCTTTATATATAACTTCTTTACCTAGAAATACCAACATTATCATGCTATTTTATCCTTTATCGCCATGATTTAGTGTAGTTACCCTAACTTTTATGCTACTTAAATTGTTCTGGTTTGTGAATTTCAACAGAAAACTCGGGCACGTTTTATGCACAGGAAAACCCTCCCAGCCAATAGACTATAGTGGAAAAGCTTCTAGAGCAGAGAAAGAAGTTGAATGTGACCTTCATGGATTTCAAAAAGCATATGGCAGAGCGGATAGCCAAGGAATGTGGAAAATATTAAGAATATAATTATGGAGTAAATGGAAAGTTGCTGAACGCAGTGAAGTGTATGTAGGCCTATGAGGGTACTAAAGCTGCAGTGAATGTGGTTGGTGAACTGAGTGAATATTTCTATCTGAATGTTGGATTGAAACAGGGATGTGTCATGTCTCCATGGTTGTTCAATCTGTATATGGATGGGGTTATAAAAGAGAGGGCAGTGGACATTTGAGCAGCCCTAATTAGAGAGGGCAGCACTGGAAACTTCCAGTACTGTTGTTTGCAGATGGTACTGCAGTGTTAAGTGAAGATGAAGGGGAACTTCAAGGCTTGGTGAATGAGTTTGGGAGGGTGTGTAAGAAACGGAATCTAAAGGTGAATATAAGGACGAGTAAAGATATGGTCTTTGAGAGAAACGAAGTCACTGCAGGCACAGTGAGGTTGGATAATGAGGAAATTGACAGTGTGAGTGCAATAAAGTACTTGGGTAGTGTGATGATTAAGGATGGATGTTTTGCTGATGATGGGCTTGAAAGGGTACAACAGGGAAGAATGGTTGCTGGTTCTTTAAAGCAGTGGTGAGATTCGGGGAAGTGAGCATGGAAGTAAGAAAGTCGCTGCATGATCTTGTGATACCAAATCCAACATATGGCAGCAAAGCTTAGACCTTGTTGGAGGGGCACAAATCAAGAGCAAGAACAGTGGAAATGTGTTGCCTGAGAGGTGAATGCGGAGTTACATGGAGAGACAGGCTGACAAATGAGGAAGCAAAGGAGCTCCGTGGTGAGGATGTGGATATGATAGAAACCGTTAATAGAAACACACTGAAGTTCTTTGGCCATGTGGAGAGAATGGAGAGCGAGTGACTGACGAGGAGAGTATGTGACTGAGCTGGAAGGGGGGAGATGAGGGAGGAGGGAGGCCGATGATGAGATGGAGGGATGGAGTGGAGAGCTATATGACAGAAGGGGTGTGAGCTGGAGGGAGGACAGCGAAATGGCGGGGAACAGGGCGACATGGCGGCCATTTGTTTGTGGCCACCCCTAATGGGATTAAGGCGTCTGGAAATAGATAGATAGATAGTAAATGGAATTAGCAGCCCCTCTTGTGATGATCAGACTGATGGAAACATGATGCAACAGTTTTCAGCTTTCTGGATTTTGCGAATTCCAGGAGGCAACAATAGTGGTACTTCTGGTTCCTGAGAGCCATGAGTTCAATACATTTCCCTGAAATCTGCATGTCATTGTCAGGAACTGAACTGAAGTCAACCAAGTCCACTAGTTTACTGAAAGGTGCTCTGGTTTATAACTGAATAACGTATATCATAAAATAACGAAGTTCTTTCTCCTCAGTATCACTCATCTCAGTAGGAGCACACACTACCCAGTTAGACATATAAATCTTAAGGTATGCTTCAACTTCACCAACACTATACACTCATCAACTGGAGTAACCTTGTCGACACACCAGGCAGAACAAGCAGAAAGAGTGACAACAACACTCTTAAGATGGGTCCCTTTGTCACAAACAGAACAGGAATATATATATCCATTGCTACTGGTGTCAGTATGGCCTGGTCGACTCACAGAGAGTGCAGCTATAATGATCCTCAGTTGTCCCAGCTTTCATGACAACAAAGGCAGTTACTTTTTGCAGAGAGGCTTAGAACATTAAAAGCCCTTACTATATTCAGACTCACGCCTGGAACTGGGCTCGTGTGTCCACTGCACCATCACAACATCCATTAAAATCAGGGCAAGTGCTTGTGGGTTCCTGCCTCTTCCTCTTTTTTTATCTGGCTGCTAGAGTCCTGAAAGCATTACCAAGAAGCCATAATGATTGGTGCCAAACTGAGAGGGCCCCAAGAGTCCTGCTCTGCCAGTATCCGAGAAGAGACCCCCCAACCTTGGAACTCTAGGTCATATTCATACGAAACTAACTGACACCGATCCAGTATTTGCCTTTTATTTATTTGTTTAATTTAATTATTTTTGGAGATGGGATGCAAACCTACCTCCAGCCTCCCAAGTAAGGAGAAAGTTCAACTAGCCTTTGCTCATGGGCATGAAATTCTCGGGAACAGTGGCTACCCAGCTTTGACATCATAGTGTGCTTTCTCCCAGGTGGACTGTCAATCATGGCTGATGAGCTCCACTTACATGTACCCTGCTAGAAGGCCATTGGCTCAGCTCATCCATCCTTTGACAGGTCTTTTATAACCTTGCCCGGAACGGAGTTTGGCTAGGTACTGTTTTTGGTTGAGTTGTTTGTTTCTTTGTTTGTTAGCAACATTACGGAAAAACGGCCCAATGAAATTACATGAAACTTTCAGGATATGTGGGCACTGGTCCCAAAAGAAAGTTATTAAATTATGGATGTAATCGAGTGACCCTCAAATGTCAAAATCAAGGTCACGGTTTTTCAGAGGGCCATAACTTGAAACCAATTGAAAATAGAGATATTTAATATTATGAACATACAGGAAGTTTTAATATGGGCTTTCATATGGCACCAAGACCTTTTGCCTTGAGTGACCTTGAGAAGTCAGACTCAACGTCATGGATATTCAGTGGGCTATAACTTGAAACTGGTCAAAGGGAGAGAGATATTTACTGCTATCAATATATAGGAAGTCTTATATGAGTTTTTAAGTGGTACCATGAACTTTGACAGTAAGTTACCTTGAAAGGATGAACTCAAGGTCACGGATTATCAGGGGGCTATATCTCTAAACTCGTTGAAGATAATATCTTTACTATTAACAAGATATAGGAAGTCTCATATGGACTTTCATTTGGCACCATGATCTTCGACCCTGAGTGACCTTGAAAGGTCAAATGCAAGACTGCAGATTTTTGGAGGGCATAACTTGGAAATATTTGTGCTATTACCTTAGACTTCAATTGTGTACTGACACTAAATGGCAATACCGATTCGGTATTTAACAGCAATAAAATAAATGCTGTCAGACAAGGTTTGTTGTGTCTGGTACGCTTGTTATTTATGACTTGGTGAGTATTCATCCACCCTCCTCATGAGTAAAACCAGAGATTGCCGGTTTAGTCACCAGTGGTTCGAACATGAGACAATTAGGGGGAAGATGGGGTAAGACAGACCACTTAACACAAAAGAGAGTCTGAAAACCACATTTATTGAATTTGGAGGGTTTCCATTGGTTGTGGGGATGCTTTGGAGTGTTATCTTTAAAGTCAACACCCTAGTAACTGTTCTTAAAGGATGTGACTGAAACACAAGATTTTACAAAATCAATGTTTTTATTGTACCCTAAACAAAATCACGGGGTAAGATAGACTCCAGGGTCCATCTTACCCCTCAACCTCATCATGAAGAAACACATCCGTACTGACACAACTCGCACATAAAAACCTCTTCCTCATCGTCCTGTACCCCTGCCCTGCACATTCCTCATGTGACCATCCCTTGCATATGGCACAATCAACCCAACCTTCTCCTCGCACAGAATTACCAAACGTGTCATTGCAGTACAAGCACATGGTTGAATCTCCATTCTCACTGTTGCTGTCATGAGTCCAAGATGGCCCAGCTTTCACATGCTTTGCATTTTTGTGTGTCGTTTTTTTGTTAGGTCTTTTCTTTGCTGTTGTAGTTGCTAGTATGTCTTTCTTGTTATATTCTCTTTCTTGGACCTTTTGTGCAAGAGCCAATTTTTTTTCTTTTTTCTTGTGATTTTCTGACTGTCTTCTTTGGGGATCCGATCAAAACAAGAGCTCGCTATTTGGGGCCTGAGTGCCTTCTTTCGTACGATGTTGGCCACCTTTGGCAAGGGAATTATGTCCTGGGGTGAACTACTGTACCTGGCTTAAAAAGGCTCCGAGCCACTTTTGGTGTTACAGGCCCAGGCACCACAATTGGATTTTCCAGCTCGGCAACTCCGTGCAGGTCAGGCTCATCCAGCATGGTCATGATTGGTGGGGCAACTGAGTCATCCAGATCTTCCTCTTCCTCTTCCACATTTAATGGAATATCCGTCGGGTTGGCAGATAAAAAATCAGCTTCACCAAAAACCTAGCTATTCAGTGGACAGGCTACTCAATGGATTAATTCCGGTTTTTCTAAGGCCATTGTTGGCTGTGTTTGGAACAGCAGCCTGTAGATAGGCCTCTCCGAAACTGCACTTAGTTTGTGGATAGTCACCTGCCTGCCAGGATTGTTTCTGAGGAATGTTTCAACGCCTTCACATAGTAGGCATTCAGTGGTTTCATGAAGGAAACTTCCAAAGGCTGCATTCGGTGACTACAATGTGGTGGCAAAATAACAGTTGTGACATGATTATCCCTGGCAAGATTTATCACATATTTCCGGGGCATCTATATAGAAAGAGAGAAGAAAAGTTAAGAGTTTGTGAAGTATTTAGTGTGAGGGATAACAAGGAACCCTGCGGGTTCTGTCTTACCCCCAAAACTAAAATTCATTTGCTAAACAAATAACAAAATATCCAAATTCTGTATACCAATTTATGGCACATATGTATCATGTACACATACATGGGATATCCAGGATGAACAGAAAGTTATTACAACAAATATTTCAATTTAAAAAAATCCAATTTCTTACCTTGTGCATATAACATCAGCACCACAAAAAAGACAACACACTCTCTTGAACACGTAGAGACAATTAGGCATGAAAGCCGCCAACAATGGAGCATCTGTTTGGTGACAGGGAGGACATCTAGTGACCAATAGCTGAACCACGCCCTTTCTGCTTAGTTTTAGAGGGGGGGGGGTTCCATCTCACTTCATGGGTCCGTCTTACCCCACCTTCCCCTACTGGTTTCCATGGCACTAGTAGAAGATCCATAAAGCTGGCCTGACATATTCGGGTCCATAAAAAAGAAAGTTAACCGAAAAAGAGAAGTTTTTCACAGTTTTTACTAATGCCTTTATCCTCTCTCATTTTTAAGGATTTTATTAGAAAATTCATTCATCAGATGGTAACCTTTTCAAAACAGTGTAATTATACAGTATATGTAGGAGCCGACAACTGCATAATTAAAAAAAAAAAAAAAATCTTGGTGTGTGCTTAGGTGCCAACTGTTGCTGCAAGCCCCCATCCACAAAGCTGTTTTAGTAATTGGAGAATTTGGCAAAATAACTTACTATGAGGGTGCTAATGTCATCTTTAATCTAAGTTCCAAGATACAGATTTATAAAATTGCCAAATAGGGCTGCTAAACTGTAACAACACCCAGCACAATGGGGTTAAGAATTTTATGGGTCATTAATTTCTTTAGAGCCTCAGCACTGCAAAATATGCCGCTAAATTCACCATTGTTTTGGAAGAAAAGAGATGCGATGCTGAAATATGGTGACACATCTGTTATACTGTATGTCCCTTATTTACACAATATTGATCGTAGTATCTTTACCCTTTACTTTCCGAAGGTAGGTTGATATTCAGTGCCATCGTGTTCATCATTGAGAAAGTCCAGTGAGAGGCAAGTAAAGCCCCAAGTTGCTCCTTGGGCAGGCGAGTCACAACCAGGAGTCTCGTCCACCACGCCAGAAGGCGGCCCTTGAGAGACTGCTCAGCGAATGCGGTGAGAAAGGCTGGGTCATCACTCACCACCACCACTGTCACATGCCATGACAGCCTCCGCATCTATTTACAGTGCAATACCGTGATAAACTGAGATGAACATCATACAACTTGCATCATGCTTTCACACTGCTGTGTATTGTCAAAATGAGACAGCTATACCCACATACGGAATTTGCGTCCATTTCCACGTGTGATTACTGGCAGAATGAAAAGACATTTGCCTACTAATGTTGGGTTAATCTTTCTGTCATACTATTGCCTACACTCAAGGAAATTGTTTACAATATAAGCAACGAACGGTGCCTGGAGATAGAGTTGGATATGGTAATACACCCGATGTGTCACATAAGGGTTCAAGCTCAGGTGTAATTGGAATTTATTGCTCATGCAGTGCCACTCTGGGTCAAGTGACTGATCCCCCTGTCCTAATCCCTTCACTACAACTGATGCTCAATAGTTATTGGTCTCTTATCTGTGATTTCTGCACTCGCCAAATCTGAATTTGTTTATTGACTGTGTACCAAAGGAAAATGTCATATATGAGGCAACAGTAAATTATGATCCAACTGTTTTAGACACTGAAAGGTAGCTTTTAAAATATCTTCATTTCGTAATGGTTTAAAATCCATAGATATTTTCAACAGAATGCAAGAACTGAATGATTGTACACATGGGTGTTGCCATCCAGAGAGCTGAAAGTAAGGGATAGAAGGAGGTAAAGAAGTTGATGCAGTGAGGACGTTTTGAGGGGAAGAATAGGCAGGGTGGTGAAGTGGGCTAGAAGATGTGAAGGATCAATAGGTCACCGGTCAAAATTATACATCTAGTCAAATTTCGACCTAGAAAAATCACTTTTAATGCTTTTTGTCCAATAACCATAATCTGGGGTACGGTTGATGGTAAGACTGTAATGAAGTGATTGAGTTTTAAGAACAGTTAGTCAACTGGATTGTAGGTCAACGCGTGTGTGAGTTAACAAAATAATTCGAACAAATTTGATCTGACTTTATCCACCCTTAGTGGAAGGGCTGAGGGTCGGAGAGGGAGTGAAGATTTTTTCCCCCTTTTTAAGAGCAAGTGATCAAAGGTAAAAGTCATATGGGAAGCTCGTCTTAAGCAGATTTTATCCGATTTAAACGAAAATGAGACAGATAAAGATGAACCAGGAATGAAGGATTTTGCTCTTGAGAACAGTCTGTCAAAGGTCAAGATCGCAAGAAAAAAAGTCAAGGTTACAGGTAAAGGCCACTGAGGCAGTTTTAAGATGATTTGGACAGAAATTGGTGGCATTGCTAAGGGTCATGGAAGAAGAGATTCATTTTTAGAGAACAATCACGCAGAGGTCAAGATCACAGCAAGTTCAAAGTTCTACTCGTGTGTAGGTGTGAACAAAGTAATTAAAACAAGAACAGTGATGCAGCACACTCGTCAGACACTCCTACAAAGAAAATTCTTCCACCCAGCTCAATCCACTGTCATTTCACCCCATCTCTCCCCATCCCTTGCGTGGCCACACACTCTCTGATCATATTTATCCACACTTTTCTTGACCTACCACGCCTCCTCCAACCTTCAAGCTCAATTCACCCCTGTACAGTTAGCGCTGATGTAAAATAAAACCTAAACTCAACTATACGGTATTTATTAGAATTACACAGAATACATCTCTAGGCTCGTAGACACTTAGGGAAACATTATCTTCAGATAAAGTGGTCTTCGTGCACCTCTTCCTTGACGATTTCTTTTACAGATTACAAATGATCAATCTGTTGTTCGATATTCGTACGTCTTGTATATGAACATACTGTAATTATATAAAATAAATGAAAACAGTACCAAAGAATTGTGGAAACTCCTCACCGCAGACAAGCCCATTGTGGTGTGACTTAATGATCTTTATAGATATGAGTAGAATATACCTATATTTAAACAACAAACGAAGAATGATATCATTCTGAAACAAATTAAATATGAAGAGATGCCAAGGAGCCATTTGACCTGACGAGAAGATGATCTATACGAAGGGTCTTGGGACTGTTGTAAGAAACTATCTATCTATTGCCAGACGCCTCAATTCCATATGGCGTGGCCACAAACAAATCGCCTCCACGTCCCCCTGTCCCCCGCCATTTCATTGCCCTGCTCCCAACTCACACACCCCTCTCTCATATACCTCTTTACTCCATCCCTCCATCTCATCTTTGGCCTCTCCCTCCGTCTCTCCCCCTCAGTTTCACTCACATACACTCTCCTCGTCAATCTCTCACTCTCCATCCTCTCCACATGGCCAAACCTCTTCAGTGTGTTTCTCCTAATGCTTCCTATTACATCCACATCCACACCACAACGCTCTTTGACATCCTCATTTGTCAATCTGTCTCTCCATGTAACTCCACATGCCCCTCTCAAATATCTCATTTCCACAGCTCTCACTCTTCACTCGTGACCCTCCAACAACGTTCAAGCCTCACTACCATACATCAGACATAGTATCACGTTACTGTCATGTCGTAACTTTTTCACTTCCATGCTCACTTCCCTGTTTCTTATTACTGCTTTCAAAGAACCAGTAACCTTTCTTCCTTGCTGTACCCTTTCAAGGACTTCACCCTCCGAACGTCCATCTATACTCATCACACTACCCAAGTACTTAAACTTACTCACATATTCCATTTCCTCACATCCAACCTCATTGTACATTCAGTGACTTCACCTCTCTCGACAACCATAACTTTCCTCTTCCCTATATTCACCTTTAGATTCCGTTTCTTACATATTCTCCAAATTCAACCACTAAGCCTTGCAGCTCCCCTTCGTCTTCACTCAACAACACAGTATCATCTGCAAACAACAGTCTTGGTAGTTTCCGAACACTGCCTCTCTCATTAGGGCCACTCCAACATCAACTGCCCTACCTTGTATTTCTTTTATAACCCCATCCATGTACAGATTGAACAAATATGGAGGTATCACACGTTCCTATTTCAATCCAATCATCAAATAGACAAATTCACTCAGTTTACTATCCACACGCACTGCAGCCTTAGCACCCTCATACATACTCTTCACAGCATTCAACAACTTCCCATCTACTCCATATATTCTTAATACTTTCCACAATCCTTGTCTATCCACCCTGTCATATGCTTTCTCCAAATCCATGAAGGCCGCATACAATTTCATGCCCTTCTCTAGAAACTTTTCCACTAAAGATCAAAGAATGAATATCTGATCTACACAACTTTTCCCTTCCTAAAACCGCCTTGTTCTTCTCCAACTAATTCCTCTGTTATATCCTTAACTCTGTCAATAAGTACCCTACATTATACTTTTCCTACTACACTAAGAAGACAAATCCCCCTATGATAACCACAAACTTCTTTTTCCCCTTTCCCTTTGTACAAGGGAATAATTATACCTGACTTCCAATCCTCCGGGACTCTATCTTCCTCCCAGGCCAATCTGCACATCTTCCACATCCATTCTACTACTATCTCTCCCCCATGCTTCAGCATTTCACCACCCACTCCATCAATTCCTGGGGCTTTCCCAATTTTAACTTTCTTCATTGCTTCCACAACTTCCATCCTACTGATTTCTTCCTGTCTTCTCACCTCCCTCCTTCTCCCAGCCATTCCCCAGCCACTTATACTCGCATTACTTCCATTCTCTATGGTCAACAATTCCTTTAAGTGTTCTCTCCATCTGCTCGCTTCTTCTCTCCTCTCCATTAGTAATCTACCGTTTTTATCTTTCACTTCCCTACAAACTTCATTGCCATCCTGTCTAAGTCTCTTTACCTCTTTCCAGAACATTTTCTTACGGTTCCTCTACTTTACACTCAGATTCCTTCCAAATTCCACATCCACTCTCTTCTTACTCTTTCTTACTAATATTTTCACCTCTCTCATTCTTTCAACATATAACTCTCTCTTCAGTTCCCCAACTTCTTCCACGCTCCTATTTCTCATCCATTCATTATATGTTTTCTTCTTTTCTGCCACAGCCTGTCTCAGCTCTTTATTCCACCATGCTGTTCCTTGCACCCCCTTTCGTCCTCTCTGCACCCCACACACCACCTCACATGCTGCACGTATTTCTTTTGTTAATATCTTGCACACACCTTCCACATCCCCCATATGCTCCAATTCATATTTACCCTGTCGTTCCTCCACTTCTCTCTTATATTCTGCCCTTTTCTCATCCTGTTGTAACCTTTCCACTCTCCTTGCAGCTACACCTTCCTCCCGTCCTTCCCTTCTCCTATTTCACCATTTTACTTGGACCTTGGTTCTGACCACCACATGGTGGTGGTCAGAAAGTCCACTCCCCCAACCTCTATATGCTCTTGTATCCATTACACACCTTCGCATCCTTTCATCCACACACACATAATCAATTATTGCCTTCCTATCATTCAGTTCACCACCCACCCTTCTCAACACTCGCCATGTATACCTGTGGATCATTTTGTGCCTGAAGAGGGTATTGGCTATCACCAATCCCCTCCCGGTGCAAATGTCCACTAAAGCACTGCCATTCTTATCCATCTCATCAGGCACACGCCGCTCACCAACCACTCCATCCACCTTCACATTCCTTACTTTACCATTCATATCACCAATCAAAAACACTCTTATTCCTTCCAAACTTTTCCATGCACACTTCTACATTTGTCCAGAACTCTTCTCTCACTCTTCTAGCATGATCTTGCGTTGGCACAGACACACACACAATCTCCCACATTTGTATTCCAACTTTCAACTTTACCCACACAATCCTTGACCCAACTGATCCATACTGTCTTATGCTCTTCTTTCATCTTTTACTCACAACTATACATACTCCTTCCTTTGCTGTCTCATTCTCACCTACTCCTGCACATATACCCCATCCATACTCTCATTCTCTCACACTTTCTCCTCCCCATTTTGTTTCAGTTATTCCACATACATCCACTTTCGCACCCTCAAGCACCTGGACAATCTCTCTCTCTTTCACCTTATCATTTGCTCCCCTTACATTCCACGTTCCGGTAACCATGTGCTTTGTCCGGTCCTTGGTCGTCATCGTTTGGTCAGTCCTTGTCCGAGGCTTATTGTTTGTTTTTTTAGTTAGCTGTTTTCCGGGGAGGGACACTAACCCTCCGCCAACCCTTTTAGTCGCCTTTTACGACAAGCAGGGATACTGGGGGAGTATTCTTGAAAATCCCCCCAACCCCCAGGGTAGACGCTCCTGACAATACATACTCCTTCTTTTGTCCTCTCATTCTCACCTACTTCTGCACATATATCCCACCCATACTTCCATTCTCTCACACTCTCTCCTCACCATTTGGTTTCAGTTAATCCACATACACCCACTTTCGCACCCTCAAGCACCTGGACAATCTCTCTCTCACATCATTTGCACCCCTCACATTCCACGTCGCCATCCATATCATGTCCTTTGTTCGGTCCTTAGTCGTCATCTGTTGGTCAGTCCTGGTCCGAGGCTTCTTGTTCGTATTTTTAGTTAATTGTTTTCCGGTGAGGGGCACTAACCCTCCGTCAACCCACTTGCTGTCACGTAGGGAACACGTGTCGGTTGGTTATAAGGTTACCACCCAGAGCTGTAAATGCTTTCCTGATTTACAGGAAATCATTTGGTTTGCCACTCGATGTAGAGCTACCCTAAAATAGGGTATCACTACACTAGGTGGATGATGTGGTTAATTCTGGGCAAGATTTGATTAATAAATGCTACTACACCCACAATTTTCTCTTGTTGCTGAGCTACAATTACTGATGACGGCCTGGTCAAAACAGCTTCATTCATAATTCTTTATGAAGAAAACCAGTACTGTAACTCCTTAAAGGAACAGAATAATAGCAATGCTTACATCAGTGTTTTTGCTACACTCTAGGCTTGCGAAAAATAGTAGCAGCTTACTGAGTTACTAATTCAGAGAAAAACTGTTCCATTTTGAAGGATGGGATCGAGGCCTTATAGGGGGAGGGGTGTTGAGGGTCCGGAATGTATATACATGGATATCTAAATATGTTCTGAAATACTAAGTACATACCAGTCGATCACGTAAATACTTCATGCCAGAATAGGAATACATAATATACAATAGAAGAGTTCAAGTCGACTGTTTACCATCATCCGGGCAGAATCACATAAAAAAGCAATGCAAAACATTACTTACATGAGAGGAGGGAGGAAGAGATCAGTAGGGCGGAAGTAGTGGAAGCGATGAAGATTAAGTTGCGAAAGACCCCAAGAATTGATGGAGTGTGTGGTGAAATGCTTAGGTATGGGGGTGAGATTGTTGTGGAGTGGATATGGAAGTTGTGTTGACTGGCTTGGGAAGAGGGAAGGGTTCCAGAGGACTGGAAATCAGGTATAATTGTTCCTTTATACAAAGGAAAAGGGGAGAGAGAAGTATGTGGTAACCATAGGGGTATTTGCCTTCTTAGTGTGACTGGTAAAATATATGGTAGAATACTCATTGATAGGGTTAGGCACATGACAGAGGAGCTAGTTGGAGAAGAACAAGGGGTATATAGGAAGGGAAAAGGGTGTGTAGATCAGATATTTGTTCTAAAATGTTTAGTGGAGAAGTATCTAGAGAAGGGAAGGAAAGTGTACGCTGCCTTCATGGACTTGGAGAAAGCTTATGACAGAATAGATAGGCAAGGTATGTGGAAGGTATTAAGAATATATGGAGTGGAGGGGAAATTGTTCAGTGCTGTGAAGAGTATGTACGAGGAAGCTAAGGCTACGGTGCGAGTGGATGGTGAGCTGAGTGAGTTCTTTGATCTCAGTGTGGGACTGAAACAGGGTTGTGTGATGTCTCCATGGCTGTTTAATATATACGTGGAGGGGTTGTAAAGGAGGTGCAAGGTAGGGCAATAGATGTGGGGCTGGCCCTAATGAATGAGGGTGAGATTTGGAAGCTTCCGGTGTTGCTGTTTGCTGATGATACAGTATTGTTGAGTGAAGATGAATGGGAGTTGCAAGGTTTGGTGAATGAATTTGGGACAGTGTGTAGGAGGAGGAATCTGAAAGTTAATGTAAACAAAAGTAAAGTTATGGTGTTTGAGAGGAATGAAGTCACAGAGTGTGCAGTGAGGTTGGATGGTGAGGATATGGAGAATGGGAGTGCATTCAAGTACTTGGGTAGTGTGATGAGTGAGGATGGAACTTTGGGGGATGAAGTGCATGAAAGGGTACAGCAGGGAAGGAAGGTTGTTGGCACACTGAAAGCAGTGATGAGAAATAGGGAGGTGAGTATGGAAGTTAAGAAGTCACTGCATGATAGTATTGTGATCCCTACTCTGACGTATGGAAGCGAGGCGTGGACCTTGCAAGAGGGGAACAAGTCAGGAATGAGAGCAGTGGAAATGAGTTACTTGAGAGGAGCATGTGGAGTGATTTGGAGGGACAGGTTGACGAATGAAGAAGTGAAGGAACGTTGTGGGGTAGATGTGGATTTTTTTTTTTTTATGCGAGGAAGAAGGAACCAAAGGCCATGAGCCCGAAATAACAGTTCCCTCCAAGAGAAAAACAAAATACAATAGAGAGCCAAATTCAAGATCCGATCATTTTGAGATGCCTGGACACACTGCGTTTGAAAGACTGGAGATCATAGGCAGCAGGAAATACAGACAGAGGGAGACAGTTCCAGAGCTGACCTGTTGCATAAATGAAAGACTGGGAATAACGGTTAACTCTTTCATTAGAGAGTTGGACAGAAAAGGGATGAGTGTTTGTGCCAGATGGGTGCTATATGCCCGTCGTAGAGGTGGAGGAATGCAAGCAGACAGTTTAGAGGAGCAGTGACCATTAAAGTAGCAATAGAAAAGAGATAAAGATGCAACAGTGCAGCGAAGAGACAGAGGTTGAAGGGAGTCAATAAGAGGAGGAGAGTTAATGAGACGAAAAGCCTTTGACTCCACCCTATTGAGAAGAGCTGTATGTGGGGAGCCTCCTCACACATGAGAGTTGTACTCCACACAGGGGCAGATAAAACCCCTGTATAGAGTCAACAATTGTGAAGGGTAAAGAAAGAGCGGAGTCGGCTTAGCACACCCAATCTCTCGGAAGCAGATTTTACAAGAGATGTAATATGATCTTTCCAAGATAAGTCCCAAGTAAATGAAACCCCAAGCATGTTCAAGGATGATGTAGGATTAAGCTGAATATTATTAAACATTAGTGGGTATACCTGTGGAAGATTTTGTCGGGTTGATAGGTGTAAGAACTGAGTCTTAGATGCATTAAAAACAACCATATTATTTTTACCCCAGTCAGAGATACGAGCCAAGTCAGACATTAGGTGTGCCATAGCCTCATCCCTTGTTTGTTGAAGTAACTGTTGAGATGGGCATTGCGGGAACCGAATGGAAAGGTGAAGGGTGGAGTCATCAGCGTATGAGTGGATAGGGTTAGATGTACAGCTTAGAAGATCATTGATGAATAAAAGGAAGAGAGTTGGTGATAGGACAGAGCCCTGAGGAACACCACTGTTGATAGATCTAGGAGAAGAACGATGGCCGTCTACAACAGCGGCTATAGAACGACCAGAAAAGAAGCTAGAGATGAAGGCACAGATAGAAGGATAGAAACCGTAAGAGGACAGTTTGGAAATTAAAGATTTATGCCAGACTCGATCGAAAGCCTTTGAGATCTCAAGTGCAATGGCAAAGCTTTCGCCAAAGTCCCGAAAGGAGGATGACCAGGAGTCTGAAAGGTAGGTGAGAAGATCGCCAGCGGAGCGTCCCAGACGGAACCCATACTGACGATCGGAAAGAAGGTTGTGATAGGAAAGATGCCTTAAAATTTTTCTATTGAGAATTGACTCGAAAACTTTTGAAATACAGGACATTAAAGCAATTGGACGATAGTTTGGAGGGTTGAGAGTGGTCACCCTTCTTTGGGACTGGCTGAATGACAGCAAACTTCCAGCAAGAAGGAAAGATACAAGTTGACAGACAAAGGCGAAAGAGTTTGCCTAGGCAGGGTGTAAGCACAGAAGCACAGTTCTTGAGAACAACAGGAGGGACCCCATCAGGCCCATATGCCTTGTTAGAACTGAGGCCAATGATGGCAGAAAATACATCAACAGAAGAAATTTTAATGTCAGCCATGAGGAAGTCAGAGGGGGGAAGTGATGGAGGAACAGCACCGGAATCGTCTAAGGTGGAATTGGAGGAGAAAGTCTGTGGTTGAGAAGATGAGGAGAAATACACTGAGGTGGTTTGGACATGTGGAGAGAATGGAGAATGAAAGACTGACTAAGAGGGTGTATGTAGGTGAGGTGGAGGGAGGGAGAGGAAGGGGTAGACCGAGGATGAGGTGGAGGGATGGAGTTGAGAGGTATATGAGGGAGGGTGGGGTGAATTGGGGGAAGGGTAGTCAAAAGGTGGGTGACAGAGCGACTTGGAGGCGTTTTGTCTGCCGCCACCCTTTGCGGGATTAGGGCGTCGGGCTGTAGATAGTAGATAGATAGAATAGAATACATGCACGTGATGTGATATTATTTTGGTTCCCATACCTTGCGAGCCTGGTCAACCGCCTGGGAGAGCTCTGCTTGCGTCATGTTAGTATTCAGACCATTCGCCCTTACCTCAAACTCACCGACGCCCCACGCTGATTGCAGCACGTCCATCTACATAGTAAAATTTGTAAATGTATTCACATGTACAGTAAATGTAAATTTGCAACATCTGTAAGTTATATTTTTTCTTTTTTTTTTAATTGCAGATGTTCAGAATCATTGTTACACTGCATGTATTCTTTGATTTCCCATCAGCAACTTTTCCAGTCACTGAGACATTAGCATTAAATACGCATCCAACTGGTATGTTGTTATTTCAAAACAGAAAATATACAGTGCGAAGAATATTCAGTCAGTTCACCGGAAAGGCAGTTAAGCAACATTGTCTGTCTGTCTGTCTGTTTGTCTGTCCCTCGGGTGGGGGTAATTTTTGCCATATTGGAAGAGCTGGGTTAGCAGGGCCCTAGCATTAAACAAAGTAAACCATAAATCTCCCAAATCACTTTTTTTTTTTTTTTTGCCTAAGAAACTGAACTATAAATTGCAGATTGTCTTCCTCAAATGTAGTGGGTCATTTATATTTTTTCTTGCTCTCTCCAGAGGACTTTACACTTAATAGGAGTAGCATTTTGCATTGGAGGGGTGAAATGTCCTCATATATATGCATGCAGTACCAAAGGTTTTTCCTAAGATGAAGTGGCACCTGGAGAAAGCATGAATAACGTAAAAAATGCATCATACAAGTTGAACACCTAAAAGTGTATTTGTTTTGGAGACAGGGGTAATTAAAATAGCGTTTACCTCCTTCATTGTGTGAAATCTCTTACTTAAGCAAAATCATTCGGTGGTAACCTCAATAAACCATGTAAATACGTTGGCAATCTGTAATGTATTTAGGTCGCATGTCTTTTTGCTGCCAGTGTATGTTAATTGAATTAGAGCTGTATTTCTTGGTATATCCATCATCAAAAAACTATACTGTAGTTCCTCTTCCTTTTTTCTATAGTTACCTTGAATATGGTGTGCGGTATAGAACCGTCGGAGAGTAGGATGGCGTAATTCTTATCTTGTAACAATGCCGAAAATACTGAATCTATCATGTGCGTTGAGTCTCCCATCACGTCTTTGAAATCTGCTGATAAATATAAGAATCAACCTCCTTCGACTCACATTCATTAGGATATAACTGTCCCTTTTTATCAGAAATATAAGAGTACGTTTATTCTAACAGTCAAATAATTTTCAGCAAATCATTAATCCCTAGACATCACTCTGTGTGTGTGTGTGTGTGTGTGTGTGTGTGTGTGTGTGTGTGTGTGTGTGTGTGTGTTTTTCTTATGGTATCGTCAAGTGGTCATGTATGTAGAGGTATGTGTTGAGACATGGTTCCTTGGAGCTATAGAAGTATGGATTTGTGTGTGTCTGTGTGTGTGTGTGTGTGTGTGTGTGTGTGTGTGTGTGTGTGTGTGTGTGTGTGTGTTTTCTTACCTGGTTGTTCTTACCCTATTGTATCAAGCTCGTACTGTCCCGTGTTTTGAAACATCCATATCATACAAGTTTTTAAATTTATGAATTGTTTTGGCAAACACTATTTCATTCGGTGGTGCATTCCATCGATCAATTGCTCTATTTGGGAAACTGAATTTCCTTACATCTTTATCACCTCTTTTTGTACAGTCTTCTGCAGTGTCCTCTTCATGTTGCTTCCCCATAGGTTATAAACTCATTTATGTCTATTTTTTCTTTTCCTATGATGCATTTATATAACATAATCATGTCTCCTCTTTTCCTTCTCTCCTGTAATGTTGGTAGGTTTATTTTTTTAGAGCCTTTCTTCGTAACTTAGAACCCTTGAGCTTGGTGCCCATCTTGTAGCGGCCCTTTGTACCTTCTCAGTCTCATCTATGAGTTTTTTGAGATGTGATTTCCAAAATATTCATACTCCAGTATTGATCTGATACATGTTGTTAATATCTTTCTCAGCATGTCTTCATTTATATGTGTGATTGCAACCCTCATATTAGCAAGCAGTGTGTACATGTTCCTGAACATTTCATTTACTCGTATGTGGCCAACCAGTTATAGTTTGTTATTGATAATCACTCATAAATCCTTCTTTTTTCATGTGTGTAGAGTTGAACTTCCTAACTTAAAATCTCAGTTTGGTCGTTTTTCTTTAACTTTTACCAAATTTTATTACATGGTAATTGTCCACACTGAATCCCATTTGCCATCTTTGGTTCATTCATGTAGCTTATTTAATTCTTCTTGTTGCTCTCTGCAAGGGTCATTGTTTGTAACTTTTCTTTAAAATTTTTTGCATCATCAACAAACATTTAGGTACCTTCTACTTCCATCGTTACTGTCTATGTCATTTACATATACTAAAAACATAATTGGTGCCAGCACCTAGCCCTATGGAATCCACTTGCCACTTCTCTCCATGTGAGCAATTTCCCCTTAGCACTGTTCTTATTTCTTTATTTCATTGGAGTCTCTTTTATCCGAAATTCTTTTAATCGTAATATGCCATTAACCGTAAGTTTTATTAAAACGTTCTCATTTCGATTAACCGAAGAATCTGAGATCTATCCGAAAATTCGAACATGACAGGCTTGTTTCGCGCCACTAGCATTAGTTTACGATTGCTATATTTGTTTGAATTGCTTACAGTGAATTACATAATTGTTTTGGTGCAGGTTTATTTAAGTTTATATGAGTGAAGATTTATTTAAGTTGACAGTTTCTATTAAAGTTACTAAAGTGCAGTTACATACGTAGTTACTATAGTGTATTAAGTGTTTTGGTGATGGTTGAGTGGCTTTTGGGGTGCTGGTGGTGATGGTGGGCTAGACATCGCCAGAAATGGGTGGTAGGTGAGAACAATACTGTTCCTTTGTATCCTACATATTATTACAGTATCTTTTATCCGAAAAAATCGATTAAACGAATCTTTGAAAGTCCCATGATTTTTGGATAAAAGGGACTCCACTGTACTGAGAAAATCTTGCATCCAATTGTACACACATTACCTTCGATTCCTCCTTGATGGTAAACTTTCCATAAAAGTCTTTTGTGTGGTACTCTGTCAAATGCCTTCTTGAAATCCAAGTATATGCTGTTTACCCAACCATCTCTTATCTGTAGTACTTGTGCAACTCTGTCATAGTAGCTTAATAAGTTAATAACATATGATCTTCCCTTTCTGAAACCAAATTGTCTTTCTGTTATCATATTGTCCTTTTCCAGGTGATTAACCCAAATTCTTCGTATTAGTTTGTCTAAAATCTTGCTTACGACGCTGGTCAGCAATAATGGTCTGTACTTAAGTGGATTATGTCTAATTCCCTTCATGAAAAGGAGCACAATGATGCATTCTTCCAAACATTAGGTAGTTTACCTTGTCGTAGGGATACTTTGAATATTATTTGTAATGGACTGCTTAGCTCTTTTGCCCATTCCTGTATTACCCAACACGAAATCTCGTCAGGGCCATTGGATTTTCCCGTCATTTCCTCATCTCTTCCTGGATCTCTTGTTTTGATATACTGTACATATACTTATTATGTGTGGGCACGCTTGTTTGTTTTCATCTCTTGCAAATCTAGTTTATTTAGTAAAAACTGATTGGAATTTTTTGTTTATTTCTTCACAAATATCTTCATTGATATAGATTTTCCCCTCATCCATGATGGACAGTATTTTATCTTCGACTTTTGTTTTGATTTGTACAGTATGTAGCTGTGAAACAACCAGCTGATCGGTACTTTTACTTATAAAGTCTTCCTCAAACTGTCTTTGAGCTACTCTCCTTATCCTCATATAATCATTTCTTGCCTGTCTGTAGTTTTTATATGCTCTCTAACTTTTATGTCGTCTGTATCTGATCCACAGCAGATCTCTCTTTTCTTATGCATGTTTACAATCTGCATCTAACCAATTTGGAAGGAATTTGAGTGTAAAGTGGAGGGACTGTAAGAAAATGTTCTGGAAAGAGGTGAAAACAGTAAGACAGGGTGGAAGTGAAGTTAGCAGGGGAGTGAAAGATAAAAATGGTAGATTACTAGTGGAGAAGGGAGAAAAAGTGAGCAGATGGAGAGAACACTTTAAGGAATTGTTGAACATAGGGGATGGAAGTAATGCGAGTATAAGTGGCTGGGGAATGGCTGGGAGAAGGAGGGAGGTGAGAAGACAGGAAGAAATCAGTAGGATAGAAGTTGTGGAAGCAATGAAGAAATTTAAATCGGGGAAAGCCCGAGGAATTGATGGAGTGTGTGGTGAAATGCTGAAGCATGGGGGAGAGATAGTAGTAGAATGGATGTGGAAGATGTGCGGATTGGCCTGGGAGGAAGATAGAGTCCCGGAGGATTGGAAGTCAGGTATAATTATTCCCTTGTACAAAGGAAAAGAGGAAAAAGAAGTTTGTGGTAATCATAGGGGCATTTGTCTTCTTATTATAATAGGAAAAGTGTATGGTAGGATACTTATTGACAGAGTTAGAGAAAGAACAGAGAAATTAGTTGGAGAAGAACAGGGAGGCTTTAGAAAGGGAAGAGGTTGTGTAGATCAGATATTCATTCTTAGATCTTTAGTGGAAAAGTTTCTAGAGAAGGGAAAGAAGTTTTATGCGGCTTTAATTTTTTTGGAGAAAGCATATGACAGGGTGGATAGACAAGGATTGTGGAAAGTATTAAGAATATATGGAGTAGATGGGACGTTGTTGAATGTAGTGAAAGAGTATGTATGATGGTGCGAAGGGTACAGTGCGTGTGGATGGTGAACTAAGTGAATTTTTCTCTTTGAAAGTCGATTTGAAACAGGGATGTGTCATGTCTCCATGGTTGTTCAATCTGTACATGGATGGGGTAATAAAAGAGGTACAAGGTAGGGTAGTGGATGTTGGAGTGGCCCTGGTGAGAGAGGATAGTGTTTGGAAACTCCCTGTACTGTTGTTTGCAGATGATACTGTGTTGTTGAGTGAAGACGAAGGGGAGCTGTAAGGCTTGGTGGATGAGTTTGGGAGAGTGTGTAAGAAACGGAATCTAAAGGTGAATGTAGGGAAGAGTAAAGTGATGGTCTTTGAGAGAGGTGAAGTCAGTGAATGTACAGCGAGGTTGGATGGTGAGGAATTGGAAAATGTGAGTACGTTTAAGTACTTGGGTAGTGCGATGAGTAAGGATGGAGGTTTGGAGGGTGAAGTGCTTGAAAGGGTACAACAGGGAAGAAAGGTTGCTGGTTCTTTGAAAGCAGTGATAAGAAACAGGGAAGTGAGCATGGAAGTGAAAACGTTACTACATGACAGTATTGTGATACCAACTTTAACGTATGGAAGTGAAGCTTGGACGTTGTTGGAAGGACACAAGTCAAGAGTGAGAGCAGTGGAAATGAGTTATTTAAGAGGAGCCTGTGGAGTCACATGGAGAGACAGGCTGACGAATGAGGTATAGGAAGCGTTATGAGGAACACACTGAGGTGGTTTGGCCATGTGGAGAGGATGGAGGGTGAAAGACTGACGAAGAGTGTATGTGAGTGAGGTGGAGCGGGGAAGAGGGAGGGGGAGGCCGAGGATGAGAAGGAGGGATGGGGTGGAGAAGTATATGAGAGAGGGGGGTGTGAGTTGGGAGCAGGGCGATGAAATGGCGGGGGACAGGGAGACTTGGAGGCGATTTGTTTGTGGCCTCCCCAAACGGGATTGAGGCGTCTGGCAATAGATAGAGAGATAGAGATCTAACCAATTCTTTATCCTTATTTCCATTTCTTTGTGTTGTGGGACATTATTCTGGAGTCCTATTTCTTAACATTCACCGATTTTTTTTTTTTTATATATAACATATTTCTTGTTCTCTTAGTCCTTTTTCCCAATATATATCCTTAAAGTATGTCTTTAGGTCATGATAATTGGCCTTTTTGTAACTTAGCATCTTTGGTTATTTTCATTGTCACTAACTATATCACATGCTATCCTGAACTTTCTACTTGCAATTTAACATCTCTGTATTTACCCAGCGCCAGTCTGTTATGATCCTGGCGCCTGTCTGTCTGCTTACGTCGGAAATTCCTTAGGGCTCTGATTACACTATGTAACACGATTATTTTTCTTGGGTAATGAGTGTTATTTACTGATAGTTTCGGTCTCAGAACCATGAAAAATGGCTATTACTCCCGTCAGATTTCGTTTTTGTGACTGGGAGAGTGATTGTTATGCCTTCAAATATGTGAAATGAGGTGAGTTCTTGGATGAACGAAAAACTTCACTTCATATATTATTTTATATGTGTCCGCATGTGCCGTTTTCATCATTGCACATCATTTTGCTGAGCTCAGTGACTGACTGAAGCACATTATTCGAACACAAACCGTTTTTGGACACGCCGTACCTTTCTGAGTGTGGGCATTGTCGGTTGAAATGAAGTCAGTCTGAGCGGAGCTTAGTTGAAAGGCTTGTAAATTTATATTATATAAGAATTCTTTATCGAATTACGGATGAATTGTTGATATTTACAGTAACGATGCTAATTTTGTTTTACTCTAAATTCTATACCATTTTCTTGATTTTTCGATCATTGCAAACATGAATGTACCGTATCTATTTTTTCAGAGATGTCATCTGGAGGATGTAAGCATTCTGCTGATGCGTTTTGCTACATTTCTGGTTGAGGGAGTGGACTTTCTGACCATAACTTGGTGGGCGTCAGAATTAAGGTCCGAGTAAAATGGAGAAACAGAAGAATGGAAGGACGGGAAGAAGGAGTAGAAGTAAGGAGAGTGGAAAGGTTACAAGAGGATGAGAAAAAAAATATATATATATATATAAGAGAGAAGTAGAGGAACGATTGGGTAAATATGAACTGGAGCAGATGGGGGACGTGGAAGGTGTGTGCAAGACATTCACAGAGGAAATATGTTCAGCATGTGAGGTGGTGTGCGGGGTAAAGAGAAGACGAAAGGGGATGCAAGGAACAGCATGGTGGAATGAAGAAGTGAAACATGCTGTGGCACAAAAGAAAGCATATAATGAATGGATGAGAAATAGGGGCGTGGAAGAAGTTGAGAGACAGAAGAGAGAGTTACATATAGAAAGGAAGAGAGAGGTGAAAAGATTAGTAAGAGAGAGTAAGAAGAGAGTGGATGAGGAATTTGGAAGGTATTTGAGTGTCAAATGTAGGGAATTTAAGAAAATGTTCTGGAAAAAGGGAAAGAGAATCAGACAGGGTTGTAATCAAGTTAGTAGGGGAGTGAAAGATAAAAATGGTAGACTACTAGTTGAGATGGGGGGAAAACTGAGCAGAAGGAGAGAACAATTTAATGAATTGTTGAACATGGAGAATGAAAGTAATGCGAGTATAAGTGGCTGGGGAATGGCTGGGAGAGGGAGGGAGGTGAGAAGACAGGAAGAAATCAGAAGGATGGAAGTTGTGGAAGCACTGAAGAAAGTCAAAATGGGGAAAGCTCCAGGAATTAATGAAGTGTGTGGTGAAATGCTGAAGCAGGGAAGAGAGATAGCAGTAGAATGGATGTGGAAGATGTGCAGATTGGCCTGGGAGGAAGGTAAAGTCCCGGAGGATTGGAAGTCAGGTATAATTATCCCCTTATACAAAGGGAAAGGGGAAAAAGAAGTTTGTGGTAATCATAGGGTCATTTGCCTTCTTAGTGTAATAGGAAAAGTATACGGTAGGATAATTATTTACAAAGTTAGGGAAATAACAGAGGAATTAGTTGGAGAAGAACAGGGAGGCTTTAGGAAGGGAAGAGGTTGTGTAGATCAGATATTCATTCTTAGATCTTTAGTGGAAAAATGTCTAGAGAAGGGAAACAAGTTGTATGTGGCCTTCAAGGATTTGGAGAAAACATATGACAGGGTGGATAGACAAGGATTGTGGAAAGTATACATGGAGTAAATGGGAAGTTGTTGAATGCTGCGAAGAGTATATTGTTATGAGGGTGCTAAGGCTGCAGTGTGTGTGGATAGTGAACTGAGTTAGTTTTCCTATGTGAATGCTGGGTTGAAACAGGGATATGTCATATCTCCATGGTTGTTCAATCTGTATATGGATGGGGTTATAAAAGAGATTCAAGGTAAGGCAGTACATGTTGGAGTGGCTCTAATGAGAGAGGGCAGTGTTTGGAAACTCCCTTTATTGTTGTTGCAGATGATACTGTGTTGTTAAGTGAAGACGAAGGAAAGCTGGAAGGCTCGGTGGATGAGTTTGGGAGAGTGTGTAAGACACGGAATTTAATGGTGAATGTAGGGAAGAGTAAAGTTATGGTCTTCGAGAGAGGTGAAGTCAGTGAATGTACAGTGAGGCTGGATGATGAGGAAATGGAAAATGTGAGTACGTTTAAGTACTTGGGTAGTGTGATGAGTAAGGATGGAAGTTTGGAGGGTGAAGTCCTTGAAAGGGTATAACTAGGAAGAAAGGTTGTTGGTTCCTTGAAGGCAGTGATAAGAAACAGGGAAGTGTGCATGGAAGTGAAAAAGTTACCACATGACACTATTGTGATACCAACTCTGACGTATGGAAGTGAAGCTTGGACCTTGTTGGAGGGACATAAGTGAAGAGTGAGAGCAGTGGAAATGAGTTATTTGCGAGCAGCCTGTGAAGTCACATGGAGAGACAGACTGACAAATGATGATGTGAAAGAACGTTGTGATGTGGATGTGGATGTGATAGGAAGCATTAGGAGAAACACACTGAGGTGGTTTGGCCATGTGGAGAGGATGGAGAGTGAGAGACTGATGAGGCGTGTATGCGAGTGAGGTGGACGGGGAGAGAGGGAGGGGAAGGCCAAGGATGAGATGGAGGGATGGAGTGGAGAGGTATATGAGATACCAGGGTGTGAATTGGGAGCAGGGCAGTGAATTGGGGGGGAAAGGGTGATGTGGAGTCGATTTGTTTGTGGCGACCCCGTGTAAGGGATTAAAGCGTCTGGCAATAGATAAATAGATAGATAAAAGAATAAATATTCTGTTGAATCATTTGTCAGGTGAGTGAAACTTTTAAGACACATATTGCCAACGTGAAATGGGAGCCACTTGTGGAACCTAGAAAAGTACTGATGCCACCCTTACACATCAAATTGGGCCTTATGAAATGAAACAATTTGTCACGGCTCTGGACAGCGGTCGGCGACATTTCAGTACGCACGAGACTTCTTCCCCCTGCTATCGGAGGGGAAAATCAAAACCGGTATTTTCGTCGGTCCACAGGTTAAGAAGATCCTGGAGTGCAAGGATTTTTCCAACAAGCTATCGAAAGTGGAAAAAGTGACTTGGGACAGCCTGAAAGCAATGGTTCGTGGTTTTCTTGGAAATCATAAGGATGAGGACCATGTGGAGCTGATTGACAACCTCATAAAGAACTACGACGCCATGGGCTGTAAAATGTCACTCAAGATCCATATGCCTCATTCCCATCTTTATGAACTCAATGACAACGTGCGTGCATATTCTGAAGATCAAGGAGAACGCTTCTATCAAGATATAATGGACTTTGAGAGGATATACGAAGGACAGTATAACGTGTGCATGATGGGGGACTACATTTGGTGGCGGGTCCGTGAAAATGATCTACTATACAGAGCAAATCTCGAAAAATGTTCGATTCTAGATTTCTATGATTTCATTCATAATGTATTCAATATTGTTACATGTCACTTTTCATATTTATATGTTTTCTTCTGGCACCTCACGAGGGAAAAGACAAACTCACTCATTCTCTCTACAGGAAATTAGTAAATATAAAAAATCATTCTCCTGTTTACAAAAACAAAGTTTTTGGAGAAAGAATTATGTTCTCTATAGTTTTGGAGCAAAACAAATGAGAAAATAGTACTTATACACAGGAAGAGATTTTTTTCTATTTTTCTGTTACATAGTTTTATTTGATATACTTTCTTTGGACTTCACTTTTCGCTTTTCCTTGCTGTACAGTATTAAATGGTCTATAATTAAACTTAGTACCGAGCTACACTCATTGTTAGATACACTTAGGTATTTGATGCAGCTAAGCAGAGCACAATGACGCAGCTCTGCTCTGTGCCACGTTTCACTCGTGTGTGTGTGTGTGTGTGTGTGTGTGTAAGGTATACCTGAGGAAGGAGAAAGAGTTGAAGCTACAGCAACAGACACAGACACTGCTGCCACAACCAGCTGGTGGGTTCGAATGGACTTCATTGTTTCTCAGGTACGATCGCTGCCTGTAAAATAACTTGATGATTACTTGTTATAATGATGAAATCTCTCTCTCTCTCTCTCTCTCTCTCTCTCTCTCTCTCTCTCTCTCTCTCTCTCTCTCACACACACACACACACACACATATTATAATTTCCTGCTTTATCATTACAGCCATTTAATATGAAGAATTCATGATTATGGTCATCCTTTGATTCCCCTCTGTCTCCTAGTTATGACATTAATTGAAAAGAAAATCAAATACTCATTTATGCTGATTCATTTCTCTATAATTCTCCAGTGCTTATTCCTTTCAGCCCGAAGGCAGCTATTTCGTGCTAGTTTTTGTTATTCAGTAAGGATTATATTTTGCTTTCTGGAAACGTTTCCTAGTTGAGGAACATAATGGAGATCTTTATACCATCCCATTACCTTCCTCCCTCATGTAATATTAAAAATAGGGCGGTCCTCTGTCCCTTATTCTTCAGTTCCCCACTCCTTTCTTAATCCTTTGGGAGTTTAATGGTCTGCATCATATATGGGATGACACTACTGAGAATCCCATGGAGTGCATGATAGGTTCCTTGGTGGAAGAACATGACCTAGGGGTTCTTAATACAAAGCCACATTCAGCCACATTCAAACTGATATTCTCTCCATGGTTGACCCAAGTTTGTGTTAACTGAATGCCCTTCTAGATTTCCAGTGAAGTGTTGAGTAGAAAGTCTTTGGTAGTGACCATGATCCCATCTCCTTGTCCTCCCCTCATGTTGTCCCTTCGTCCAATGTTCCTTGATTGCATTTGGACTGAATTCGATAGGCACAAATTGGGGAGCTATTAGAGATGGACAAGAGTATTTTACAGCCATTTTCCAATGTCTGTTGACTGTTCTGTCCTGAGAACTTCCAGAAGGATCCTAGGTCGGCCAGTCCTTTGGTGGTCTGAGGAGTGTTGACAAACTATTGCCGAGTGTTAGAGAGCATTTGGCTGTTTTCAGCGCATAAATCAGATCTCTGTCGTACTGAATACAGACATGCTTAAGCCTGATCTCACTGGTTTTAAAGAAGGATCGCAGTTCGTCTTGGTCAAACTATGTCATATATATAAACTCTCACACTCGCTTGCTCAGGTTTGGAATCGTGTTCAAAGGAAAAAAAAAATCTAGCAAATTCTCCCTCAGTTGTAAAGGTGCTATGGTGATAGACGAGTGTCAGTCTTGGAGCCCAGGGTAGTGGCGGTGGAGTTTACCCTTGTTGGAGTTTCTTCTATGCCTGCTCTTAAGAAATAGACATGGTCCTAGGGAAGAAGCAACATTTTTGGAGGGCAAGAATGTAAGGTGCAGCTTACATTTAACCCCTCTATGCCCGCCGGAGTTGAATGACATTTAGCCGATAAATGGCCACTGGCATCGTTTGAGAGAGGCCTATAAAAAACTGCCAAAATTTTGGGGAAGAGAACAAACGTTCTGAATGTCTTCAGACTGACCTACTCCACACTCCCATACACCCACACGTCAGTACACCACGCACTTCCGTGATGAATGGACGTCCAAGTTCTGCCTCTCTCTGGACCCTACCTCCACCTGGCACTGTCCTTTCCAGCCCCGTAGGCCACTCATCAGCCCCGAGATCAGGTCGGAGCTGTTTCCCTGTGGTGGAGAGAGCATTGAGGACCGAATTGGATCTGACCTGGAAGTGGGGAGTATGGTGGGGAGCAATGAGGAGAGTGGTGATGAGTGATATCACTCTCTCATTACTGAGGATGAAGCAGTGACATCTCAGACAATGATCTGAAGCCACCACCACCTCGCTGTACAGCTTCACCACCAACGAAGAGGAGACGGACAGTAGTGAAGTGGGTCATCACCGGGAGAGAGGAGGGGGAAGAAGGGAAGCCTGGAGTGCAGGTGCACTCAACCCGCCTTGCCTCGCCACATAATGCCATTGCAACCTCATCACGCTGCAAAATTTCTCGCTCCACCTCACCACTTCCTACCACTTCACAAGCCACTTCACCACCCCCCACCACCGCCCATGCTACTCCTTCACCCACCGCCACCTCCAGGGTCACCTCACCACCCACCAACACCACAGGCGCCACTGCATCACCGCCCATTGTCTCTCGTGCCACCCCACAACTGCCAAGCACCTCTCGTGCCCCCTCCCCACTGCCCAACACCTGCCGTGTCCCCTCACAACCGTCCAGAGCATCTCGTGCCCCCTCACCACCACACTGTGCCCCGGGGATCTTCTCTGAACCAGGGGTCAGGACTGTTCAGCGGCGAGGACGAAAGGAGTGCAAGACTGCCTCGCAGCGTGGAAGGCAGCAGAGAATAGTGCAACTCTCCCCATCACGTGCAGTCTATAGGTGGAAAGAGACAACGGCCTTTCGACCCAGGACGTTTGACTTTGATGAGACAAACTCTGGAGTCAGGGACAGAACTGGACTGACGGTGACGAGCTCGATATTGAGCTATTTTCTGGCATTTTTTGACCTACACCTCATGACGATCATTTGTGGCGAGCTAAATAGATTTTTTGTACAGACGGTGGCTGACCATGCACATGAGGACACCTACAGGACACGACAGTGGACTGACGTGACGGTGCCCACCACGTATGTGTTCATGGCATTGACGATGTTGATCTCCTTAGAGAAAAAACATGCATTTGTCGATTACTGGACCACCGATATGTTGACTCGGGTCAATGTATTCAGCAAGTACATGTCACGGAACACGTACCAGAACATCCTTAGGTTCCTTCATTTCAGCAACAAAACAACCTCGGACCCAACAGACAGTTTGCATAAGATCAAGACGGTTTTGAAAAACCTCGAAGGCAAATTCCAATGCACTTTTGGGGTTTTTCAAAAGCTCGTGATCGATGAGTCGCTGATGTTGTTCCGTGGCTGTATCTCATTCAGGCAGTACATCCCATCAGAACGGCATCTTTTTGGCATAAAGATCTCTGTACTGTGTGATTGTTATACAAGTATTGTCCTTGACATGATTATTTACACAGGTGCAACGACCGATAATCCGTATAATGATCGTCTTGGGATTTCTGGTGCAGTTGTGAAGCAAATGATGGAAAATTATCCGGGTAGAGGGCACATCTTCTACCCAGATAACTGGTACACCTCTTTTGAATTGGCAATGCACCTGCTTTCACGTGGGATTGGTTGCTATGGCACTGTAAATAACAACAGACGTGGCATGTCAAAGTTTGGCGATGTTCAGGAAAAAGGCACAGTTGTGTTGCAGTGTAGCATGGATCTCCTTGCCCTGCATTGGCGAGACAAGCGTGATGTGCACATGCTATCAACTGTGCACACAGGTGCTCTCGTCGACACCAGGAAACGAGACCATGCGACAGGCGAGTGTATTTGTAAGCCAAATGATATCACAGACTACAGTTAAAACATGCATTTGGTTGATAAAAAGTGACATGCAGATTGGTAGTGTGGAGTGCGTTCGTCATTTTATAAAGTGGTATAAGAAACTCTTTTTCCACATGATGGATATGTGCGCACTGAATGTGCATCATTATTATTGCCAGAAATCAGGAAAAATGATCACTATGCGTAAGTTCATACATGACTTGGTGAATGAACTTCTACAAGAATACGGTCTGCGGTCGTCAGTGCCACGGGGGCTTACAAGTGCCGTGCAGGACGCACCCGACATGCTTGCTGCGAGAAACTGGACTTCACAGCACTACCTTGAGAAGTTACCGCCACCACCTGAAGGCCAAAGGGTCACCAGAGGCAACAGGAGTGCACAGGTGCACTGCCACGTCTGCGCCACCACGGAAAGGCAGCCACGGCAGCGGAAGTTGACCATCTGGCAGTGCCACTCATGCCAGGAGCCTCTCTGCCCCTCCTGCTTCCCCGAGTATCATTTCATTTCAAAGTACTAACTGTGTGAACGAATGCAGTGTATATTGTGTTTAGCACTTAGTGTAGTGTTACGAAGTAAGATATAGAAGTTTAAGATAGTGGTATTGTGTAAAGTGGATTATGTTTTGTAAGTGACTTTTGTACAAAGACTGTGTTCCCCAGACAATGAGTTATCTCTGTTGACTTTTTACCTGCTAGGGGACGGCAGAGATGGGTAAAAGTTCGCCTGCACTGACTCCTTTCATCGCATTATGCACTTGTGGTAAATAATTATTCTGCTCTGTATTTATTTCTCAAATGCCAGCCCCCTTCTATTTCCTTATATGATTATTACAGTCTTTTTGCCCTAGGTAGATTGGTAATGATTGCAGGTTCTGTTTGTAATGTTAGTGAACAGGCATGGGGTATAGAAAATGCTGTCTTAAAAAGCAACCGTGTAATATTACGATTATATCATATTTTGTCCGTGTGAAGTCAGCCCAAACAAATATCTAGCCCCTTCCACCCTACCTAGCCAGCCTTGCCAGTATCAGTGTATGTTCCTGTATTGTTATCCACGTGTTTGTTTTCCTGTTTATGACTGTTCTTACCTAATTGTACTTACCTAATTGTATCTTTACAGGAATGAGTCAAGCTCGTACTGTCCCGTGTCTTACACCATATTTATCGTACATATCCTTAAATTTGTGAATTGTTTTGGCACACACTATTTCATTCGGTAGTGCATTCCACTGATCAATTGCTCTGTTTGGGAAACTGAATTCCTTACGTCTTTATCACCTCTCTTCTTATGCAGTTTTTTGCAGTGTCCTCTTGCTGATGCTTCTCCATATGTTAAGTAATCATTTATGTCTATTTTCTCCTTTCCTGATATGCATTTATATAGCATTATCATGTCACCTCTTTTCCTTCTCTCCTGTAGTGTTGGTAGATTCAGTTTATTTAATCTTTCTTCGTAGCTTAGGTCCCTTAAGCTTGGTATCCATCTTGTAGCGGCCCTTTGAACTTTTTCAATCTTGTCTATGTGCTTTTTGAGATGAGGACTCCAGACTACTGATGCATAGTCCAGGGTTGGTCTAATGAATGATGTTATTATCCTTCTTAGCATGTCTTCATTTATGTATGTGAATGCTATTCTCATATTTGCAAGCAGTGTATACATGTTCCATATCTTCTCGCTGATGTGGTCAGCCGGAGATAGTCTGTTATTGATAATCACACCTAGGTCTTTCTCTCTTTCTAATGTATATAGGGTTTTATTTCCTAACTTATAATCCCAATCAGGTCTTTTTCCACTTTTACCAAACTTGATTACATGACACTTGTCCACATTGAATTCCATTTGCCCTGTACTACTCCATTCATGAAGTTTATTTAATTCTTCTTGTAGCTCCCTACAAGAGTCTGTGCTAGTAATTCTCCTTTGTATTTTTGCATCATCTGCAAACATATTCAGATAGCTCTCATTTCCAGTGTTACTGTTTATATCATTTATATACACTAAAAAACATGATTGGTGCCAGCACTGAACCCTGTGGTACTCCACTAGTCACTTCTTTCCATGATGAGTAGTTTCCTCTTAGTACTGTCCTCATTTCTCTTTTTATGAGAAAGTCTTGCATCCAACAAAACAGTTTGCCTCGAATTCCTCCTTGATGGTACAGTTTCCATAAAAGTCTTTGGTGTGGTACTGTGTCAAAAGCTTTCTTGAAATCTAAATAGATACTGTCCACCCATCCTTCCCTTTCCTGTATTGTGTTTGTTACTCTGTCATAGTAGCTCAACAGATTAGTAACGCATGATTTTCCTTTTCTGAAACCAAACTGTCTTTCTGTTATCATACTGTGTTCTTCTAGATGATTTACCCAAGCTTTTCTTATAAGTTTTTCTAATACCTTGCTTACAACACTGGTCAGTGATACTGGTCGGTAGTTGAGTGGATTTTGTCTATTTCCTTTCTTGAATAAGGGGACAATATTTGCTTTTTTTCCAAATATCTGGTAGTTTACCTTTACTCAAGGATTTCTTGAAAAATAAAAATAATGGTTTACATAACTCCTTTGCACATTCTCGTAATACCCAACATGAAATTTCATCAGGACCACTTGCTTTTCCTCTGTCTAATCTACTTAACTCCTCCTGTATTACTTTTTCTGCTATTTGTATATCTGGTAGTATGTGTGGACATGCGTGTTCCACATAGTCACTCTCAAAATTTTTTTCTTCTGTAAAAACTAATTGGAAATTCTTATTTAGTGCTTCACAAATATCTTTCTCTTGTGTATAAGTGATTCCCTCGTCCGTAATGGATTGTATTATATCTTTTACTTTAGTTTTGCTTCTGATATAGCTGTAAAACAGCTTTGGTTGATCACTACTTTTATTTATTATATCCTCCTCAAACTGTTTTTGGGCTTCCCTCCTTATTCTTGTATAGTCGTTTCTTGCCTGTTTGTAATTATTGTACGCCCTTTCACTATTGTGTCTTCTGTATCTATTCCACAACAAATCTCTTCTTTCTTTTGATTTTTTACATTCTGTATTGAACCATTTCTGTATTTTCTTATCTGCTTCTTTGTGCTGTGGGATATACTTCTGGACTCCTATTTCATAAAATTCACAAAATTTTTTATATACAGCATTTAAATCTAGTCCTCTAAGCGCATTTTCCCAATCAACTTCTAAGAAATACTTCTTTAGGTCTTGATAATTTCCTTTTTTATAGTTTAGGCTCTTTTTGTAACTGTCATTGCTGTTTACTATGTCATATGCTATCCTGAAGTTATAGTTTAGTACTGCATGATCGCTTTTGCCGAGTGGAGGGTGATATATTAAACTGTCAATATCATTTTCTTCCCTTGTAAATAATAGATCTAGCACTGAAGGTACATCAAGTTCTCTTTTTCTGGTGGTTTCCCTCACATGTTGCGTTAAGAAAAACTCTTGTACGAGATCCAGGAGCTTTTGGTCCCAACAGCTTTCTTGGCTATTTATATCTAGAGTATTCCAATTTATATTTGTATTGAAGTCCCCAGTTAGTATAATTCTTTCCAATTTGTGTGTGTGTGTGTGTGTGTGTGTATGTGTGTGTGTGTGTGTGTGTGTGTGTGTGTGTGTGTGTGTGTGTGTGTGTGTGTGTGTGTGTGTGTGTGTGTACTGGCGGTAGTCAATTTGATAAATTATATGGTATTGGAAACGGCGTGACTCTGATCCCTTACTGAGGCAGAGAAACTTAATTATATGAATTCCATTGAAACTGTATAATTACTGATAATTCAAAAGACCAATAGACATTTCAGGACAGTATCACCATCATTACCATTACTGTTGTCCTGGGTGAGCTATCTGTATTATATATTCAGTATAAACTGGTGATAATAGCACCCAGGTGAGGGCATGCGAAGGTGTGTAAACTATAGAAAGGCTGCTTAAGCTCAGGGATTGATCGGTCAAGTATATGCCGGAGACAAATTTGGCCGACCTCATTATTTTTATTGGTACTGGAGATTTTATTTATTTTCATTTTTGTCTATACATCTAGAACAAACCTACTTTTGTTCAGTAAAGCTGCCTTGCTTTGATAAAAAATATAAGTATTAATTCATCATCACAGTGAAGGACTTAAGTTACACAGGACAAAAAAATAAAAGGCTCTAACTTTATAATTTTTATTCTTCAATAAAGGCTTTTTTGCATGTTATCTGCTACAGATACAATAAGATCCTGTTTAACTCTGGATACAATTATTATGAATTGAATACCTTGAGAGTGAAAGTTCCTTTCTAAACTTCAGTGATATTACACGGCCCCGAATATCTGTGAAAAATGCAGTATACTCGCACAGAATAAGATAAAAATTTCCCATTAAGTTGCTGGTTCCACATTAAGTTGTTATTGCAGCAACACAAAATAGTTTAATCCCTTTGTTCATGAGACGTCTTTATACTATATTCTTGCCCAAACCAGACGATTTCCTTCAGTTCAGGAAAGTCCTATTGTATCTGAGGAATAAAGAAACGTGTACTTAATCCACAGGGTCCGAAAAGACTGGCTTCACCTAAATAAAAAGTGGGCAGAGTATAACCAAGAACTGGATTATAATAAAATTTTTGGGATGGAGATAGTAACTCATCAGGCACTGTGAACTGCTTGCCATATGTCTGGGCAAAACTGTGGGTGAATATCTCGGGGACATAGCTACTAACACGGTGAGTGTTAAACGTAATATAATACTGTGAGTCATAAGCTGTAGGAATAACTGGGGATTGCTCATGTAGGTGGACAAACATGGCATCTGAGCCGTTGGCGTTCGGTAAAGAGATGGATTCACTATGGCGCCTTCGACTGTGAGTTCTTGGCTCTACTGTCCCCTCTTTCACCCAGCGGTGAATCCAACGATAAACTGTTGAGGTACTGACGCCAGTCTGCTGGACTATATCTCGCACTGACATGCCTCCCAACCACATGTACACGATCAGCTGGCGATCCGTCGTCAGTGGTTGGCCTGTATCATTACGTTGATACATTATTCTTCCCCTGTCAGAGAAGGTAACACTGTGATAATCTCTGGTAATATATACATATATGACAATGTAGTGCTAAAACTATTTGATAAAGACAACGTGCTACTTTCGAAATATTTATTCAACTTACGGGACACATTTCGAAATCACAGCATTAGATAAAATTTTTACCTGATACACTACTGGGAGATGTTGAGGATGTATGCCTGCTACTTGAAGCACAGATATGACCGGGTATATAAACGTCCTTCAAACCCCATCTGTTGGACGTCATGAGAAGGGGAACTTCATCATGCAGTTTCGTGGCTCATGTTGAGATAAACATGTGGCCACAACAACAATAAAAACAATGAAACGCCTAGAGCTCGGGCCCCGAACTGTCAATGCAAAATGTCGCCAGGAATGCTTCCGCCAAGCCTTGAACAAAGACTCGTCATACAGCCTACATGTCCATGCTGACATGATCAGTTCACCTGCCTCGGCACACTTTATCACTGACAAGAGGTCAAAAACCACCAAGGGGTTCAGCAGATATCACCCCCACAAGGATTGACTAAGTTGACCCCATATTTCCTTGACCTTTCAACCCTAGTTCTTGATGACCTAATGAGTTCATCGTCCCTTTATACTCTATCACTGCAAAAGTCTGGTTGAGAGGTTCGTGAGATATCACTCCCAAAAGGACAAACTAAGTCAACTCCATGTGAACTTGACCTTTGTCCCTTTGACCTAGCTCACCTAATCAATTTATCATCTTCTCATACTGCAACACTGAGGAACATTTGGTGGAAATGCGTCTCTAGGTTCAGGATATATCACTCTACAAAAGTGTTAGGGACGCAAGGACCCACGCATGCATGCAGGTATACATGGATGCACGGACGGAGAGCCTAAGCACTTAATGCTTCCTTCACCATAGGTGAGCAGGGATATATTAGCAAGTTTACCTAATGCTAAAGTACTCCCATGAGCTGGTGAAAATTGTTTAGCAGTGACTAGAATCAAGTAAAATATCCTCATCCTGAAGGGATTCATAGTAAACTACTTGTATATCATCTGAAACCAAACGTCTTAGTGTGGTCGGGGGTGGCCAGGAACTTACTCAAAATTCTGTATCGTCTGCCCACGTTCCAACTGGCACCTCCTTCATTCACGTATATATATTTTTTAATGTGAGGAAGAAGGGACCAAAGGCTGCGAACCCTCAATTATTGTTCCTTCCAAGAGAAAAACAAAATACAAGAGAGAGCCAAATTCAAGATCCGATCATTTCGAGATGCCTGGACACACAGCGTTTGAAAGACTGGAGATCATAGGAAGCAAGAAATACAGACAGAGGGAGACAGTTCCGGAGTTGACCTGTTGCATAGATGAAGGACTGGGAGTAACGGTTAACTCTTGCATTAGAGAGTTGGACAGAAAAGGGATGAGAGTTTGCTGCTAGACGGGTGCTACGCGCCAGTCGTAGAGATGGAGGAATGCATGCAGACAGTTCAGAGAACCAGTGACCATTGTAGTAGCGATAGAAGAGAGATAAAGATGCAACAGTGTGGCGAAGAGACAGAGGTTGGAGGGAGTCAGTAAGAGGAGGAGAGTTAATGAGACGAAAAGCCTTTGACTCCTCCCTATCGAAAAGAGCTGTATGTGGGGAGCGTTCCCACACATGAGAGTTGTACTCCACTCAGGGGCAGATAAAATCCCTGTACACAGTAGAGTCAACAATTGTACAGGAGCAAAGAAGGAATGGAGTCGGTTTAGCACACTTAATCTCTTGGAAGCAGATTTTACAAGAGATGTAATACAATCTTTCCAAGATAAGTCCCGAGTAAATGAAACCCCATGCATGTTCAAGGATGATGCAGGATGATGCAGGATTGGCGTGACGTGGAGTCAAAGTGACCGTTATTTTTAAACTGAGGGATGATCATAGTGTGTCGTCAGGATAACATGATGCTTCCGTAGGGTTTCGTGGGATGTTGTAGCAATGTCTTTGTGTGCCATAGCACTAACATGACTGTGTCTTGAAATGGCCGTTTAGGCCTACCATTTGAGGTATGATCGTGGCATTTCACCAAGATCATACCTCGAGCGTAAGATCGTGGTGATCGGGGCCGTTCTCAAAGATGAACTTGAATATGAGACATGGGCCATACACATTTCACACCCTCCCACTCCTCCACCTCACACCCTTTCATCTTTGTTTCACACAGTGCCATCACGGAATATCTAGCACTCTTGAACACATTCGTCACTTCCTCCCTCTTGTTTTCCTCATTCATACCTCTCATATTCCATATGGTCATGTGAGTCTGCCCATTTGGTTGTGGTCCTGGGAAGGCTTTGGGCCCTCCGAGGCTTTCTGAAAACAACTGCCATGATTAAGTGATTTTGGATAGTGGAATGCTGGGGACACTTAACCCTGCCAAAAACCCCGGTTATAGTAAATGGTTTCCTGGTTATGGGAAACCATTTGGCTTGTCACTCAGTGTACAGATCACACTGTGTATTTTATATATATATATATATGGGAAGAGCATCACCAGGCAGAACACAAACATCGTGGTGAAGTTTGGGTCTTTTACCTGCTGACGTATCGGAAACTGCTGATTTCAGCTTCAGAGCAAAATATACAAGCGAGAAATATACACAGTTATCTCATAACTATCAGAACAAGAATAAAAACATGAAAGTACATAAATGAAGTCCATTAAATTACCGTGCTCGTAACCAGTAAGTATTTAAATCTATAATGAAGGGGTAGGAGAAAGAAAGGAAAATGTGTCTGTAAAATAATAAGTGCATTACTGAAAAAAAAAAAAAAAGCTGAGTATGAAAAACATAACAGTTCACAGGGAGCCATGTTACTGATTGCAGGGTTAAAAAAATATTGGTACAAAGCTTCCACAGAAGGTCTGTGTCGTTGCTGCTACCACCAAGAACAGTGAAGTGGAAATGAGGGAATGGATGGTTTTGTTGTTGTGAGTGATCTCGTATTGCTGAGTGTGGTGGATTGGTGATTAACTGGCCTATTCGAACTGAAAAACCTAAGTGTTCATGGATTCGTGTCTTTAGGCTTTTTTTTTTTTTTTTTTACTTATATATGCTGCCCAACAGCTGGCACATGAGAAGAGGTAAACAACGGATGCTTGTAGGTGTGAGGGAACGGTGTCTTTTACCTTAAGAAAGCTCTGGAGAATTGAGTTTTAAAAAAAACTCTAAGAGACGCTTGTGGGAAGTGTTGAGCTAGAAGTTTTGAAGTTTGTTCCTAAGTGCGAAGCTAAGGGGTCCAGTGTATGTTATGGGAAAGCATAATATATATATATATATATTGTTACATAGCCTATGATTTCATCGTCCTTTGTGTAATTTTAACGCACAGTATGCTGCATGTTTGAGCACGAGCGTGTTCTGCCTCAGTCCCCCCCTTCTACCGTTATAGTAGAGTAAGTCGTCCTTTCTGTTATTCAGTGCGGGATTGTCAACTCTTTGTCCCCATGGCTTCATTTACGCGTCCTTCTTACAAGTTGTATCAAGCTCTGCTGGCCCCTATATAATGAGCTCAGTCTCTGCATGATTGCCACTTAGACCTGCTCCTCATTTTGGTCACATCTCTGTCCTCCCCTGTACAGTTATTATTGAGTGCTCAGGAAGTCTCCAACCATCTAGCACCTGTGTAATTTGAGTATAAGTGTTGTTGCGTTTTGTTCTTGTACTGTATAGCATAAGTTTAATTTGTAGGCCTAGTGAAGTTTTTGTAATTTATGTAGGATTCTTTATGTTAGTCATCATTGATAATATTTTGTATCTGTAATAATTTATCTTGCATTAACTGAGCATTGCCTAGTGTATTTTCATTTTATCAGGGCTAACTTAGATAAATTTACTCTTGCTAATTTCGTGTTAATAGAGGCTATTACAGTTAACCATATATTTAACCTGTTTTTGCCATTACATTATCCTTATGAGTCCTGAATGTTTTGTTGTTAGTTTGAGCATTAAACTTTAACTTGTAATTTTACCTAACTCTTTTCTTTTGAACCTGGAACTTTACGGGACAGTAGTGATTTTTAGTATTCTCACTTAAAGTGTACATTATCTTTCGCTGTTCCGTAACATAAATTTGGCGACCTCTTATCAGGATATTCAGGATATTATCATAAGGATATTGCTTGATATTTTGTGACTGTTACTTATTCATGATGTCTACTATTACTACACTTGATGAAGCCAAAGATTTTTTGTCAAATGTGCAAACAGTGTGTGATGTAGAAAACAGAACAAAGAATGAACTTAAGCTTGTTGCTCAACAATTGAGAATTGCTGTTCGCTCCCATCATTCTAAAGATCAAATTGTTGGCATGATTAATAAAAGCTTGTTTAATGTAACTCCTCCAAATGAGCAAACGCAGATTGAATTAGCTAAGTTACAGCTAGCCCTGCAGGAGGCTCGTGTTAAGGAGGCTGAATTTCAAGCACGTGCTAAGGAGGCTGAGTCTCAGGCTAAGGAGGCGGAGTCTCATGCTAAGGAGGCGGAGTCTCAGGCTCGTATTCAGGAGGCTGAATTTCAAGCAAATGCTAAGGAGGCGGAGTCTCAGGCTCGTATTCAGCAGGCTGAATTTCAAGCAAATCCTAAGGAGGCGGAGTCTCAGGCTCATATTCAGGAGGCTGAATTTCAGGCAAATGCTCGTATTCAAGAGGCACAGGTACAGGATCAGGCACAAATTGAACTTGCTAGGATTCAGGCAGACCATGAGTATCGCATGAAACAAGGTGGAACTGGATCATCTAGGTCTGATGATTTTGATGTGGCTAAAAATGTTAAACTTGTCCCTCCTTTTAATGAATCTGATTTAACAAAGTATTTTCAGTTGTTTGAGAGGGTAGCTACAGGTTTTAATTGGCCCAAGCAGTATTGGCCAGTACTCCTTCAAACTGTTCTCACCGGTAAAGCTCAAGTAACTTATGCATCTATGCCTCAGGATCAATGTGATAATTATGATGTAGTTAAGAGCTTGATTCTTAAGGCCTATGAGCTTGTTCCTGAAGCTTATAGAGTAAAATTTAGGACAACTTATAAGCAAGATAAGCAATCCCATGTTGAGTATGCAAAAATCAAAGAAGATCTGTTAGAGCAGTGGTTAAATTCTAAGAATGTGGATTCTGATTTTGGTAAATTTAAGCAGATGATTTTGCTGGAGGACTTCAAAAGGTGTATTTATAAAGATGTAAGCCTATATCTTGATGAGAGAAGAATAGATAATTTGTCTGAATCTGCAGTTTTAGCTGATGAATATGTTCTCACTCACAAGAGATATTCTACAGAAAAAGGGAAAGCTGAGAGTAAGTACGTTGCCTCTACTCAGAGTACAGGTAACAGGAAAGAGAATAAAGATGATGTTTCTCAGGAAGTAAATACCAGCTTCACCTCTAGATTTCAGAAAAGTAAATGTACTTATTGTAGTAAGCTTGGTCATACTACGGAGAGATGTTTCAGGAGACAGCGTAATGTGAACAAAAAGGAGTCTTTAAATATTCAGTCAATTGGTCTAGTGTCCACCCTTGAGAGTTCCCAGAATTCTTTAACTGAGTTAACTGAACCTCCTTTGAGGGGTAACTTAAATTCTCATGATGGAGCTCCTCTTTTGAGCAGTAACGAGGGTGACACTCTCAAGAGTTCATGTGCTAATTTCCTGTCTGATGGTTTTGTCAGTCCTCTGGACAGTAATGACAGGAAATCAGTTAAAATATATCGTGATACAGGTGCTTGCCAATCCCTTATGCTGACCAGTGTTCTAGGCTCTAATGTTAATTCCTCTGATGAAACTGTAATCTTACAAGGTGTAGGGAATAATTACTTCTCTGTCCCTCTGTGCAGAGTGAATTTAGAGTCTGGTTTTGTTAATGGTTCCGTTATGGTTGGATTGGTTGAGACACTCCCAATGTCAGGTGTAACTTGCTTACTTGGAAATGATATTGGTGGAAGTCAAGTGTGTCCAGCTCCTCAGTTGTCTGGTGAGCCAGTGGCTGCGACCCATGATTGTGATGTCCCTGATGTGTTCCCTGCATGTGCTGTCACTAGGGCTAAGTCTAAAGTTACTGGTGATTTAGAGGATAATGATGATGATGATGTTATCCTAGCTGACACTTTTCTTGCTAAGTTGGATCACTCACCAGATGAGGCAGTACCCCATAGTGTTGATAATTTGTCTCGTCAAGAGTTGGTTGAGTTGCAGGTTGCTGACCCTGAGTTGAAAGGTCTAGCTAACTCTGCTTGCAGTGAGGAAGAGTCAGCCGGTGCTTCTACTTGTTATTATATAAAGTCAGGAGTGCTTATGAGGAAGTGGAGACCCCCAGCAGCATCAGCCGACTGTGAATGGGAGGTTGTACATCAAGTTGTCATCCCTCGTGTTTGTAGGCAGGATATCATTAGAGTGGCTCATGATTCCAGTTTGGCAGGACACCTTGGAGTGAGGAAGACTGTGGCACGCATTTTGAAACACTTCTACTGGCCAGGTATCTTCAGGGATGTTTCCTGGTATTGTAAGTCTTGTCACACCTGTCAAGTTGTGGGGAAGTGTAATCAGACCGAAAAGGTTGCACCTCTAGTTCCCATTCCTCCTTTTGAGGCGCCTTTCACCCGTGTGTTGGTGGATATTGTGGGCCCTCTTCCTAAGACTTCTTCAGGATTTTCTTATATGTTGACCCTGATTGATATGGCTACTCGTTATCCTGAAGCCATTCCACTTAGAAATATCTCAGCAAAGAACGTGGTTAAGGAAATGCTAGGGTTCTTCACAAAGTTTGGTCTGCCCAAGGAGGTACAGTCAGACCGGGGAAGTAATTTCATGTCGAATGTTTTCAAGCAGTCTCTGATAGAGTTGGGCATCACCCAGACCACGTCTTCAGCTTACCATCCCCAGACCCAAGGAGCGTTGGAGAGATATCATCAAACACTCAAATCGATGCTCAAGAAATACTGTTTGGAACATCAGAAAGACTGGGACAAAGGTCTTCCATTCGTTTTGTTTGCCGCAAGAGAATCTCCAAATGAATCACTGGGCTTCTCACCCTTTGAACTACTGTTTGGCTATGAAGTAAGAGGACCCCTTAAGCTACTCAAGGAATGCTGGCTGTCGGAGGAAGATGACGTCAACCGGCTGGAGTATGTGATGAAGTTCAAAGAACGGCTGTCCACTGCTTTACAGCTGGCGAGAGAGAATTTAGGAGCTGCTCAGGAGAAGATGAAGACTTGGTATGATAAGAAGTCCAGGTTACGCCACTTTCAACCAGGAGATCAGGTTTTGATTCTGCTACCGGTTCATGGGCAACTTCTTCAAGCCAAGTTTAGTGGTCCTTATTTCGTGGAGAAGAAACTCAGTGATGTCAACTATGTCATCGCCACACCAGATCGTAGAAAGAACAAGCAACTATGTCACATCAACATGCTAAAATTATATCACAGGCGGGACGAAAATAATCCGGTCTGCACTGTAGCTGTTCCACCCGAGTCTGCAAGTGAAGCTCTCCCATGCAGTATGAGCCTGAGTGATAGTTTGGGGAAGAATCCTGATATCATGAATGATCTCCAGACTAAGCTTTCTCACCTACCTCCCGAGGAAAGGCAGGAGTTTTCGGCATTACTGCAGGAGTACCCGCAAGTGTTCTGTGCCACTCCAGGAAGAACCACTGTGTTGATACATGATGTCGATGTTGGAGACGCAAAGCCAATTAAACTGCCTCCTTACCGTGTGAACCCAGTGAAAGTTCCTCTCATCCAGAAGGAGCTTGGCTACCTGTTGGACCACAAGATGATTAAGCCCTGTCAGAGCGAGTGGAGTTCTCCTGTCACTCTAGTCCCTAAGCCAGGTGGGTCACAGCGGCTTTGCATTGACTACAGACGTGTTAATCAGATAACCAAAACAGACACTTACCCTCTCCCTCGTGTGGAAGATTGCATAGACAAGATCGGAAAGGCTAGGTACATAAGTAAGTTTGATTTGTTAAAGGGATACTGGCAAGTACCTATGACTGAACGTGCTAGGGAGGTCTCATGTTTTGTAGCACTGGGAAGGGCTTTTGCATGTTCTGTGGTGCCATATGGTGTGAAGAGTGCACCAGCCACATTTCAGAAGCTCACGAATGTTGTAGCAGGGGGTTTGGCAGGGTGTGTTGTTTATATTGATGATGTATTAATCTTCAGTGACAACTGGAAAGATCACCTATGCCATGTCAGTAAATTTCTTGAGTGTTTGGTTCATGCTAATCTTGTAACTAATTTATCAAAGTGTGAGTTTGGTCAAGCTAAAGTTCAGTACGTTGGGTACGTAATTGGTGATGGACATGTTGCACCACCAGGAGCTAAGGTTCAGGTTATAAGTGATCTTCCCAGACCTAAAAGTAGGAAAGAGCTACAAAGATTTTTGGGAATGGTAGGTTATTACAGGAGATATGTTCTTAACTTTTCTATTCTTGTATCACGACTTACAGACCTACTGAAAAAGGGAGTTGAATTTGTATGGACCGATAACTGTGAATCCTCTTTCAACAAACTTAAAGCTAACCTATTAAGTCAGCCAGTGCTCGCTACTCCAAATTTTGCTAAGCCTTTTAAGATGGCTGTTGATGCAAGTGATACAGGAGCTGGGGCTGTTTTGCTGCAAGAGGATGATCAGGGTATTGAACACCCTGTATCTTATTATAGTAAGAAGTTCACTCCACCTCAAAAGAACTACTCAACTATTGAGAAAGAGCTTTTGGCCTTGATTTTGGGTTTACAGCATTTTTCATTTTATTTGTGTTCTGGTTTTGACCCCATAGTCATTTATACCGATCATAACCCACTGAAATTCCTTAGTAAGTTTAAAGATAAAAATCAGAGATTGACAAGATGGAGTCTACTTCTTCAGGAGTATTCATTAGACATACAACATGTCAAGGGGAAAGAAAATGTTATTGCAGATTGCTTATCTAGACTTTAGACAGATTATTTTAGAGTAATAAGAAATTTCCTTTGTAAATTTCTTTTTCTTTGTGGGGAGATGTTACATAGCCTATGATTTCATCATCCTTTGTGTAATTCTAACGCACAGTATGCTGCATGTTTGATTACGAGCGTGTTCTGCCTCAGTCCCCCCCTTCTACCGTTATAGTAGAGTAAGTCGTCCTTTCTGTTATTCAGTGCGGGATTGTCAACTCTTTGTCCCCATGGCTTCATTTACGCGTCCTTCTTACAAGTTGTATCAAGCTCTGCTGGCCCCTATATAATGAGCTCAGTCTCTGCATGATTGCCACTTAGATCTGCTCCTCATTTTGTTCACATCTCTGTCCTCCCCTGTACAGTTATTATTGAGTGTTCAGGAAGTCTCCAACCATCTAGCAGCTGTGTAATTTGAGTATAAGTGTTGTTGCATTTTGTTCTTGTACTGTATAGCATAAGTTTAATTTGTAGGCCTAGTAAAGTTTTTGTAATTTATGTAGGGTTCTTTATGTTAATCATTGATAATATTTTGTATCTGTAATAATTTACCTTGCATTAACTGAGCATTGCCCAGTGTATTTTCATTTTATCAGGGATGACTTAGATAAATTTACTCTTGCTAATTTCGTGTTAATAGAGGCTATTGCAGTTAACCATATATTTAACCTGTTTTTGCCATTACATTATCCTTATGAGTCCTGAATGTTTTGTTGTTAGTTTGAGCATTAAACTTTAACTTGTAATTTTACCTAACTCTTTTGTTTTGAACCTGGAACTTTACGGGACAGTAGTGATTTTTAGTATTCTCACTTAAAGTGTACATTATCTTTCGCTGTTCCGTAACAATATATATATATATATATATATATATATATATATATATATATATATATATATATATATATATATATATATATATATATATATTGTGTGTGTGTGTGTGTGTGTGTGTGTGATGCCGTAAATTTATGAAAAAAATGGTTCATTCGAATTCAGATAAATTATCCCAATATTAGATACAAGAGAAATCTTGGAAGAATTTTATCCTTATCTCGCAAGCGATAATTGGATGCACCCTTAGCGACTCCGTACTACACCACACCACTCCACGCCAGAATATCAACCAAACTACACATATCATCCTCGCACATCACACCTAGGAGAGGAAAAAACTAAAGGGCCCTAAAGTTCCCACATCAATCACCTTTGCAGTTGTTACCATTATTAGGGAAAACAAAGGTCTATGATAATATATTATTTTTTACCTCTCTTAGCCCCTTCTCCATGAAGCAGCTTTTATAATCTTTAGATCCGGAGACGTCATGGATTAAAATCTTGGCGGATAACCTTACACTCTGCTCAAAGCTCAGACATTACCAACTATATCACAGAGGCGCCAGCAACAATAACAAGAAAGGCCACCCAACAGAACGAGATCGGTTGCAATATGACGACACACAGTACAGAAATTGTAATTTGTCTCCATTAGTCACACATCAGCTGAAAAACTTAAATTATCTTTTGTCTTTTTATGCCCAACAATATGTAAAGTTGGGGTACCTGTAATTTTGATCAGTGTCATTTTTAATGTCATCCATCCCTTTGAAGTCACTGTACTTATAGACATTAAACAAATTAGTTGTGGAAGAATAAAAAAGTGGATATGCGTAATACTCCGTAGTCCATTTGCGCACCGAACTATCATTGTATCTTCACTAACCCTTCCTACTGTTTATTGAAACAAGCTACGTTGTTCATTCATCTCGAAGAAAAAAAAATTAAAGTTTTCATTTTTAGGTAATTAGATTCATATCTGAAGCTTAGCCATCTACCCAGGTTGTGTATTAGTTGATTATCCAATATTTCAGGAAGAAGAAAATTTTCATTGCATTTCTGTGGAACAAAAAACGACAAGTTTATAAAGATGCAAAGGACCAAAGACTCATACATCATTTCACCTTTAAATGTGGAAATTAGTGAAGTTTCTCTGTACTGTACAGTAGTGCCTGGACAGCAATAGAGATTTATCAAGTGCGTACATGAGTAAGACAGAATCGTAATAGGAAGTGTATATATAAGGCCAAGAATGTGGGTGTTATTGAAACAGAATACGGGAATAAGCAAGGAGTCTTCACTACATGGCAGACCCTGTAAGTGGCGGGACTAAACTACATATAGATATTCATTTCATGTATGTAATTATTTGGTAGCATAAGGGGAATGAGAGGGGGAGGGTGAGTATCATTTAATGTGACGGCACTAACTTCTGCAATCTCACTTTGTGTGTGTGTGTGTGTGTGTGTGTGTGTGTGTGTGTGTGTGTGTGTGTGTGTGTGTGTGTGTGTGTGTGTGTGAGAGAGAGAGAGAGAGAGAGAGAGAGAGAGAGAGAGAGAGAGAGGTGTTGCCTGTTGTGTGTTCCCAGAGGTCTACAAACTGTAAAAAGTACTCATATCCACTTTTGTTAAATGTTCATTTACTTGTCATTTTAGCTGCATGAGATGGACGGATGGAGTGGAGATAATAGGGGGGAGGGTGCTGGAGGGGGGGGCAGCGTAATGGCAGGGGACAGAGCAACATGGAGGTGATTTGCTTGTTGCCACTTCTAATGGGGCTAAGGTGTCTGGCTATTAATAGATAGATATTGGTAGATGTAATCTGCATTAAGTATGTGGAGGCTCTAAGCACGATGTTCACATGACAGATCTAGTGTTTCAGTATGACAATGTAGACAAAATTGGCTGCTTGCAGACGCAAGTTAAGAAAAAGTGACACTTTTGTTTAATATAGGTGATTTAAAGACAAAGGCGTTTTTAGGCCGGCCCCTCAGAGTGTCTGATAACAAAGTATGAAGGAATGGCAACTGTGAAAAGTAAAACCATTGATGAAGAGCAAAAGTACTTCAAGTTATTATAAATCGGGATGTAAGTGATGTACACTGGACCCTCCTAACCATTTTTTTATTTGCCATCAGCTTTTTTTTTTTTATTCTCTTGGAGGATTATGTGGACGATAATGTGGATCATCTGGTCTGACATAATTTCAAATGATTAAATGATGTGGGAATGGATGTGTGACCCATTTCACTGGGCACATTATTGAGTACTTAAACATTTTACTTTCCCATACATTAATGGAGAAATAAGCTTAAGATCATGGGGAGCATAACTGAAACATTTGTTTTCTTATGCTTATTCGTTTACTTTTCTCATGAGCTTCCACTCATTTGTATATATATATATATATATATATATATATATATATATATATATATATATATATATATATATATATATATATATATATATATATATATATATATATATATGTATGTATATATATATATATATATATATATATATATATATATATATATATATATATATATATATATATATATATATATATATAATGTCTCCAGGTATAGGTTTAGCAGCCACCTTAATTTGGCCCAGCAGGCCTTCTAAATACCTGAAGCCTTTAGATGTCCTCACCTTGGCACTTATAACAGTGTCCATATTGAACATATTATAAGGTTTCCTCAGTCAGGACTAGTGCATTGGTATTGCCTATCTTTTTATCACGGGGTAATACCTGCCTTTTTCTTAGTATTACTGGGCTTTTTCTTACTCGGTATTACAAATCGTTTTCTCACTCGGTATTTCCTGTCTTTTTCTCACACAATAATTTCTTCTAGGTGGGCAAAGCAAGGCTTGTGTCTAAGGGAATGGAGAGGAGAGGAAGATCTAGTGAAGGCGTTATTGGAGAAAATAATGTTACGGCTAACCACGATATTGTTACTGAAACTTTTTAAAGGAAACTTTGGTACTCTTTGCATTTCCTGTAAATATCTAGGTTTCAGACAGTGTCCTGGTGTGGAGTGAGGATGCATAGGTTAGCTGTGTTTGTCATGACATGTTAATGAGTCTTCAGGAATAACAGTAAATTCCATTTAAATGAAATATAAATTAGTGGAGCTCTTTCTTGTCCCAATCTGGGATCGAATTCGCGTCATTTCAAATAATGAAGGACTTCTCAAATCACTGGGCTTCTGCCATCAGCATTCAGCTCTAAAGCCTCATTTTAAGTAAACTGTTTACATTCTCTCTCTCTCTCTCTCTCTCTCTCTCTCTCTCTCTCTCTCTCTCTCTCTCTCTCTCTCTCTCTCCTGTTAAAATTATGTTACTTAGCCTCATCACCATTTTTTTGGTTAATTCTATGTACTGTATATTCTGCTGTCTTCATCGCATGTGCGGTTACACTTAGATTATTTTTTGTCCACTTCTTCCCTTTGTAGTCCATTTAATACTCTGCAATTTAAGAAGGTTTTATCCGTATCAGAAAGGTTCTTTTACTAAAATACACCTGCATTTTGCACATAAATTTCTCGTTTCCGGTTCCAAAATTCTCTACGTTCGTCCCACACCCAGTACCTTCTCGATCCTGGTTTGTTGTTAGAATTTCGCAGCACAAAAGTATACAGGGTCTTCCGCCTCCCCAGTGATTGCCTTACATGTACATAATATTTCCTAACTATACCTGGTACCCATTCGTTTTGGCTCTTCAGTCACTGGGATTCATAAGAGCTCGGAGTAGAGAGTATCACTATTGTCAGGGAGGTAGATAAGTGTTTTTTCCCCAAGGAACTGATCAAGAATGTGAAGAGAAAACAGGCAAAAAAAAATGGTAATAGTGATACCTTTCCCTAAATAAACAATTCTACCCAGTCCCACATTTGTGACTTAATACTAGCTGGTATGGATTTGTTCATACCAAGTCAACAGTTCACTAAAAGAAAGGAACCTCCTCTGACCCATCTGATCACAGACCAATTGCAGTCACATCTTCTCTTCGTAAAGTATTTGAAACTGTCATCAATAAGCACATAGTTAAACACCTTGAATCCAACAACTTAATTAGTGATCGACAATATGGTTTTCACCATGAAAGATCCACCATTGACATACTCAGTCTCCTGACTCATATCATCCATCAATCAATCGGCCTACATGGAGAAACTCATGCAGTAGCCCTTGATATTTCTAAAGTTTTCGACAGAGTACAGCACCGTTCCCTGCTATCCAAACTCCCTTGCTATGGACTAATGTCTTTTGTTCCTCTGCTTTCCCCGTATCTCAGCGACAGAAAAATGTAAGTAGATGATGTATATTCCAATTTCCACTCAGTTAAGGCTGGCGTGCCACAGAGATCAGTTCTGGCACCAACCCTACTCCTGGTTCATATTAATGATCTCTAATCTGTCACCCACAATCCCACCCATTCATATGTAAATGACTCAATACTTCATATTTCATTCACACTCATACACCCATTTATAAAGTCTAATATCTCCAACTCTCAACTCAATACAGCCATCTCCACAAATCAAGACTTATCTACTATCAGTGAATGGGGACAAAACAACCTTATCTCATTTAATGCTAGTAAAACTAAATATATACAGTTTACTAATAGACATATGTTGCCAGATTCGCATATTACCTTCAATGCTACCAATATTCCCATCTCTAAAAGTATTGAAATTCTCGGTGTCTCACTTAACAATGCCCTCACCTGGACCTCTCATGTCACATCACTTGCTAAAATCCCCTCAAGAAAATTTGGATTATCGTACAGAGTCCGTAACTTCTTCACTGACGAGCAGTTAGCTATATTTTACAAGTCATATGCGCTCTCAGCTTGGATGTTGCTCACCCATGTGGAGTGGATGTGGAGAGGTTGCATTAAAACTAGATAAAACTCAGAACAAAGCTGCGGGAATTATTAATAAGCCTGCTGTTATAAATAAACTACCTCTCCTACAAGAATGAAGGAATGTTGCCTCCCTTGCATTATTTTACAAGTATTTTTATGGCAAATGCTCAGACGAAGTTGCATCCATTGTGCCACCTCTCCATGCCTTCCCTCGTGCTACACGGGCATCCGGCAGCGCTCATGACTGGAATGTCACTCAGTCATATTGCAGAACTTCTGCCTATCAGAATTCTTTCATTCCCCGAACTGCATCTCTCTGGAACTCGCTTCCCCAGAGTTGTTTCCCTCCAAATTTTAACCTATGGCAGTTCAAGTCCAACTGTTACAGATATTTTATGAATGGAGGACACCAGTAATCTGGTGTATGGATTATTTTTTTTACTCATTTGTTCTTCCTTCCTCTGTTCTGTTATTAAAAAAAAAAAGTGGTGTCAAAATATAAGAACAGCTGGGAAATAGTACTGAGGCCTTAGACTGAGGGAATAATAAAAGAAAAATGCATAAAGTGAAGATGGACAAACCAATCTTTTTAAAAAATGAATATTATTTCATCGGTGAGTGCAAAACGGTGATTTACATGATAGAATTCGTTGACGCAACAGAGTGGAATGAGGTTGATGCGCAAGTGACAAGCCAACAACGGGGAAAGAGTAGATAATGAGAAGTTATAGGAAGATATAATAACACATATTGAGAATACTGGCAAAGAAGGCTGAAGGGACCCATGACACAGCTTGAATGTGTGTTGTTTCTGTGGTGAGATCAAACGCTTTACTTTTACCCTTGTATACAATGTTGTGTAAGTGATCAAAATTAGTTAAGATTATCGCGAGAAAGCCTCTGGAGCGTTTAATGTACACGGACTATGGAAAAAAAAAAAAAAGGTAAAGAGGGAAATATGTGTCTGAATGTTATACTCTAAATATTGGGGGGGAGGGGGGCCAAAAATATGTGAATACCTAAAATCAGTTAACTTCATGTGGAGACTAAATATTGGCCTGTTAAGCATTAATATAGAAAACAGTGAATGACAGTTTTTACTCGTATTTTTGTATATAGAATTCTTTAATTTCGGCGATACTTAAAATATTTTCTGTGCGGTAATTAAGTGCTAATTTAAATAGTATAGGATTTTTTTTTCCAGTATGCTGAAAGATGGTATACTTTCTGAACAATATCTTCCTGACAGATTAGTTGATAAATAACGGAAACAAAGTTGCATGAGTTACAATGTAAGTCGAGCGGTTTTATAAATCTGAGTAAAAAACAATTAGCAACATATTATTACAGCTCATCTGCTACTTTCAAGCCACAGGTTACATTGACAGAGTAAACATTATTCAACGTCTGTCAGAATCAGAGCCTTACCTTGCCAGAGGTATCTCACAAACAGAAGCTCCACCCACTTAGCACCCTCGTCAACTGTTGCACTAGACGCCCAGCCTTCCCCATTTATACCGGTATCCACCACAAGGCACAGGCGCAGAGATTTTGGGGGGATTCAGGGGGCGGGGCTTATCTTATGTGCCGAACTCTGTCTGGTACGGAGGGGATGGATGGTGGAAAAACAGTGACGAAATTCAGGGGGAGCATTGAAGGAGGCGGGGCAACGGCCAGTCGTAATTATATATCCGAGTCTTAGCAACTGCTGCCCTTTCCATATTTCAGGGACGACGTGGTGAGAAGTTTTCTAAAACCTTTATTCAGTCAGAGGTTGGGTGAGTGGATGAAACTTTATGATGGTAAATAGGATGATTTCATATAACATGATATTATGATGACTGTGCTGCTGCTGCTGATGATCTGATGGGTGGAGGCGCCCACTGATCATTCATAAAATGTTGTAATACTAAAAATTAAGCCAAAATGAATGATTTCTTGAAGCCAAGGAAACCAATTCGGGTGGCAACCATATCACTAAATGGACGCCTTGTGGTCTAGTGTGTTATGGAACACAAATAGGATTTCGCCAGCAATGGTTTACATCTGAGAGACATTTAGAATTTTATGCTTGTACGTTAATGCCACTAAAGGAAGAGGTGTCGGTCATACTCACCTTAAATATCCATTCTAAATAGTCTAGCCCCGAACCTCTACGCCTCCCATGGGGTAGTCCTGATGATAATTACGATTTAACTTAGTCAATGAAATAGGGAGTGTGTGTAAGGAACGAAAAATCAGGGTGAAAAGGTAGGTCAGAAAATAATGTTTGTTCATTCAAGAATTTAGTGAGACAGGTACGAACGGAACTGTGGAGGATGAAGTGCATGAAAGGGTGCAGCAGGAAAGAAAAGTTGCTGGTTCACTGGAAACAGTGAAAAAGAGAAGGGAAGTGAGTACACAGGGGAGAAAACGCCTGATGACAGTGTTGCAATTACCACTCTAACGTATTGAGGTGAAGCTTGGATAATGTTCTAAGGACACAAGTGAAGAATGAGAGCAGTGAATATTAGTTGAGTGAGAGATGCATGTGGAGTTACACGAAGAGACTGACATTTAAATGAGGAATTAAAAGAGAGTTGTAGTGCTCATATGGGCGTGTTTGTTCCCTTATTCCCGACATATTAACCTTGGGCAAAAGCAAAAACAACGAACCCCCCAGTAAGCTCACGCCTAGTTTATTTAATTTTTACATTCGTCTTTCAGTTAATTCAAGCTTGGGAAACCGCACCACAAATGAATTAATCGAAGTTTGTTTCTAATCCCATCGTTACAATCCATCATTCCTAAGCTAAATATAATCATCCCATCATAGTTTGACAAAAAGAAAAGACACATTATCAAACTGAAGGGAGTAACTACATATCTTATAACTTTCAAGCTGACGATGTCGCCCTGATTTTGATCTTGCTAACGTCGGCGTTAGTTACTCACCTTACGAGACGTCCCCCATCTCTCGTAGTGAGGAGGTAAATGAAAGCCCACAAGTAGACAATATTCTCTGCTGCTAAATTAGATTGTTTGGATGAAATTATAGCATGATTGTATGGCGGCATCATACCTCGAATGTTAACCTGCCTTGAATATTGCTTAGCCTGTCAAACCTTGCAATGGTCCACCCTACCCAACCCTTCATTGTTATACCCTGTCCTTCACTATGCCACCCTGGTGCGTACTTCTTCCCTCTGCACTGCTCTGCCTTGGTCTGCTGTACCCTGGCCTGCATTGCTCTGTCCTACAGTACTTTATCCTGCCCTGCCATACCCTGGACCTTCTTTATCCTGCTGCCAGCTATCATGTCTCTGTCCTGTACTGCCCATCCCTGCCTGCACTGTCTTGCTTTCTTGCCCTGATCTACCTTGCCTACCTTACTATGCCCTTCCAAAACCTGCCGAACCCTGTTCTGCCCTGCCCTGCCCTGCCCTGTCCTATCATTATACTTTCTGCCTTGCTTGCTCTGTCTCCCCTGCCCCGCCATTATGCTTCCTGTCTTGCCTGCCCTGTGTGCCCTGCCCTGCCCTGTCCCGTCATTGGTCTTCCTGTCTGACCTTCCCCGTCCTGTTCTGCCCTGTCTGCCCTACCCTGCCCTGTCCCACCATGTCCTGCCATCGTGTGCTCTCCCCTGCCTTCTTCAGCCTTGTGCTGTCATTTTTTCTTGCCCTGCCTTGTCCTTACCTTTGCACTATCACTGTATCGAGTAATTTATTCTTGTTACCATCGAATTACTTTATTCAGATGAAAAAAATGCATACTCATTAAAAACGTTACAAAGATACAGTCTATATTAATTCCTACTTATTAACTCCTACTTAACAAAGGCTATTTACTTATTTGAATAAATTTATTGTCATTAATACTACTAACACTGTTTACTTTATGTTGTCCATCCTGCCTCGCGACTCCTACTCTACCCTACCCTGTTTTGTCCTGTGCTTTCCTGGCCGTCCCTTACCTTCCCAGCCCTAACTACCTGCAGTGATCTGGAGTGGCTGATATGACAAATATTTTTCCTCAAAACCGGCTGCCTATGACCTTAGCACTTGCACCGCCATTGGTATTTTTCTCGGATAATCATCTCTTCCATAAAAAAATAAAGTACTGACCTTTCTTCGAACATCTCCATTCTGACACAAAGCGCAGACCCAGTTACTTAAGTTGAAGGATTTGCTGATCAAGGCAGGAGGCAAGATACAATATAATAACTATTTCCTTATTGTCTGTCCATATCCGCTTCCATTCTTTGAAATATAATACCGGTACCACCTGACGGTTTTGCCTCAACATCACACTCATATCAAATTACAATCTCTCATATTCTCTCCTACACGATAGTCTCTACACATACAATTCACGTGTGTTTGCCATCTCGGTAGCTGAATGTGGAACAGTAGCAGGACATCAGCTGTAGAATGTGGTGCAGTTCAAGACAATATGCTACGGTAAGGATGTAAAGCTATTGCATTGTCTTATCTGGTTACGGAATATGAACTGCAAAATGAGGAAAACCATTGCCAAGTTAATGTAAAAAAGTTAATATCTAACAACTGGGCAAGGGTCTTAAGACAGGGAATACTGTTAAACATTTTATTATTTTCTGGGCAACAGGATGTGGCAAACGATGCTGTTCTCAAGCTCATGCACAAGTGTCTTTTCATCTCAGTTCGGTTTTGCCGCGTCAAAAGTCCAGGTATAGCTCTTTCACTCCTGGGATAAACAGGACGTCCACAAAGTCTTGCTGGCTTTACAAAAGTATATTTCTTGTAAACAGCTTAACATACCGATAAGCATGAAGAGAGAAACTGTACTGTGCACAGGAAAAATCATCCAGCATATTACCAATATGCCGGGAATCGAACCCGGGACTCTCAGGTGAGAGCCAGGCAGCATACCACTACACCACGACCAGGTAACCGTTATTCCATATTGTCACAATCTTGTAATCAATCTCCCTTCCCCCCAGCTGTGGGCTTGAAGAGGGTGAGATAACATCCTGGCACTCGGGCAAGTAGATGCTTGTAATCTATCCCAGGCACTTGCGGCAAGTCAGAATGAAGAGAGAAATCTGTACTGTACACAGGAAAAATCATCCAATTTATTACCAATATGCCGGGAATCGTACCCGGGACTCTCAGGTGAGAGCCAGGCAGCATAACTTGCCGTAAGTGCTTTGGATAGAGTAAAAGCATTTACTTGCCCGAGTGCCAGGATGTTATCTCACCCTCTTCAGACCCACAGCTGGGGGCGGAGAGACATTGGTTACAAGACTGTGACAACGTGAGATCAAATTTTACCTGCTTGTGGTTTAGTGGTATGCTGCCTGGCTCTCACCTGAGAGTCTCGGGTTCGGTTCCCGGTATATTGGTAATATATCGGAAGGATGGATGGATGCCGACTAGCAGTTTATTCCTTCCGAAACAGTATTCCTTCTCATTATTGCTCCTAAGAGATATTACTATTCACATTTGGACAACATTGTAGTGAAGGGGTCAGTCACGCCTGTATCTTCACCAACTAACTCGAAAGTTTGTTCTGGAATGAATAAAATTGTCTTGTGGTTATAGGACAATAAAAATATAGTTATTGGCTTGAAAAGGTGGATCTCCTCCAGCATGATAGTGTCCGCTATATTTCATTCTTGTTTCATTCTGGGAAGATGTTTTGTGAAGTAAAAATTAAGCTTTTTACTAAAAAGTATATTTTGTTGAGTAGAAATTTTTTTGTAGTAGCCTGAAGGAAAAATCGTTCTCATCCAGTGACGTAATTGCTGTCTTTAGGCGATTTGATTATTTATGAAGTCAGAGTATTCGAAGTGTGGGTGATAGACATAGCTTTCATTAACCCTTTCGGTACTCGAACTCTTTCCTATGGTAAGTAAAATTATGTGGAGATAGTAAGAATATACAGTATATAAGTGGTCACCGTACTATTAAGAGTTTATGGGTAAGGTGGTCTGATTATCAAGATCTACTCTTTGAGACCATTAATCCCAGACTGAGACCCAGCAAAAGTAACAACAGTGGGCCCTAAAAATGATTAAACTTCAGACATCTTAGCTTTGTACTATGTCATTCTTCATCTTTTCCTCCTGCTGCAACGTCTTTAGCTCTCCTCCCTGTCTGATACGTTGGTCTCGAGCAGAAGCAGCCAATCCTTCCATTTTCAGCTGCTCGCATAAACCAACTTGAATACAAACCAAATATGAGAAAAGCCACGCTTATAATTAAATTCTATCTATTTACCTATCTGATGACACACGCTTTAATCCCTTAAGAGGTTGCCACATACAGATCGCCTGCACGTCGCCCTGTCCCCTTCCGTTTGCTTCCCTCTCCCCGGCTAACACACCCCTCTCTCATCTCTCTCTCTCCACTCCATCCCTTAATTTTATCCTTGGCCTCCCCTTCCCCCTACCTCTCCCCTTCTCCACCTCACTCATATACATTCTCCTCATTAGTCTCTCGTTCTCCATGCTCTCCATATGGCCAAACCAACTCAGTGTATTTCTCCCAACGCTTTCTGTCACATTCACATCCACCCACAACGCTCCTTCACTTCGTCATTTGTCAGTCTGTCCCTGCTCCTCTCAAATAACCCATTTCCATTGCCCTTACTCTTGTCTTGTGTCCTTTCAAGAAGTTCCAAGCTTTGCTTTCATACGTTACAGCACAGTATCACAAAACTATCATGCAACGAATTTTTTTTTACTTCCATGCTCACTTTCCTATTTTTGCATCACAGATTTCAAAGAACTAGCAACCTTTCTTCCCTGTTGTATCTTTTCAAGCGCTTCATCCTCCACACTTCTGTCCTTACTCATCACACTACGCAAGTGCTTAAATGCACTCACATTTTCCTTTTCCTCAATATCCAACCTCACTGTGCATTCAGTGATTTCATTTCTCTCGAAGACCGTAACTTTACTCTTCCCTGCATACTCCTTTAGTTTCCGTTTCTTACACACTACTCCAAACTCATTCACCAAGCCTTGCAGTTCCCCTTTGTCTTCAATGGACGATACAATCTCATCTGCAAGCAACAGAACAGGAAGTTTCCTAACGCTGTCCTCTCTTATTAGGGCTGATCCAATATCAACTGGCCTACCTTGCATCTCTTTTATAACCCCATCCATATACAGACTGAACAGCTATGGGTACATTAATACTGAAGAATTTGACTCAGATCATCATCCACAAACACTGCAGCCTAAGCACCCTCATATATACACTTCACGGCATTCAACAGCTTCTCTTAATCTCCATATATTTTAAATATTTTCCATATTCCTTGCCTATGTTCTCTGCCATATGCTTGTCACGGGGTTTTTAAGTATATTCAATATTAAAAGATAATTTTCAAATATATATATTATTAAAGGATAATTATTAATAATACTGATAGCAGGACAATGAATTGTCTTGCTAAAAAATCAAGCAATGATTACTTTATGCTGGCTTGCTTCGCTGATTCTCTCAGGACGAGAATTTATATGCATTCTCAACAGTACGCAACAGAGACTAATTCCTCACAATTGCTGTTTCTTAGTACTGTTAGCCTCTGGAGAAAATGACTTCACCCCTGACAATCAATAACTATGCTATTAATGATAACAGATTCTTGCTGATGCATTAACTCCTAGATGGCACAACGGATTTTAAGCTTAATACGAAAGGACTGGCCTAAATACCAGTTATGAATAGCAAAACGTTTATGCAAGCTAAGAACTATAAGTGAAATAAGCTTAATATGGAAAATAAAACACGAGTTTACATTACATTAAGCTTGAGAAAAAGAACTGTTAAATTTATTGATTACAAAGAAATAAATTTACGTTACATTTCAAAATGAATTCAAAATAAGGAGATCGCACTCACTCGCTCACTCAAAAGCTAACTCTTAAACCTAGGAAAAAACGAAAAGAAATACTGGTCAAAGAGTGGACTAAGCGGATGACTGGGCGTTGTTACTGGAAGGACACTGCACTCGCTAAGTCTCTCGCCAATCACACTACTGTAGGTGGAAATTCAGGAACTAGACAACGGCAGCACTGCTACGCTCTGGGCCCAACCTTCTTTCATGGCGTACAATCCTTGACTGACTTCAAATCGTGGGAAAGAGGCGAGCATCCAACCGCATTACTAACGGCTACAATAAGCGAAACACGCCCATAATAAATCGCTCAGCGGAAGTGCTAATGTCTTGCACAAAGACGATCAATTATGACAGTGAAAAATTGTTCTGAAAACATTCCCGACCGGGTAAATACGTAGCGATTAAACTGAATGATAAACACTGGGATTTCACTAGAGTTCGCGGTTTCCGACCAAATGATGTCACGAGCCAACACGTGACATTACGCCCCAACAAAAGTTGAAATTTTTTCTCAGGAAAAAAATTTCAATATACATACATATAAATCCTAACTCAGTCACACAAGATTCACACTGGTGTGTGTACTATCCTGATACAGGAGAAAGTCACAGTCGCCAGTGAGCGGAAAAAAAAAACTCGTATTTAAGTTAATAGAGGCAAGCATGAGGGAAAAACTCATGACAACGGTGAAAAATCCTGTACTCAGGTCAAAGTGTGCGAAAAATTTGCTACATTTACATTAACAACTAATTGTTATGTAGTGTGATGTATGTAATACATGGTGTAGGTGTGACAGTTGTGGTGTAACTGTACGGTACCTACGTGTAAAATTACATAATGCAAATTTATAGAAAATAATGACGACGAGGCAGAAGAGAAGGGCGGCAGCATGCCACAGGGACGACCAGCTGTTCTGCACGGCAATGCTGCACCCACCAGCTGCACCTGTGAAAGGAATTATGGTGGAGCATCAAAAGTGTCATTTCTCTCTCTCTGCCTAGCAATCAGTACTTATGTCATTATTAACCAGGAAACGTAATTCTTGAATTCACAAATTTCTTAGAACCCTTATAGTTTACTGGTTAACGTTTATTAACTAGGAAACGTGCCAGGTCTTGAATTGCTCAGATCTCTTAGATTGAGCAGTTTACTAGTTAACCTAACATTATTAACCAGAAAACGTGCCAGTTCTTGAATTGCTCAAATCTCTTGGAACGGGCAGTTTACTGGTTAACCTAACTCTACACTTACGACTAATAACAGGAAGCTGAGAATTGCTACGCAGTCTCGGGCAGGTCACGTTTTAACACCCACCGTGGGTGTGAACACTCTTGTGGATATTGTGCATTCTCCGGGAATCCTCAGAGAGGCCCACAGCTCGAGACGTTCCACAAAGTAATTCATACACAGCCTCGGACTGTCTCTGCAGGGTTCTCAAACTTCCCCCTTAACTTATGGTATACATGTATATACAGGCCCTGGACATACTGTGTCCTGTAGGGCCAATGGGCGAGACGTCAGGTCTTACTGGTACACTTTTAACTGGGAACCAGGCTGGTCCTTGGATTACTCAAATCTCTGAGGACGCCCATCTTACGGAACCCAGCATACAACAGTTGCCCGTGTTAGTCAGCAGTTAGCAGGCGAGACATCAGGTCTGCACCTACGTTATCACTTCCCTTGATGTATCTCACAACAAGGTTAAACTGCTGTAAATACAGTGTCCAGCGTGTCCATCTTGCATTAGCCGTTTTGGTCGTGCTAAGACTAGTGAGTGGCATATGATCAGTTTCCAAAGTGAATGGTGCCCCATATAAATAATAATATTAATTAACACCATCAACCACGGCCAAGAGTTCCTTCTCAACAGTACTGTAATTCCTCTTGGCGGGTTTTAGCTTACGGCTGTGGTATGCCACTGGGAAGATTCCACCTTCTGATTCCTGCATCAATACGGCACCTACTCCATCTTGTGAAGCATCAGTGCGCAGTATGAAAGGTTTGTTGGAATCAGGCAATTGCAAGATAGGCTCCTTGCACAACATGTTCTTAAGAGCGGCAAAAGATCTCTCTTGCGCTTCTCCCCATTCATTGGTGTTTGGAGCATATTTCTGTAGTACCTCGTACAACGGTTGGGCGATGAGAGCAAAGTTGGGGATAAAACTCCTATAATACCCCACTAGGCCAAGGAATGCCCTAACCTGTTTCTTGGTCACGGGTCTCGGGGCTTCTCTAACCTTCCTGATCTTGTCACCCTGACACCTGCAGTGATTGTTGCCAACAATATGTCCGAGGAACTCCACCTCACTGTGAGCAATCTTGCATTTGCTAGGCTTCACAGTCATGTTGAAACTCTGGAGTCTACTGAAGACAATTTCCAAGAGTCTGAGATGCTCCTCCAATGTGGCGGAATGAACAAGGACATCATCAACAAACATCTTTACTCTTACAATACCATGGAGCACTTGTCTCATGGCACGACTGAATACTGCTGGGGAATTGTTAAGTCCAAATGGGAGGACTTTATACTGATACAACCCCCTAGGAGTAGCAGAGGCAATGAACTGACGGCTCTCGGGGTGAAGGGGAATCTGGAAGAATCCCTTTGCCAAATCGAGCTTCGTAAAATATCGTGACCCTGCCAGCTTGGAGAAGATGGCAATGTGGTCACCCATCGGCTCAGCATCCACTTTGGTGATTGCATTGAGCCTCCTATAGTCGCCACAAATCCTGACTCCACCATCTTTCTTGCGAACTACTACCATTGGACTGCAGTAAGGAGATGAGGACTTTTCAATAATACCTGCAATCTCCATGTCAGCAATTTCGTTGTCTACTGTGCCCAGTAGTCGCATGGGAATCAGATATGGCTTAACCTTTACGGGAGTATCGCTGGCCAACTCAATCTTGTGACAATCAACCTTTGCAAGTCTTGGCTGGTCAGAGAAGACATCAGCATACTGACAGAGCAGTGACCTTATGGCATTCTGATCACCTTAAGTTAAGTACAACATCTCCGACAGTCTCTTCCTGACGGGACTGAGCGGTTAAGGGCTCGTCATCATGGTCATCAGCTGGGATCACTGCAGCTGCCCCGGTTTCTTCCAGTGGCTGGTCACTATCATCAGCTACTCGTAGGCCAGTCTCCTCGGAGTCTGACTCATGATAAGCCTTCAACAAGTTAATGTGGAACGTTTTGCAAAGATTCCCCATCTGAATTATGTAGTTGAGGTCTGAAATGCGCTCTACCACATCAAATGGACCCTTCCACTGTGCCAACAATTTGTTCTGGGCAGTAGGGAGTAACATCAGGCACTTATCGCCTGGACTAAACTTCCGAAGTTTTGCCTTCTTATCATAATAGGCTTTCTGAAATTTGCGCACCTTGATCAATTCTTCCTTAGCTAACTCGCATGTCGACTGGAGGCAGTCAGCTATATCAAGGACGTAGGTGTAGGTGGTCAGGTGGTCAGGTTCTTCATCGTCCCACAACTCGCGAAGGACTTCAAGTGGTCAACGGACCGACCTTCCATACACCAGTTCAAAGGGTGAGAACTTCAAAGAGTGCTGTGGGGCTTCTCGATAAGCAAACAGAAGAGGAGCAATGAACCGCGGCCATTCCTTTGGCTGTTCAGCAGCCATGTGCTTTAACATCATCTTGAGAGTCCCATTGAACCTCTCACACAGCCAGTTACACATGGGATGATAAGGCGTAGTTCGCAGGCCTCAGATGGACAACAATCTGAATGCTTCGTTCATCATTGCAGAGGTGAACTGCGAACCCTGGTCACTTAAGATCTCTTTGGGGATACCTATGCGACAAATCACTTTGATCAATGCCTCAGCAACAGTGACGGCCTCTATATTCTTAAGGGCCACGGCTTCAGGCCACCGTGTGCTGAAATCAACAATAGTGAGGATATACCTTGATCCATGACTTGCCTTAGGAGAGATTGGACCAACAATGTCAACTGCTACTCTCTTGAACAGTTCAGAGATTATAGACATTGGTTTCAGTGGCGTAGGATGGACATGTCCCCGGTCAGTGGTACGCTGACACACATCACAGGAATGCACAAGCCTTTTTATTTCCTGTCCCACTCCTGGCCAGAAAAAGTCAGCATGGTTGCGGTCAGAGGTTTTCTTTTGGCCCATGTGACCTCCCATGACTGAACAATGACCCAATTCAATCACTGCCTGGCGATACTTTGCGGGGACGACGAACTGCAATTGAACCTCGCCCTGGGGTGTTTGTGACTCACGGTATACCCGTCCTTGTTTGCAAAGGAACCTGGCTTGACCTCCCCGTGAATACTTAATCACTTTACCCTCCAGCTTCTTACGCATTGAGGCAAGTGTCGGGTCAGACTGTTGTTCTTGGACAACATCTTGACTACGAATCAAATCTTGCAGTGTTGCGACGGTCAACGGGGTGACACAAATCGGAGCCTTGGCCATAGCTCATGCTACTGCAACAGCCGAAGTCTGAGTAGCAACATCTACGGCACAACTGTTTCTGACGCTTGGTATGTTGCCGATAATGAGGTCAAACAAGGGTTCTGGCATGACAACAGCAGCTGTCAAGCCAGTGTAGAAAGGAGATGCCACCTGGATACGTGCCTCAGGGAACAATCTCACTGACCCATCAATAAGTCTAACTTGGATCTGCTTACCCGTGTACTCGTCAGGCCGAACTAAACTTTGCTTGACAGAGCAACCTGAGGAACCATTATCTCTCAGGACATTTACAGAAACGCCTCCCACAAACCCTGGCTGAACAAGAAAGGTACTGGTGGAAGGGTCTGAGGAGACAGCAGCCAGTCATTGGTGAGACTGCAGAACAAACGATGCAGCAAATGTGGCGCCCTGAGAACTTGATACCTGAGGGGTCGTGCTCACCATCTGAGGAGATGGAGCATTGATCACCTGTGGAGGAGGGTTCACTGTCGCTGGAGAACTAGTGAACTGTGGGGAAGTACCTGTACTGGTGGGGTAGGCACCACTGTACGCTTATTGTGGCATAAGGGCTGCATTTGCATCCTGCTTCCGATACACTAAAGTCGATTGTCCTGACTGAGGGTTACGTGGTTTGTCCTTGCCCTGCTGCTGCTTGAAATACCGGTACTGCTGCTGGTTAGTGTTCTGCTTATCGTACCACTTCCACTCAGGTTTCTGAGTGTTTTGCCCCTGGTCCTTCTTCTGCGATTTTGGACCTTGGTCATTATTCTGAAAACGGCCTTGTTGCTGGGGTTTAGTCTGAGACGGTTTCCCAGATTTATCAGGTTTTCTGTTCCAGGTATGCTGCTTGCGAGTTTGATACCCATATGCAGTAAAGAATGCGTCAGCCTTCTTCACTATTTGGCTGGCATCTCTTACCTGGCAGATCTTAAGCTGAGCCATAAGTTCAGTAGGCCACGACTTTTCTAGCTGTGTGCGCAGCATAAGGCCTATTATCCCCTCATGCGTGGAAGGAGTTTCATCTTTCTCCATCCACTCATCTAAGTAAGCAGTAAGCCGGTCAAGAAACTGAACGGCAGTCTCTTTATCCTGTAAACGTGCCCTCATGAACTGACTCTTGGCGTCGTCAACTGTGAGACTGTACGCTTTGACGAGTGCGGCCTTCATCATCTCATACGTCAGATTGTCTCTATGAATTCTGTAGAGAATATCGAGGACAGGGCCCTCAAACAGTCTAAGAAATTGAAGCCGCTTAGCTGCATCATCCAGCTGGTAAAGTTGAGCCATGTCTTCAAAACGAGCAATGTATGGCTCGATTCGCTCGCCTTCCTTGTATGGGGAAAGCTTGATGTGTGGGGTCGCCATAACATGTGCAGGGAGAACGCTCATGGAGCTTGGGCCAGCTCCACCAGATGTGTCTGAAGCCAAGGAATCTCGCTTGAGCTTCAGCACTTCAAGTTCATGTTTTTCACGTGCTTCTCGCTCGGCACGTTCGTGTTCTCGTTGTTCTCGCTCGTGTTTAGGTTGTTCTCGCTCTCGTTCTAACTCGAGTTCGCGTTGTTTTCGCTTGTATTCACGTTCTCTCTCACGTTCCTCGCATTGTTTTCGCTCGTGTTCACGTTCCCTTTCGCGTTCTTCACGCTGAATTCGACGCTCTTCACGAGCATCATTCTCGCGTTGCTGTTCGTAATTAAACTGAGAGAAGACAAACTCCTTAATTTCAGTTGGGTCCGTAAGACCCATATCTTTGGCTTCCTGTACATAGACGCTGGTGGACATGATGCTAACTCAATCTAATAAACTAGCGACTCAGTACTGACTGTGATTTTTGCAAAGAAAGATGTCAATAATCAAGAATAAAGAATATAGGCACAGGTTAGTGGTGACCAGTTTTATCTAATTAAACTGGTAAAGAGAGAAAATTAAACAAACAACTGACTATGAAAACTATTATGTAAATTAATAAAAATGAATCAGTAATCACCAGTAAGGTAGTGCCTATAGACTTTAATGATAAATACCTAAGTATGAACGAGTGAGTATTATCTCGTGAATAGCTTTAGAGGTAGGAGTTAATATCCTGGAATGAGGTCGCCAATTGTCACGGGGTTTTTAAGTATATTCAATATTAAGAATAATTTTCAAATATATATAATATTAAAGGATAATTATTAATACCACTGATAGCAGGGTAATGAATTGTCTTGCTAAAAAATCAAGCAATGATTACTTTATGCTCACTAGCTTCGCCGATTCTCTCAGGACGAGAATTTATAAACTTTCTCAACAGTACGCAGCAGAGACTAATTCCTCACAATTGCTGTTTCTTAGTACTGTTAGCCTCTGGAGAAAGTGACTTCACCCCTGACAATCAATAACTATGCTCTTAATGATAACAGATTCTTCCTGATGCATTAACTCCTAGATGGCACAACGGATTTTAAGCTTAATACGAAAGGAATGGCCTAAATACCAGTTATAAATAGCAAAGCGTTTATGCAAGCTAGGAGCTATAAGTGAAATAAGCTTAATATGGAAAATAAAACACGAGAAAAAGAACTGTTAAATTTATTGATTACAAAGAAATAAATTTACGTTACATTTCAAAGTGAATTAAAAATAAGGAGATCGCGCTCACTCGCTCACTCAAAAGCTAACTCTTAAACCTAGGAAAAAACGAAAAGAAATACTGGTCAAAGAGTGGACTAAGTGGATGACTGGGCGTTGTTACTGGAAGGACAGTGCACTTGCGAAGTCTCTCGCCAATCACACTACTGTAGGTTGAAATTCAGGAACTGGACAACGGCGGCACTGCTACGCTCTGGGCCCAACCTGCTTTCAAGGCGTACAATCCTTGACTGACTTCAAATCGTGGGAAAGAGGCGAGCATCCAACCGCATTACTAATGGCTAGAATGAGCGAAACACGCCCATAATAAATAGCTCAGCGGAAGTGCTAATGTCTCGCACAAAGACGATCATTTATGACAGTGAAAAATTGTTCTGAAAACATTCCCGACCGGGTAAATACGTAGCGATTAAACTGAACGATAAACACTGGGATTCCACTAGAATTCGCGGATTCCCACCAAATGATGTCACGAGCCGACTCGTGACAATGCTTTCTCCAAATCCATGAAGGCCACATACAGTATCTTTCCTTTATCTAGAAACTTTTCCATTAGAGACCTAAGGATAAGTAGCAGATCTACACAACCTGATCCATTCCTAAAACCTCTCTGGTCTTCTACACCCAATTCCTCTGTTATTTCCCTAACTGTCAATAAGTATCCTACCATATACTGTTCCTAGTACATTAGGACAAATGCCCCTGTGATTACCACATACTTCTCCCACTTTTCCTTCGTACAGGAGAATATTTTTACCCGACTTCCAATCCTCCGCCACTCTACCTACCTCCCATGCCAGTCTGTGCCTCTTCCATATCCATTCTACTACTATCTCTAACCCATGCTTCAGCATTTCATCACACACTTCATCAATTCCTTGGGCTTTCCCATTTTGATTTTCTTCACTACTCCCACTACTTCCATCCTACTGATCTCTTCCTCCTCTCTCCTTATCCCAACCATTCCCCAACCACTAAAACTTGCATTACTAGCATTCACTATGTTCAATTCCTTAACACCCCCGTGGCCGAAGGCCCGGAATTTTCCGTGCATGCCAACCCGACGCCTGGACCATTTTTTGACGTTTCGAAAATTGATTTTTTTTTTTCTTGCCATATTGAAGAGAAAGTTCAGATGCACCTAACAGTGCAAATCACAGCTTCCTAGACGCATTCTAGTGCGTGCAGTGGAGCGTGGAAGTTGCAGAAATATCGGCAACCGATATCCGTCGCCCAGGGAAACTGCCGCAACGCGACTGGGCAGGTGTTGTTATTTTTTTTTACCTCCAAAAACAATACGAATGGTGCTGAAATGTTGTGCATGTATGAGATATGATGATATCGAATGATTTCAGTACATAATCTGTTAGGAATGGCTGGAAACAAAATTGTTATGAATACTTTTTCACCTTTTTGATATATATTATGTTTATGGTAGTTTCGAGTTATTTTTTAAGTTATCGTTGTGCCCATGTTTGGAAAATGGAGCGAAAGAGTTGAATTTTCGATCCTAAATGAGAAACCTGCACGTCCTCCAAGGTTAGACTGCCACTGGACAATAAAGTAGAGGGTGAGATCCGATTAGCAATGCGGAAGTTGAGTCACAATTTTGAGCTCCCACACCACGAGCATGGCTAAAGATAGAATCATAATGCAGTTTCAGCAGTCTAATTATTACGAATACAGATACAGAGCAGAAATAAATAAGTTTACAGACGGGGGAAAATGTATTTTTTCCGTAATAACATTCATCTTTATCATTTTATGTTCATCTTTATCATTTTACTTTGTTACTTTCGCAATATATATTGCTGTCTCGTAAACAGGGTGGTTGTATGTGTTTTGCAAGGGAGGAATAAGATTGTATCTTCTGTCTGAGTCGAGATAATGGGTGTAACTATGTATTTTTTGGCATGGCCACGAGCAAAAAAATCGTACACCCACTCGTCATGACATCAGTTAGTGAACTGACAGATGATGTGTGAGAGGGTGAAGCCAAGGTCAGTCTCAGTCCCAGATTTTCCTTCACTTCCCGAAGGTTTTCACAGTTTTCTGGAAGTTGCACTGCATCAAATGATCCAAACCATTACAGCAAACCTGAGCAAATAGGTAAAGATACCAAGACAAAAATGTATTTTTCACTTATTATCATGTCTTTTTTTTATGTGCCTGTATTACATCATAATCGTAAACAGGTGGTTGTGTGTGTTATGCAAGAGAGGACAAAGATGCTATGTTCTGCCTGGGTCGAGATAATGGGTGTAGTTGTGCTTGTTTAAGCATGGCTAAGAGTGAAAAAAATAGAAAATCCACTTATCACAGCAGCAGGCTTTGAACTGCTTGATGAGGTGTATGGGAGTGTAGTGTAGGTCAGTACGAAGACGTTCAGAACGTTTGATCACTTTCCAAAAATTTTTGCAGTTTTTTATAGGCCATGATCAAACGACGCCTGCGGCCATTGATCGGCTAAACGTCATTCGACGCCGGCGGCCATGGAGGAGTTAATGTGTTTTCTCCATCTGCTCATTTTTCTCCCTTATCCACTAGGAATCTACCATTTTTATCTTTCACTCCACAGCTAACTTCATTACCACCCTGTCTAACTCTCTACCTCTTTCCAGAACATTTTCTTACCTCCCTCCACTTTACACCCAAATTCCTTCCAAAAAACCTCATCCACTCTCTTCTTACTCTCTTTTATTAATCTTTTCATCTCTCTCTTCCTCTTTACTTATAACCCTCTCTTCTGTTTCTCAACTTTCTCCAAGCTCCTGTTTCTCATCCATTCATGATATGCCTTCTTCTTTTGTGACACAGCCTGACTCACCGTTTCATACCACCATGCTGTTCCTTGCACCCTTTTTCGTCTTCTCTTCACCCCACACTCCGCCTCACATGGTGCTCAGATTTCTTCTGTGAATATCTTGCACACACCTTCCATGTCTCCCATCCGCTCCAAATCATATTTACACAATCGCTCGTCCACTTCTCTCTAATATTCTGCCTTTTTTCCATCCTTTTGCAACCTTTCTACACTCCTTGTATGGACTACTTCCTCCTATCCTCCAGGGAAAGGGCTCAGTGACTGAGCAAGTGTGTGGGAAATTGTAAACGGTAAACAGTTACGCACAAGTGCACTCTTCTTTTACGGAAGTGAATGTAAGATATAAGTTATATCTAGTAAGTGTTATGAAATATGTGTTTTATAATTAGTTTTACAAGTTCATTGCAATAGTGTTACTGTTTATGGTTATTTGTGAAACGATGATTCGAGATACCCTGTGTAACACTATCTAGCACAGTGAAAGAAAAACCAAAGGTGCATGGGAGAGAAAGAAAATGACCTGGTCGGCTGTAACTTTTGTTTTTATGCGAGGAAGAAGGAACCAAAGGCCATGAGCCTGCAATAACAGTTACCTCAAAGGGAAAAACAAAATAAAATAGAGCCAAATTCAAGATCTGATTATTTCGAGATGCCTGGACACTCTGCATTTGAAAGACTGGAGATCATAGGCAGCAGAAAATACAGACAGAGGGAGACAGTTCCAGAGTTGACCTGTTGCATAAATGAAAGACTAGGAGTAACGGTTAACTCTTGCATTAGAGAGCTGGACAGAAAAGGGATGAGAGTTTCCTGCTCAACGGGTACTATTCGCCCGTCGTAGAGGTGTAGGAATGCATGCAAACAGTTCAGAGGAGCAGTGACCATTAAAGTAGCGATAGAAAAGAGATAAAGATGCAACAGTGCGGCAAGGAGACAGAGGTTGAAGAGAGTCAATAAGAGGAGGAGAGGTAATGAGATGAAAAACCTTTGACTCCACCCTATTGAGAAGAGTTGTATGTGGGGAGCCTCCCCACACATGAGAGTTGTACTCCACACAGGGGCGGATAAAACCCCTGTATAGAGTCAACAATTGTGCAGGGGTAAAGAAAGAATAGAGTCGGCTTAGCACACCCAATTTCTTGGAAGCAGATTTTACAAGAGATGTAATATGATCTTTCCAAGATAAGTCCCGAGTAAATGAAACCCCAATCATGTTCAACGATGAACCAGGATTAAGCTGAACATTATTAAACATTAGTGGGTATACCTGTGGAAGATTTTGCCCTCGTTACTCAGAGAATAATGGCGAATATATGAGCATTCCAGGAAGTATAATAAAGGACGAGTCAGCATGAGGTCACGTGGCTTGAAACCAGAGCGCCGCAGTCCCCTGCCTCCCTTTGACTCAAAACAATCAGCTGAGAGTGGAACTCTTCATTATTTTTTGTGTATCAACTCAACATGCCTGGAGAAAGGTGAAATGCATTTGATGATGTGCGACATTTGTGTTCACTTGTTGTTTCACTAGTGAAAGTGACAGCGCCCTGTTTCTTGGAGACCATGGTGACTTCTGTTTTGATGTTGATGGTGACTAATGAGTCATCTTTCCTAGAAGGAAAAGGGTATATTTGATAGACTGAAAAAATCATCCGTTACAAACGGTACATGAACTACTATTGATGTTTTTGTGAGTGTTGCTTCCAAATGTGGATAATATAACATCAGATTTTTTTCCTCAAACAAAGGTTTCAATCCATCCTTATGTATGCCTTGACTAATTATTTGCCGGAGGTTGTGAATGGGTAATAAATTAATTGTGATCCTTCCAGTACCAGCATTAACAATTCCTCTCATGAAAGCCTGATACTGAGCTCTAGTATTGTCTAACTGTCGTATTATTACATCAATATGTTCTATGATCACAGAGAGGTGATGGAATAGTGTATTGTTACCTTCTAGTCATTTACTTTCTCCACAATTCCTAGAGTTGATGCTTCTGCCTTCCTTAGGTTCTTTACAATCGTCAGCATTAAGGTGTTCTGAGCGTCAGCTAACTTATGTTGGTATGAGAGAATTTGTGCTATTTTGTTAAATTTGTTATTTATTTCCTCTAGATCATTTTCTGTAGCTAGTCCAAAAATGTTGCCTAAAATTGCTCCACCTAGGTCGAACAAACCGCATCTGTTACGTGTATTTGTGATGTCGTTTCTTGTCCCCAGTGTGTTACTCCCAGTTGATGGGATATCCTGGATCATGGTGATCATCACGTTCTTAGCTTTTTCTAGTTTCCAGTCAGTTAATTTAATTAATTCAGCTACTTCCTGTGTGGGGTGATCATGTGAAGAATGGAGTGTTAATATCACTTCCAGAGTTCTATGTGGTCCTGATATCTTCTGTAACATTCTTGGTATGTTTTGCAGTATGTCCAAACTAACTTAGGTACTTATTATGTCCTGCATTATTGTTGTTGAGGGTGTTGGGGCTATCAGGCAACCCTGTCGGACTACATGTTGAGGATGTACAGGTGATCCTCTTGATATCAATAGGAACATCATCCATGGAATTATTCGCCTCATCTTTACTTACCGAAAAGAACAACTGTATTAGAGACCTAATCCACTGTTGTTAGCAAATTATGCTAAGGGTGCTGATAGTGATGATGAATAATACAAATATCTTGGCCTGTTTAATCCTACTACCTATAAAAGGAGTCTAAATCGATTTCTAAGTTATGTAAGTGCCTTGTTATGGTGAGAGCACCTATGTTTGTGTGTTTGGTATGCGACCGCAGTTTATTCCGAAATGTGTTGATTGTTTCAGGCTTATTTTCACCGTGTGTACTGTACTAGGGTTTTCGGTAATTTCTGGTGTTTTATAGTTGCAAGCTAAATTTCTTGAGACCTTTTTTTAGTGATCAATATGTGTTTCTCTTTGTCACTCGATAGTGACTTAATCACTAACTTTTGTCTCTTCTCTTGATTACCCTGTATGCGCCTTCAAATTTACGTGACAGTTTGTTATTTCTAGTGTGAATGAGGTTATAGACAATATCACCTATGCGAATATTTGATTCTGCTGCCTTCTTATCAAATGACTGTCATTTCTTCCTTGGACATTGCTGTTTCTTTACCTCTGTGTGCATTTCTTGAAATTCACGTAAGTGAAGTTTAGGATAATCGTCAAAAATTATATATGGGAATATGCTCGACCTCTAACGTCTCATAAGGGAGACATTTGTCTGACCCGTAAATGATGATTTGTTAATTGCACAGTTAAGTGATGCTTCAACTCTGGGGATCCAGTCATCCCAGTTTCTGTAATTATCATCGAGAATGTGCTGTAGTACATCTAATAATTTTTTATTCTGCCTTTCCACCAATCCATTGGAAGCTGAATGGTAGGCCAATATATTAACTTTCTTTATATTGTATTGTTTACATATTTCTTGTAAAATTTCAGAGTTAAATTCACCACCATTGTCGCTTATTAGCACCTTTGGTGTGGTGAACCTACAGATCACACTATCAATGAATACCCGTGCGACTGTTTCTGCTGTTTTATCCTTAAATGGAACCAAGATCACAAATCCTGAGAAGTGATCAGTTGCAACGAAGAGATATTGATTGTGATTGGTAGTTAAGGGTAATTTAAGTAAATCAACCGCGACAGTGTCCCACGGTTGTCAAGGTACAGGATATTGTCCTATAGGTGCAGGTGATAACGTGTAACCTTTGTGTTTCGCACATGACTCGCATCTGTCTATGTGATTATGTATGTCTTTGCATAAAGTTGGCCAATAATGACATCCGGGCCTGCCTGACTGCCCTGTCCTTGCCAGGATACCCTTCATGTGGACTATCGTGTATTACCCTTAAAATGTGAGTTATTATTGTACTTGGAATAACTAACTGCCTACTATTTTTTCTATGATTTGTTTGTTCTGGATTTACCCTATATAAGGCATTGTTTACCATTGTGAAGTGTTTAAGTGGTACATGTAACTTGGGTAATGGTACATCATCACCTGACTCGAGATGATATATTATTTTAGACCATACTGGGTCCTGTCTTCGTGCATGTGAAATTTCTTGATTTGTGGGGATCGTTTTATCATTGTTCGCGAGTGATTCCCGTGGACTTATTGTAGCAACATTGGCTAACGGGTTTCGTGATAAGGCATCGGTCGCTAAATTTACGTTACCTTTTATGTAGTGAATACTTACATTGTAATTCTGGATTTTACATTTCCATCGTGCTCTCCTTTCAGAGAGGAGTTTTTCTTGGAACATGCCCACGAGAGGCTTGTGGTCTGTATATTGGTGAATTTCGTATCCGTACAGGTCACGAAAATTCTGTAGAGCAAATACTACTGCTAGGTCTACTAAGTCTGTTGTACAGTACTTTTTCTTTGCTTCTTTTATTTATCTACTGGCAAAGGCAATGGGTTGGTATTTTCCTCGTTTATCCTCTGGCATCAATAAAACACCTAAACCTTTGAAGGAAGCATCCGTGCAAATTATGAATGGTTTTGTGAAATTAGGATAGGCAAGGCATGGTGCACATGTAAGTTTATCTTTTAATTCATGAAATGCTAATTTTTGTTCCTCTTTCTATTGGAATACAGCATCCTTTTTTAGCAGAATGAATAGCGGTTCTGCTATATGAGAGAATTGATTAATAAAGGAGCGGTAATAACACGCTAGCCCCCAAAGCTGTCTTACTTTGTATTTGTGGGGTCTGGGAAATTCCTTACCGCCTGTATTTTGTCCTCAGACGTGTGAATACCTTGGGCATCTAATCTATGGCCTAAGAATTTTATTTTCTTAAAGCAAAATTTGCATTTAGACAGCTTAATTTTTCAGCTAGCATTAGCAAGTTTTTGTAGGAGCTGGTCTAGTTTCTGTAGATGTTCGTTAATACTTGGAGTAGCTATAATAATGTCATCTACATAGACAAATATTCCTTTTCCCAGCATTCCAGACAATACGTAATTCATCAGTCTCTGGAAAGTACCTGGTGCTGTCTTCAACCCCATAGGCATTCGTTTATATTGATAGTGCCCTGTATGCGTGGTGAAAGCAGTGTATTTCCGTGATTCTTGCTCGAGGCTAATTTGGTGACAGCCATTGAGCAAATCGATTGTGGAAAATACATTATTTTCTGGTCCAATGTTTTGCAAGACGTCACTCAACAACGGCATAGGAAACCGGTCAGGGATTGTGTGCTTATTTAATATAAGGTAATCTACTACTGCACGCATTTCTCCGAATCGTGTGGGCACCAAAAATAATGGGGCATTCCAGAGGCAGACAGATGGTTCAGCAATAGCTAGTTTTAAAATTTCCTCAACATACTGATTTGCCAGGATGCGTTGAGAATGCGCGACCCTGTAAGCTGGTATATAGTCTATACTGGTGGTGTGTCCGGATGTACAGCTCCTGTCAGATTTTCGTGATATAGTCAGCACTGCCAACGCCAAAGCGTCTAGGGTTCAGAGTTCGAGAATTTCGACTCGTGTGTCTGACACACACACACACACACACACACACACACACACACACACACACACACAGGGGGAGAGAGAGTATACACCTAAGGCATGGTAATGGACATCGGCAGAGAGTCTCCCTATCTCATTGCAGTCACGACCAATATTTCTATGAAATATGTAATCTATATGCTTCTGTATAATTATGTAAAAGACTAATGATTTTATTATTACTTTAATTCCATGTCACATGAATTAATGTGGTTAGGCAACTTAGGATTACATTTACCCAGAATACATCCTATACTTGTATAGTCATAGCTAGGAAACGCTGACAGGCAACATTTTACCATATGCCTTGCTCTTTGCAATTGACCTTTTAATTTCAAACTACATTTGTGTAGTTAAATAGATGATGAAATTATTGTACACCTGTGTCTCGTGTGTAAGATATGAAACACACGGATGGTCGGGTCTCCTTACATTTTGTCTATGATATAGGTTAGCTACATAAATGACGGATGCTACTACAAAGTGGATATGCGTCTTATTTTAAATTATGATTGGTGAAGTATAATCATTGCATTGTTTTGTCTCTTAATAATATTATAATCGTAATAATAAACACTGAAGTTGATGAAAGACTCAATTGCTCTGATATTTACTACTACCATACTTAATATCCAGTCCACCCACCATTTTTCTCAGTCACTCTGTAGCCTCCTCATCACTGATGCCACAAGCGTTTGCATCAGTTGTGGCTTGCGCCACTGCCGTTGAAATTGGGCCATCAGGCTCCTAATGTTTCTCTCATTTTCCATTTCCCAGGTGTTGACAGTCTAGGCCCACACGTGCTCAATGACGTTCATGTCAACTCCTTTGCTGGGCCAGTCATGGAGATCAAGGTTGTCCTGCCTCTGAAACCACCTTTGTACAGCGTGAGCAGTGTGAATCGGGCATTTATCTTGAATGAAGAGAACGGGCCCAGGAGGAAAAGAGTAATATTAGTCTTTCCTGGAGGGAAGGAGGAAACACTCCTCTACAATTTCTTTATATTTGTGCGCTGTGAATCAACCTTCTATTTGAAACACGTCACCCATGCCGTGTTGACACACCCAGTCCCAGACATTGCACGTGCCGTGAACAGAGCGGGCTTCCTCCAGAATGTTGGGTCGGTCGTAGATGCAGGTGAAAATAAGCGTGATATTATTGTCCCCTCTTATTAGCCATTCGTAATACACAATATTTTCTAAGTGGCATTATGGGTGTGCATTTGAATAAATAAGCAATATTAATATTTTACATTTATATGGATTGGTGCAAAAGAGTCGCCTAATTTATTACCAAAGAGCCATGATACACATACTTTTCATTACTGGAGTAACACAATATGCATTTAGCAAAAGTAACTAAAGGTTTCTGTTTTGGTCAAATGCCACACTATTCTACTCTGAAAGAATTTTCGTCGGATACAATATATATATTACGTATATCGTCAGGTATATATATATATATATATATATATATATATATATATATATATATATATCACGGGGTGATGTCAATTTGTGAATTAGAAATGCTGGATGTTACTTGAAAATAGAGACAAAGAACTGACGTGAAAATCAAGCAGTAAGTTTTACTTACTGGAAGAGGAAGGAGAATATAAGAGAGTATGGAACAGTGGGTGCAAGGATTGTATGGGTGAGGATGAAAGTAGGTATACAAGCGTGGGCGATTGTGTGTTTATGCTCCAACAGAGGACCGAGTGGCAAGAGTGAAAGATGAGTTTTGGGCGAGTGCAGAAGCATGTATGGACAAATTTGAGAGGAGCGAGAGAGTGCTTTTGATTGGAGACATGAATGGCAAAGTTGGAAATGTACGAGTGGATGGAGTGGTTGGTCAGTGGGGTGTGCCAGCTGACGTAGATGGGAATGGTAGTGCTTTGGTGGACATCTGTGCTGTAAAGGGGTTGGCAATAGCCAACACCTACTTTCGACATAAGATGATCCACCGGTATACATGGGGAGTAATGAGGAGGATGGATGGTGAACTTGTTGAACGAAAGGCAATGATAGACTACGTGTGTGTGGATGAGCGAACGAGAAGACAAGTGTTGGATGCAAGAGTGTGGAGAGGGTGGGGGAATGGAGTCTCAGACCATCACTTAGTGATGGCCAAGGTGAAGCTGCAAAGAAAATGGTTGAGGAGATGAAGGGGAAGACAGGAGGAAACAGCTCCAATGAGAAGTGTGGAGAATTTGCAAGATCATGAGAAAATGGCAGAGTATAAGAGCATAGTGGAAGAAAGATTGGGAAGGCATGAGCTGGAGCAGATGGAAGGGGTGGAAGACGTATGTAAGATATTTATGGAAGAGATAGTCACAGTGTGTGAGGTGGTTTGTGGAGTGAGGAGGAGATGCAAGGGTGTGCAAGGGACAGCATGGTGGAATGATGAGGTGAAACGAGCTGTGGAACAAAAGAAGAAGGCTTATAGTGAATGGTTAGTGAGTAGAGGTAGAGGAGAAGATGAGAGAGAGAAGGGAGAGGTATATGTGAGTAGGAGAAGGGAGGTGAAGAGACTGGTGAAGGAGAGTAAGAAGAAAGTGGATGAGGAGTTTGGGAGGAATCTGAGTGTGAAATGGAGGGAGAGTAAGAAATTGTTTTGGATGGAGGTAAAGAAAGTAAGGCAGTGTGAAAGGGGAAATAGCAGGGGAGTGAAAGATAGGAATAATAGATTGTTGGTGGAGAAGAGAGAGAAATTGAGGAGATGGAAGGAGCACTTTGAGGATTTGTTGAATGTGGAGAGTGACAGCAGAGAGAGTATAAGTGGTTGGGGAATGGCTGGGAGAAGGAGAGATGAGAGGAGGGAGGAAGAGACCAGTAGGACGGAAGTAGTGGAAGCAATGAAGAAGATCAAGTTGGGGAAGGCCCCAGGAATTGATGGAGTGTGTGGTGAAATGCTGAGGTATGACGGCGAGATTGTTGTGGAATGGATATGGAAGTTGTGTAGATTGGCTTGGGAAGAGGTAAGGGTTCCAGAGGACTGGAAATCAGGTATAATTGTTCCTTTATATAAAGGAAAAGGGGAGAGAGAAGCATGTGGTAAACATAGGGGTATTTGCCTTCTTAGTGTGACTGATAAAATATATGGTAGAATACTCCTTGATAGGGTTAGAGATATGACAGAGGAGCTAGTTGGAGAAGAACAAGGGGGATTTGGGAAGGGAAAAGGGTGTGTAGATCAGATATTTGTTCTAAGATGTTTAGTGGAGAAGTATTTAGAGAAGGGAAAGAAAGTTTATGCTGCCTTCATGGACTTGGAGAAAGCTTATGACAGAATAGATAGGCAAGGTATGTGGAAGATAATAAGAATTAGGGCTACGGAGCGAGTGGATGGTGAGCTGAGTGAATTTTTTTATCTCAATGTGGGACTGAAACAGGGTTGTGTGATGTCTCCATGGCTGTTTAATATATACATGGATGGGGTTGTAAAGGAGGTGCAGGGTAGGGCAGTGGATGTGGGGGGTGGCTCTAAAGAATGAGGGTGAGATTTGGAAGCTTCCGGTGTTGCTGTTTGCTGATGATACAGTATTGTTGAGTGAAGATGAATGGGAGTTGCAAGGTTTGGTGAATGAATTTGGGACAGTGTGTAGGAGGAGGAAGCTGAAAGTGAATGTAAACAAAAGTAAATTTATGGTGTTTGAGAGGAATGAAGTAACAGAATGTACAATGAGGTTGGATGGTCAGGATATGGAGAGTGTGAGTGCATTCAAGTACTTGGGTAGTGTGATGAGTAAGGATGGAACTTTGGGGGATGAAGTGCGTGAACGGGTACAGCAGGGAAGGAAGGTTGTTGGTTCACTGAAAGCAGTGATGAGAAGTAGGGAGGTGAGTATGGAAGTTAAGAAGTCACTGCATGACAGTACTGTGATCCCTACCCTGATGTATGGAAGCGAGGCGTGGACCTTGCAAGAGGGGAACAAGTCAAGAGTTAGAGCAGTGGTAAATAGCAGTGGTAATGAGTTACCTGAGAGGAGCGTGTGGAGTGACATGGAGGGACAGGTTGACGAATGAAGAAGTGAAGGAACGTTGTGGGGTGGATGTGGATGTGGTTGAGAAGATTAGGAGAAATACACTGAGGTGGTTTGGACATGTGGAGAGAATGGAGAATGAAAGACTGACTAAGAAGGTGTATGTAGGTGAGGTGGAGGGAGGGAGAGGGAGGGGTAGCCCGAGGATGAGGTGGAGGGATTGAGTTGAGAGGTATATGAGGGAGGGGGGGGTGAGTTGGGGGGAGGGTAGTCAAATGGTGGGTGACAGAGCGACAGGTTAAGTAAGAAGGGTGACTGAGGGTGTGGGTGCAGGGTGGATCGGTGGGAGGAGTGGATGGGTATGGTGGGATTATTCCCAGGATGGGTGTGTATTAGGGAGAGGTAGGTGGGTAAGGTGGGAGGTTTGGGTGGGTGGGTGTGGTGGATGGCATTGTTGGGTGAGCAGGGAGGGCGGCATTCGTGGGTAGGAAGGCTGGGTGGCTTGGGTCGGTGGGCAAGATGGGTCGTCGAAATGCTTGGGCAATGTGGGTCGCAGGGTGACTGAGAAGATTGCTTGGCCAGGGTGCTGAGGGTTGATAAGTTGGGCTGAAAGTGGACGGAATGGGAAGGTGAGTGGGTGGATGTGTTGGGTGACATTGTAAGGTTAGCGTGATGAGTGGTATTCGTGGGTGGACAGGGTGCATGGCCAGGATTGGTGAGCATGGTGGGCCGCCCAGGTATCGTGCCAGGGTGTGTGGTCGGGGTGCGAATATTCTATATCCTGATATAAACAGTCATCGTCGTTTTGGCAGAGTCGGATCGAAGGCCTTCAGGAAATACTCGGTACCTTCGTCATCCCCCCAGACAAAATAAGGAATTGTAGTGGGTTAACATTAGGTTAGACTTAAGATGGCTAGTTATAGGTTGGTTTAATGTCAAAACACAACGTTTCTGGTGTTTATTTAATTTTAATTCATTTATTCGCGAGCAAAGGTGCGATGTTACCGAACCTTATCTCATTGAACTCGCTCCCACATTGCTGATATTTCTGGATGGCTAAGTGTAGCTGAAGAACTAGGAAGGTGGATAAGTGGATAGGTGGATGAGTGGATAGTTGGATGAGTGGGTAGATGGATGAGCGGGTGGGTGGATATGTGGCTCCCCAGATAACAGGGCAGGAGAGGGAATTATACAGCAATTATCCATAATTATCTTTGAAGCACTTTCATTGTCGAACAGTGTAACCTGTCGCTCCTACTTGGATTTTAGTGTATCGTTTAGAAGACGATGAATATATATTTAAATACCAAACTATATACATTGGGATATTATTTCAGAAAGCTGCTAACATTTTAGAGAAATTTCTTTTCCTGCACCTGAATGTGGATCAGTGCACGTAATAATAAACCTAATTATAGGATAAATGAAACTAACACTTCATGCGACATGAGAGAGAGAGAGAGAGAGAGAGAGAGAAACTTTAAATCCCTTTAGTGGCAGACTATTGGGATTCTCTGTCTCATTTTCAGTTTTCATATCTGTATGCTACAGATTTCAAGATGCAGAACTATCTAATCATTCAGTCACCACTAAGGATTTTCACATCCAAGATGTGTCATAAAAGACTTTGTAACTCCTTTGTGGTTACTTGTAGAGGAGTTATATATATTAGACTTGTGGACGAGCGGTTGTTATACTTGAGTAGCTTTGTAAGTAGATAATCTTCTTTCCCATTTGTCATGCAATGACAAGGAGAGGTAAAGAATAGTATAGAACTATTTTTATTTGTCTTGGAAATATTAACAAGTCTCTCACACAGAGCGAAGTATTAAGTAGAGTCCCGGGAGCTATCTCCCTGTCTCGCTCTCTCTGTCTCTCTCTCAAGTTGCTAAGCCCTTCTCCCTGCGACCTGTCTGTTCTATGGCTAGCTTCCTTCTGAGCTCTCTTTCCTAAATTCTGGTGAAACAGGAGTCGTATCACGTGTGTTCCCTGTGATTGGAAAGTTCTAGAAGCCTGTGTGTGAGTATGTGTGTATGTGTGTGTATGGTCAACAAGGCTTTGTTCACCTGGTGAATTGCTGACAACTAACTGCATCATCTCCTTACTGGCTACTTCGTAATCTGTCGTCAGCTTTTCCTCAGTGTAACTTGCAAGATCATTTCCCATTCCCAGGCTCGCATAGAGCTGTCTGTCTATCTATTTATCTATCTATCTATTATGATTTGTAATTATAATATGGACTCATAACATATGCTCGGTCCACGCAGCTGAAGGACCTCCGACAGCAATTATCATTGACACATGCTAATCTATTAGTACATAATATTGATTATAATATTGTATACATATAATATTTATAGTAAATAGTGATTATTCAGTAATATTACATTTTAAACAAGTTTTATACATTTTGTGAAATGTGTATGTATAACAGACATACGCATATAATTGTGCAATGGTAATACTGCTAGGTTATATATTACATATTGAGTTATGACTTTAGTAATGTCTAATATTTCACCTAACTTGTATGATGATACTGGTAATACAGAATTGTGCTATAGTTGTATGACTTATAATATTGTACTAGCATTGTGGTGATACATAATTGTAACATTTTATGAATTGTTACAAAATATTGTGGTAACGCTTAATTGTGTTGGCCTTATAATTGTAGTTACATTTTGTTAATGCAACTGTTAGATAAGTGTCCTGGCCTTATAATTGTAGTTAAAGTTACATAAAAGTTACATCTTGTTAATGCAACTGTTACATAATTGGCAAAGTGTAACATAATGCAATCGTTTGTCGTTACATAATTGTTACATATCGTTTGTAGTTACATAATTGTAGTAAAAGTTACATAAAAGTTACATCTTGTTAATGCAACTGTTACATAAATGGTACATATTGTTTGTAGTTACATAATTGTAGCAAGTGTAACATAATGCAATCGTTTGTCGTTACATAATTGTTACATATCGTTTGTAGTTACATAATTGTAATAAGTGTAACATAATGCAATCGTTTGTCGTTACATAATTGTAATAATTGCAGTCCTAACATATGAATCCGGTCATGCTGCGGTCGATGATAGTGATGATGTGACATGCCACTGGCTCGTGGAGACAACAATTTGCTTTTTGTTTCACTTATAGCAGGAGTTTATGTGGTATTTTTGACATATGTAGTAACACTTACACTTATTTTCATTTGTTTGGTATGTGATCTTACTCTATTTCTCTCGTTCTTCTTTCTTACTTTTTCTTTATTTCTTTTTTGTATGTATTGATTTTCTATAGTTTGTTTTTCTTCGTTTGTCTACGTTTTTTCGGTGTTGCTCGAGGTTGCATAATTGCTGGCTAATTTCCTTGGGATTCTTTTTTAAAGTTTAGTTTATATTGCACAGGTATTACTGAAAATGATATTATATAGTCCCATATTTTGTTGTTTTATAAAATATATATATATATATATATATATATATATATATATATATATATATATATATATATATATATATATATATATATATATATACACACTATATACAGTATTAACTATATACACTGACTTGTTGTTCATTGTACCTATCGTGGGCAATATATGTGTCAGCACTGTGTGGAAATCATTGTCTTCACGATTGTGTTGAAGATGTTCACTCTTGCTAACGTCATTTGTGTTGGCCATTTTTTTTTTTTTCTAGTTTACCTTGTAACTTAATTTATATGTTTCCACTATGTAGCTTTAATTAATAAATGTTTAATACAGTTCTTTTAATCGCTCACTGAGTAACTGTGATGGTATATTTTCTTTATCACTTTGTAGATATAATAATGTATAGTTGTATGTATGAAACACGTATTTTATGTAGGTATAAATGGTAACACTCGTTGGTAGTAAATAAATGTTATAATAAATGAATGAATATATACTGTGTAGAATATTTATTGTTGGTGATTATTTAGTGTTTGAGTTATGCAGATAACTGAAGTAAGTATGTGTATTTAAGTTGTAACTATACAGCACGTTTTATACGTTTGTGCAGAAGCTTATTGTCTATGACTGTGTATTGTATAAATGAAGTAACTCACTAATTTTTACCGTGGTGGGAATGGTGTTAGTGATGGTGCAGGTGGTGAGTTGACTGACGTGGCGTCTTTTCAGCAAGCACGCATGATGACGTCGACTTCCCACACTGGTAGCTGTTGTGAGTAAATGAGTAGCGATGAGTAACTTGAGTGAAGACGAGTGAGTAGGATGAGTTATGAGTCGTGTCTCACTCTTCGTTTGTTTGTTCCGTTTTTCTTCCTCGAGGTATTCGTGGTCCTTTTTTCTTGTGATTTACTCGTTGTAGGATGAAGACTGCCGCTACTTGTAGGTGTGTGTAGAAGATTATACAGACGACTCGTAGAGTTGTTACTTGTAGTTGATTGTAGATGGTTGTAGTTCGTTGGTTCGTCGTAGAAATTTCAAGATTGTTTGTATCAGTACTTTGTTAAACTACTGGCAAGACATCGTGTGATCACTTCTACATCAGCACGATGATCGTGGAGACGGAGGGGGCTGGTTGGAGAGAATACTGTCAGGAGCTGGTTGTAAGTTGTTGGTTGTGAGAGGTATTTTTTTTGTTTTCAATCTTTATATTTTGTAGGAATTCACTGTTGATTCGTAGAAGAGGTTCGTATACGTTCGCTGCTACCAAATGTCATAAAAGAAGAACGCTGCAGAAACAGACAAAAGGCTAAACGAAGCATTTGGTGACAATGCTTTGGGGGTTACATAAACCTATGACTAGTTTAAGCATTTTAAAAATGGACGAACGTTAATAGATAAGGATGGACGTTCTGGTCGTCCTTCCACCAGTTCAACTTCTGACAGTATGGCCAAAGTTCGTGCAACCATCGTCGATGATCGCAGGACAATCCACGACATCTGTGACATGGTTAGCCTATCATATGGAACTTGCCAATACATTATGTCTGGCGATGTGAAGCGAAAACGTCCAGACAAGTGGCACACAAGTAAATGGGTGCTTCACCATGTGAATGCACCAGAGCACGCAGCCTTTGCTGTTTAACAGTTTTTGGCATTAAAAACATGCCAATTTACTCGAACCCTCCCCATTCACCATATGTGGCCAACTATGATTTTTCCTCTATCCAGGAGTGAAAATCCAGCCGAAAGGGCTAAGATTTCACACCACTGAGGAGATCACAGAGAAAACTGCAGGTCCTGAGTAAGCCGATGCTCGAGGACTTCCAGAACGCTATTTTGGAGTAGTAGGGGTAGGCAGCCCTTCCCAGGGAAGTACTACCGCCAAGGTCATAGGAAACTCAAGGAATAGCCTGGATTCCATTTTCTCTCCTAGGCCTTGGTAGCTGGTTACTCATCTTTCTGCCTCACACACCGGAGGGCATCAGGCTGCCCTCTTTACACAACGCACACATCCACATTATATTACATTACCTTAAACCAGCTATCCTCTCTCCAAAAAACACTGATCTTGTCATTACACATCATACTCATTCCACAACATATCCCTGTTCTCCCTCCCATAAAAAGAACCATGGCTGCTGCTATACTGGGAATCAGTGCGGTGGTTTCTCGGGTGACCACCACCGGCAGGGCTGGGCTGTCTGCACAGGGCCCTCCCGGTCGTCAACAAGCGACTGTGCCACTTCCACTGTTGCAGCACCCTAAATCTGCTCATCAGTGCAGTAAAATTTTCTTTTGCAATATTAGGGGACTTCACTCGAACATCAACCCTGTTCAAAATATCCTCCAGTTTGAATCCCCTGATCTGCTATTTCTGACAGAGACACAAGTAAGCTCCAACTCTGATTTAGCTAGATTTAATTTTCCTGGATATATCTTGATTGAAATTTCAGACCAAAAGGAGGCGTATGTTGCCTTGGTAAATCAGAAATTGCCATGGAGGAGATTACTAAATTTAATTGTCCTTTTTTTGACTATTCCATATACAAATTAAATTCTTTTGGTAAAATCAAGTATTTCTGTTGTGTTTATTGTTCCCCTAATGCCCCTTCAGAGCCGAGTTTATTTGACTCTCTGTCTTCACAACTAAGTGTCCTCAACATTAATACTGCATCAGAAATTACTATTCTGGGTGATTTTAATGTCCATAATGTTGAATGGCTCACTTATTCACCCAGAACTGATGACTGTGGTCTTGAATGTGAGCTTTTTGCAGACTCATTTAATCTCACCCAGTTAGTCAGTCAAGCCACCCGTGTAATAGACAACCCCAATCAAAATCCCCACCTATTGGACTTGTTTTTAACAACCAATTCAGATAACTATAATGTCGAAGTGAAGTCCCCCCTCGGATTCTCGGATCATTATCTGATTCAAGCCACCAGTTTCACGCCTACCACACCCTCCTGCCCTGAACCTGTTGTGATGACTAAATGGCATTACGACAGGGCAGACTGGGATGGATTTCATAATTTTCTCACTGATGTTCCTTGGAGCTCCTTTTTCTCCCATGATGCAAATTCCACTTTGGGCCACATACAGGATTTCATTAAAGTCGGCATGGAAACATTCATTCCCAATCATAGTTACAGCAAAAAATGTAATTCTCCTAAATGGTTTGACCACAATTGTACTAGAGTAACAGAACATAAAACAATAGCCTATAACACTTATACAAGGACCAAAACCAAGGAAGCCTTTAACTATTATAAAAATATCAGAATCCATGTCAAAACTATTATCAATCTTTCTAAATCAAACTTTCTACATAGACAAGCTAACAAACTACTAAACATTCCAAATGATAACAAAATATTCTGGTCAACCCTTAATTCATTCCAAACTAACTTCATTACTACCTCTTTCATTCCACCTTTACAGTCCCCCAATGGAAATCTAGTAAGTGACCCTCGCCGAAAAACCAACCTTCTTGTTGAATTTTTTTCAACAAACTCAACCCTAAATTCAGAAAATCATAATATTCCTGTACTTGATTTTGATTCCCCACAAATACTTCCTTTCATGATTCACATCAGACACCTACATGTCGTATTACAGAATCTATCAGCAGACAAAGCCACTGGTCCGGATGAAATTCCTTCAATAGTACTTAAAAATTGTTCCTCAGTGTTGGCTCCTGTATTCGCAAAATTTTTCCGCTTATGCATCCGTACCTCAATTTTTCCAGACCCTTGGAAAGAAGCAAACATCCATCCTTTTCCTAAAAAGGGGGCCACTTCTGATCCATCAAACTATAGACCAATTGCAATAACTTTCATTCTCGGTAAAGTTTTTGAGACGCTAATTAACAAACACATAGTCAAGCATCTAGAAATCAATAGATTGATCAATGATCGGTAGTATTGATTTAGACAGGAACGTTCAACGGTAGATATTCTTTGCCTTCTTACCCATCAGATTAACAAAACAATAGACCAACATGGTGAAACACACATAGTAGCACATGATATTTCAAAAGCATTTGACAGAGTATGGCACCAGGTCTTATTGTCTAAGAAGTCACACTATGGCCTTGCATCACTGGTTCCTCTAATTTCTTCTTACCTTCATAGTAGAAAAATATGGGTCATGGTAGATGGAATTTATTCTCAGTTTCAATCAATAAATGCTGGCGTACCTCAGGGATCAGTTTTGGTGCCAACCCTTTTACTCATTCATATAAATGACCTCCTATCTGTCACACACAACCCAATACACTCTTATGCTGATGACTCGACCCTTCATAGTTCTTTCACATTTAGTACCTCCTTTACATAATTTGATATTATAAATTCCCAAATAAACACAGCAATTTCTCTGAACCAGGACCTTTCTAAAATTAATCAATGGGGACAAAAAAATCTGGTCTCATTTAATGCTCAGAAAACTAAATACATTAATTTCTCCAACAGAAAGAATCCCTCAGACTCACACATAATTTTAAATGATGTCAATATTCCCATATCCACTACAATTGATATTCTAGGTGTTACTCTAAACCCCAACCTAAGCTGGACAGCTTACGTTAAATCCATTGCTAAAAATGTTTATAAAAAACTGGGACTTATGTACAGAGTTCGTGAGTTCTTCACTGACGAGTAGATGTCCTCAATATACAAAAGTCATGTGCGTTCTCAGATCGAATACTGTTCACCACTGTGGAGTGGATATGGAGCGGTTGCACTGAGGCAGTTGAATAAAATTCAAAATAAAGCCATTAGATTAATCAATAATCCTGTCATAACGCAGGACCTTCCTCCGTTATCAGTAAGTAGAGATGTTGCTTCTTTAGCACTATTTTATCGATATTTTTACCGTAAGTGCTCTAACGAACTGGCTTCAATTGTGCCTCCCCTTCACATTTTCTCCCGAAATACTCGGGCAGCTGGGAGCGCCCATGAACTCACACTTTTTCCCCCACAATGCAGAACCTCTGCTTATCAAAATTCATTCATCCCCATAACTACTACTTTCTGGAATTCACTTCCTGGGAGTTGCTTCCCACATACATTTAATCCTCTAGATGCCAATTGTTATAAGTATTTTATGAATGGAGGATGCCTTTAGGCACATGGACTTATTTTTTTCCCTTTGTTTTTCCTTCCTCCATTCATTATAAAAAATAAAAATAATAATATTGATCGCGAGAGAAACGTTGGGATCGAGGTTTGCACTCGCAGGAAGACTACTCTGAAGGAGACAGTGGTGACTGGACTTGGCGTAATTTTGTTTTCCTTCTTTCATCAAATATCGGAAAGTTTTGGGTTGTACCTAGGTTGCACCTCATACATTATTGATCTTACTATATTGTCACGATTTCAATGATGACGGGTAAAGGAAAAAAACGGATTAACATTTTCTAGTATAGAAAAATTTAGAATTTGCTCCACATCACTTTCACTTTAAGTATGTTTATTTTCTAAGAGTAGCAGGAACACTTAATGTTAATACATTTGTGTTACGAGCTGTTATAGAATGGAAAAAGTAATACATGTACGGTACTTCCAGTTTTGATTTTATTTTCTTTTTTTCAGACTCAGGTGTTCCACACACCACAGAAGAATGTAAGGACTTGTGGACTAGTATTTTTTCCTTAATGCTGAAAATACCTCATAATACACAGAGTACCCGAGAACATCTTTCCTACATTATTCATGTTTCCTCAAAATAATTACTAATAGTTTGTATGTAACAATAATAATTCCCTAAGACTGAAGAGGTCACATACTATATTATGTTATGGACCTGCTTTGTATCAATGAACAAATTCTGCTTGCGGGCATCGTATGGAAAATAAATCAGTCAAATGTTAGTTTGGTAGGTGCAGCTGTAGGAGAAGGGTGAGGCTCCGACACCATCAGCCACTCCACCACAAAGGCCACACTACCCAGGGTGATGCCCACCAGGAGAAGCAACAGAGGTCCCTGTATATGGGTGATAGACAGACTCCTGACATTAGTTTGTCTGAGTTCTGTTCCATGCTGCCCTTGCTGTATTCTTTGCTCTTTGCGTTTCATTCGACTTTCAAGTGCAGCGACTTCCAGTGTTTCCTTTTTCCACTGCTCATACAGACCAGCCTGAAAACAAAAGGTTGTAGTAGTGAGCCGTGGAAGAACCTGGAATATATTTCGTTAATGTCCAAAGTAGTAAATATTCTAGTTTTTTTTAAATGTTAATTGCGTAGGAATCTCTTAATGAATAGAATGAATAGTGTTATAACATTTGTATTTACCCTCTTGGCTTCTAATGCATTGAACATAGGTAGTCACCCGGTATATGTATACATGCAGAGTGTCTAATGAATATGTTAAGAACAGATTTCACAATCTGTTCTACAACTCTGATAAAGTGAATGGATTAAATGTAATGCATCAGTTTAGGCTGGCGTTCCTGTCCCTTATTCAGAATAAAAGTAGCTGTTCGGCAATAGTTTAGGCAGCAGCTAAGAATACTGTACCACCCCCCCGTATTCAGTGTTACCATCACCAGTTCTGGACTACTTCGATGTACTGTGCTGTACTATGGCCTAAAATATTGTTGCCGCTACCTGTCCGTTTGTAGCATGTTTTTTCCACACCCTTAGTGCCGGCTGGATCAGATAAGATCTCGCCAGGGAGAAGGGATAGCTACATGTATTACACTAGCACTCAGACTCGCTCTGTGAAACCACCACTGTACGTAACTGTATCATACTGGTTATAATAGTCAAACTTCTGTTTTGCTATACCAGACTTTGTTTAACCTCAACCAAGTGATCTGCGGTCTCTGGTACATTAAATTGGTGTCCAGCGGAGCTTCTACATGTCTAACAAGGGATTTAGTCTCGTCTCCATGGCTGTGTAGTCTTTTGCGGTCCTGTATGGTTTCCTCTGTTATTAAACTCCCTCCTTCCATTCCTACCTCACTTCTCTCCCTTGGCTCAGTGGTATCCATAATTTTAGTGAGTTGTATGATTCATTTACCACCACATTCTTCTTATCAACCAACTATCACCCACGGTCTCCTGGGGGTCAACAGTTCAGAGTTTGGTCAGCAGGTCGTGGCATCTCTTACAAAACTTCTCAGCTGCTGCCAATGGCTCCCAGGAGCATAGCCATCTTAGAAGTTTCTTGACTAGCTGCTGGAGGAGTCACACAGATTGCACTTGGGTGGAGCATATGTAACAATACTATATTATTATAACCATACTATGTAACTCTAATCGTAATATATAACCATACCTTGTACAGTAATTCTATACATATAACCATACATTCATAATATCTTAAACCTGTGTACGTGACAAACAGTGAATGTATCAGCTGATTTCATAAACTGCAAACGCAAGCAGCCAGCTTGCCTCACAATGCCCTCGCTCTGTAGGCAATTCAAGGTTTGGCATAGAATGGGTCTGATGTGTGGTTGTTTTCTCCAAATAAACTCCCGTTATATATCATTGAAGACCTCTGAAAAAATTTGGTGGCAGCAGTGAGCCGGATCTCATTTACATCACCTCCTTACAACCGGTCTGACTTCGCCTGTGCCAGTGTTCTGTTCTTGCTTCAGTCTACTTACCTGCTGCACACCTCTCCATTCACTTGCCTTGTATTTGTGTCACCTACATATTTCTGGGTGAGATCTTCGTACTGTACTTCCCCAAAGTTTATACCAACACCTGTCTGCAGCCCCTATCAGTTCTTACCGGCAGCTGCACAACTAGAAACATTCAGTAAACCACTCACTGTCAAGTAACAGTTTTTGCACCCCTCCTGTCTTAGAAAATTATAACAATTCACCACCCCACCACACCTCACCTCTCCCCAACCGCCTCGCTCTCATCCCTACCTTGTGCTTTGCTGACCAAGTCCCCCGCCCGCCAGCCAGCCATACTACCACACCCAGCAGCTGCCATATCAACTCACCACCTCCACCTCCTTTCTCTGGGTCTGTGGCCAGCCTATCAGTACATTCTACGTCTTGGTGGTGATCATCTGATGCTCCAGGTCGCATCTCATTGTTCGACTTCACTTGTGACATCAACTTCCCCCAGCGTCTCGCCTCCTCTGCATGGGAGGGACTCCCCTTACTCACTCTCCACCCAGCCTAACTTCGCTTCATTCTACGATGCTTCGGTATTCAGTATATGTAAATATATAGTTTATTTTCATGAGCCCATACCTTGACTTTCTATAGAGATTATTCTACGGAGTTTCTCTACAGATTGTGACTCATTACCAACATCATATTCCTATAATCATACCTCTCGCCCACTTCATCCGTCACACTCATCTAACACTTCATATTCTTCATCCAAGTCATTTTCTTTCATATTCGCTTTCATTGTGCATATTCACCTTCATTATCATTGTAAATATTTCATATTCCCTCGTCCTTTCATTGTATATTAAACTTTTTTATTCTCATAACTATTTGTAAATTTTCCTACATCACTACATGTCATATTTCCAAAAAACTGATCTCTCTCCTGTTCGGCAACAACTTGAGTTGACCTTGGTGATGTACAGTAGATACCTTGACTTGTCTTCATAGTGGCAGGCCATGCTCAAAACCTTCTTCATGTACTCATACAACACCTACTACCGAACTCCCTCACACCACTCTCACTACCACTATTACTACCATTACTAATTCTGTTCCAGAGAACCCAGATAATATTCTCCCAATTAGAATAAATCCAGATACACCATCCTCTCTAAATGACACTAGAAATTCCCTCTACAGCTTCTCCTACCATCTCCCATGATTTTTTACTACAACACCTCTGCTCCCAACTCAACCACACATAACTACCATTACTTTCTCTACCTCCCAGCCCAGCACTTCAATTACTTCCACACCTTCCCAAACTCACACTTTTTCAGTGATGACATATCCGGCTCCCCCTCCACAGTCCATATATTTGGACGATGCTAACCGCCCAAAATACACCGGGGAAGATCACTCTGTATCTATCGAAAAAACACAACTAGAACCCCTAAAAGTCTTATCTTAGGGGCAGTTACACCAAGGCAAATCACAAATAGGAGTCGCGATTCATGCATGTCATTTCGATGATTGTGATACATTCGATAAATTTCGCCGGCAATTAATACAGCTCTGTTGTAAACATTCCAAGGCTGAGTCTCGCATTGGTTTTATGAATCTTCTCAGACAAATGGAGAAGGAGATGAAAATTCCAGTAAAAGATGCAATGCGGTTTGAGACAGCAGCTGTGATGAAAGCTACAAGCTCTGAGATTTGCCAGTTGTTGCAAGACACTCAATGGGTAACTGAAACTTATGGACAGCATATGGTTACACTAGACATTTTTGGAGATTTGCTGGGTTACCTTAGGTTTATGAACTGGTTAGATGGCAGACAACGAGAGATAGCTCTACAGATTGGTTTTAATCCAGGAGACAAAATTCTTACTGTCTCAAAGGCAATAGCCAAAAGATTGGAATCAAAACTCACTTGACAGACCCGTACTCGCACCTCAGCCAATCACTCTGCGGACGGAACTGCTAAAGTCTTCCACACCTCTGCTGCTTCATCGGATTACTCACGTTCATGATCGACTACAAGGAGAAAACCTAACACTAACCGTTCCCACTCACAGTGCTGGTCACCAGCAAGCGGTTTTAACCAGTCCACTGTACGATAGAGCAAACAATCCTCGTTTGTGTGCTGCCACTGTGGTTACGCCGGTCATCAAAAATCTAGCTGTTACTGCAAATAAGGATGGCACTGCTCACAAGGACGACAGCACACACTTTCGCGATCGCGTTGTCCTAAATGCAAATATCACACACGAACAATACGACTCACACTACTGATGAGCGTTGTTACCTTAAGAGCCGCCAGTCAGGGGAGGAGTGCCCATATCAGAAGAATGTAAGGTAAAAACAGATCAACTCCCCATTCGCCAGGTTGGGCCTATAACTTCTTTAGGCATAATTATTCTAGGATGGAGTAAAGGGGTCAAAACATCATTTTTCATGGACACAGGATCATTGGTAAATTTGATCTCTGATACCTCTCTAAACAGCATTAGGGGAACAAGTAAAAAGGTCAGGATACTAGAATCATCTGACAATCGCCTGTGTGGCGTGGACGGCTCAGAATTTAATGTCAAAGGAGGAGCCACCTTAGAGATACAACTTGATGACTCCTTAAAACCTTTTACTGCAGAATTTCATGTAGAGTAATAAATGATCTCTGATATCCAACAGATACACTTACTGGTCTACCTACCATGGCTCAACAATCTGTTTCTCTGTTACATGCTTGTCGTAGTATAGACATTAAAGGGTTCCCAGTATATAGCATGGAGTACCCACGTCCTGTACTCTCCCAAATAAACTCAGTCATTCAGTCTCATATGACTCCACCACTACGTGAGAGTTAAGATGTACATCCACCATTACCTGTGAGTAAAGAGGTAAATCCACCACTACCTGAGAGTAAAGAAGTACAATCACTAACATAGAATGGTACACCCCCTAAGCATTAAATAGTGGATCATGACAACCCCTCTAACAGTGACACAATAGCCGACTCAGACGCATCTCATTTAGCTACCTCACATAGTTTGAATGACGGTCTACAGTGCACAGAGATGAGGCGTGCAGTAACCAATCAGTGCACAATTATGTTGCTGCATGAGTTTATCTAAGTCTCTGTTCGTGTTGTGGGTGCAAAAGAAGGAGTGGATGTACTAGCATTACCTGAGACGTGTTGTGTGAATGGCTTAACTTGTGAGTTGGCATTGTGCACTGTGTTGGAGAATAATTTGTGTAACCTGTACTTCTTCCTCACATTAAAAAAAAAATGCTCCACTGAAGCTTAAAAATGGTATAAAGATTGGGGATTTCCTGGTTTACCCACTGGCCATGTACGTGTGCAGGATATACCATTCTCCATACCTACTAAGGATGATGATGATGGTGAGTCATCTGGGATGAATGCCATCAACTCAGTGGGATCTGCTACGACTCTTTCACCTGACCTACTCTCACATTTATCTTCTGGTGGTTTTCCACAGCATAAAGATCAATTAGTCAATCTTTTGCAGTCTCATCGAGATGTAGTAGCCTTACCTGGAGAACCTATGGGTAGGACAAATTTAGTCAAACATCACAAAGAATTAATACCAGGTACTCAACCAACCTACATATCAGCGTATCGATTACCCCACAGTTTGAGAGAGAGAGAGAGAGGAAAAAATGGAGGAGATAGTACAAAACATGTTAGACCAGGACATTACTGAGCCCTCTGTCAGACCATGGAATAGCCCACTTTTCTTAGTTCCAAAGAAGGGCAAACAATTTAGACCAGTCGTGGAGTATCGTTAAGTAAACTCTGTCACTGTACCCGATCGTTTTCCATTGCCAATTTTAACTGATTTGTAAGAGTCACTAGGTGAGAACAACGTCGACTTTACTGTACATACCTTGACCTACTCGGTGGCTAATGGCAGGTAGAAATGGAAGAGTCATCTCGCCCTGTAACAGCATTTAGCACTCCTTCTGGACATTTTCAGTTTGAGAGGCTTCCTTTTGGTTTAAGGAATACCCCTTCAGAATTCATGAGACTCATCCATTCAGTCTTCAGTGGCATGATTGCCCACTCTCTTTTTGCCTACATGGATGACATAATTGTGGTGAGCAAGTCTATCCCTGAACATTCTGCTAAACTTCAACAAGTATTTGAGCGCCTTAAGATGGCTGGTCTGAAGATCAGCCTCAGTAAATGTGACTTCTTAAGACAGAAAATTAAAATCCTAGGGCATGCAGTTGATGCTGCTGGTATTCATACTACTGAAGAGAAGAGTAAGGCGGTCATTAACTTCCCAGAACCTACCAGTATAGATGATGTAGAGAGTTTTCTTGGGTTGAGTGGTTACTACTGACGATTTATTAATGGATATACACAGATCGCCACTCTTCTGACTCAGTCACTGAAGAAAATTCTGCCTTTCGTGTGGACTAAAGACCAGTCACAAGCCTTCAAAGCACTGAAATTAGCCCTTGTAAATGCCCCAGTTTTGGCCTTTCCTGATTATACAAAACCCTTTCTTCTGTGCACTGATGCGTCAAGTGCAGGACTTGGTGCAGGTTTCATGCAACTAGATCAGGCATCAAGGAAGCGTGTAATAGCATATGCTAGTCGCTTCCTTAACCCCCCAGAACGTAATTACAGTGTTACGGATTTGGAAGTCCCAGCACTAGTCTGGTCACTGAAACATTTAAGAGATATAGTATATGGTTGCCAAGTCCATATCCAGACAGACCATCTCCTGTGTGATTTGTTCGAAGGACAGAACCTTATAGGTCGGCTAGCTAGACGGTCAGTCATCATCCAGGACTTCAATCCAACCTTTCAGTATGTGCCAGGTAAATCGAATGTACTTGCAGATGCACTTTCACGCCATGCAGCAGCGGCAGTCACATCATATCAGCCAAACAAAACTGCTAACACCACATTAACACCCGAGTTTGTTCAAAATTGTCAGTGCATCATCCAGGACTTCAATCCAACCTTTCAGTATGTGCCAGGTAAATCGAATGTACTTGCAGATGCACTTTCACGCCATGTAGCAGCGGCAGTCACATCATATCAGCCAAACAAAACTGCTAACACCACATTAACACCCGAGTTTGTTCAAAATTGTCAGTGCAAGGACCCTGTATAGTCCAAGGTAATTTATATCCTACAATTGGGGAGATAATTCGACCTTACCTACTTGGCCAGTGCAAATTGATGAGTTCATGTTAAGTGATGGTATCTTGTACTGTACAGGAAAACATTACTTATAGGAAAGGATTCATTCAATAGGGAAGTACACTAACTCGTTGTACCTAGTGACCTCATACCTGCGGTACTCCAGATCGTTCATAACACTCCTCATGCATCTTATCCGAGTAAAGATCGATGTTTGAGACAAACACCTCTCGGATACTATTGGCCAACTACACTTCGAGACATTAACATGAACTGTGACTCTTGTATTTCCTACAACCGCCACAAAGGATCAACTGGATCACCTGCACCGCTCTTGCAATACCCAATTCCTTCACGCCCGTGGGAAACTATATCGACCTTCTTAAATTATCTCTTAAAGAATCTGGCACAGATTATTTATTTGTAGCAGTTGACCACTTCTCACGCTACTGTGTCCTCATGCCTCTCTCGGATATGACCGCGAAGAGTGTGGTGCATGCCTTCTTAGACCAGGTAATATGCCCTTTTACTACACCAACTACAATTATTACAGATAATGACAAAGAATTTAGCAACAGTCTCCTTGACGAAATTTGTAAACAGTACAAAATCAACAAATGCAATGTTGTTCCTAACCATCCAGCTTCAAATGGACTCGTACAGCGCCATAACTAAAAGGTTTTGGAGTGTTTAAGACATCTAGGATCACACAGTATGTCATGGGATGAATGGATATCCCAAGTTGCAGCCATTATAAATAGTTCCATCAATGCATCCACGGGCGAATCTGCCTTCATTTTCTTATATGGGTTCGATAAAGACCTCCCCTATTCCATGTTATCCTCAAAGCCTGGTCTCATCTATCATATGAATGACTATGCAAAGGTGAAAGTGGCAAATTTCCAGAAAATCCATCAGTATGTAAAAAAAAATCTCGTTTCATCTCAGGAGGGCATGTTGCAACGCCAGCATAAGTCTCTCACTTATCAGAATTGTTACGTCCATGTCCCACACTGTCACAGGCTCCAACAGCAGTAGTCCAGTATAGGAAGGATGTTGCCCAGTGAGTTGTTCTTCCTGTGGTCAGCTTTTCGGTGTACAGCACACAAGATCAGCTGAGGCGAAAATAAATACTGGCTTCTTAAAGTTCACTGACTATTTCCAAATAATTATAACTTCACTTCACTATTCTTACAAGCACTGGAGCTATACAAACTTTACTAACTGCTATTACACTTAATGTTTGACAACACTTCACTGTTATTACACTTAATACCTGACAACACTTTACTGTTATTACACTTAATACCTGACAACACTTCAGTGCACTGACACTGTACTACACTCAAACTGAACTGAAAACCAACTGAACTCGCTCTATTCTCTTCCCCACCTTACATAACCTTCCTTGCATCATCAACATTCTAGAATGTGCTGGTCTTGTACTTGCCCTTAGCAACAACAGTTACCAATTCGGAGACAACCAAAGCATGCCACTTTTCTTACATTACATAACACCCAAAATCATTTACCATACAAACTTAATTTCAATTACATAATTTAACAATCACATAAATATAACATTACAGAGAAAAAAAGCAGAAAAATTAATGTAAAACTTACGAAATAACTACGCTCGCAAACAGCAGGGAAACTGGCAATTCTGATTCGTACTGTTACAAGAACTACTGTATGCGAAATGCTGAGAAGCTTCTTGAGCACCTGACTGGCAAATCTCGCCTCTTAACACTACCCCCTCCCTAGTGCTTTGCCGTCCCAACAAAACTATACACAAAATAATCCTTCAACTTATCAGGTCTTCTTCTGTGCTGCTTCTGACGACGTCCTTGCGCCTTCACACAGCCCACTCCTCCTGGAAGGTCTTTGTCCTCTTCCGGATGCACTGCTTCTCTTGGGAAACTGTCACCATCGTCTAGCACTTCAGCTCCTTGGCCCTCTTAACATCCGTGGCTGCTGGAGAACACGATTCCTCAGAGACGTCCCAGCTGTACTGCCCTGGCCCATGGTACTGCAACAGACAGTTCACCTGAACCACCTTTCGGCGAGGTTTCCTGCCTCCCCAAATCCGATACGTTACATCTGATAAGCGATCCAACACAGTGTAAGGAACGTCCCATGGGCTCTGCAGCTTCGGTGACTGTCCCTTCCTTCACTGAGGATTATTTAGCCACTCTTGGTCACCATCCTTGAAGCTCACCTCACTTGCCTTGTGATCATACTTGCATTTCATCACTTCTCCTGAAAACTTGAGGGCTCCTTGCACCTGATGATGTACCTCAGCCAGCCTCTCCTGAAGGTGTTTTGCATAGCTGCTGGTGTCTGTATGCAGCTCTTCATTAGATGGTCTTCCCATTAACAAGTCAACAGGTAAGCATAACTCGTGGCCCAACATCAGTTTTGGGGTATAACCAGTAGACTCATGGGATGCAGAATGATATGCCATCAGCAATACAGGTAATTTCTGGTCCCATTCTGTTTGTCCATCTTTGCAGTACTTGACCAGTTCTTGTCCCAAGGTCCAGTTGAATTTCTCCACCATCCCATCTGACTGTGGCCTTAGTGGGATCATCCTGGTCTTCTTGATCCCCAATAACTTGCAGCACTCACGGAACACAACAGACTCGAAGTTTCTACCCTGGTCTGAAAGTAGCTCTTGCAGCATCCCAAAATGACAGAGAACCTTGTCAACAATCTCCTGAGCAACAGTTGCAGCCTCTTGATCAGGGATGGCATAGGCTTCTGGCCACTTTGTGAAGTAGTACATGGCGACACATATATACCGGTTTCCTCTCTCAGTGAGTGGCAAAGGTCCAGCAATGTCCACTGCAACTCTTTCCATCGTTGCAACCACTTAGTACAGCTGAAGAGGGGAGCAACCACGTTTCTTGGGTCCCTTCTGGGCAGAACACTCATCACAGGCCCAACACCACTCTTCGACATCCTTACGCATGTCACTCTAGTAGAACCTCTGTTGCAGCTGGCTTAGAGTTTTCTTCACTCCCAGGTGCCCACTAGTGATCTGGTTATGGGACTTATCCAAGATCTCGGACCTCATCTTCTTTGGAACAACAAGTTGCCCATACTTGCCGAGGCCATCGGGCGTCTCCCACTGATGCTCCAGTAGTCCGTTGTTCAAACAAAGAAGGTCCCACTGATTTCAGTAACTCCTGGTTGCAGGATTTAACCTGGAAAATTCTTATCATGATAGTCGCACTGTACTCCACTGCAGCCACTCTAGCACCAGTTGTAAATCTGCATCCTTTTCAGGTCTTCATCTGACACTGGCCCTTTTTTTTTTTTTATTATGTGTCCGACTCTGGGCATAGGCTTCACAGCCTGCTGTCAAGGCCCAGCAGTCCTCCTACATACCATACACTCTACATGTCACCACTGCAGTGCTGACACCCACCGTCCATATTGAATACATGCTAGGGCTGTCTCATACAGGACTGGTGTATTGGTATTAGCGGGGGTATTTTTACGACATGTCAGCTGGTCTTCTGGTAGATCAGTAAAGCCTGATTTAATGAAATTCAAATCCTTAAACTGTTCCCTGCCCCAGCCGGGATTCGAACCTGGGTCCGTCAGGACTGTAGGCCACCTCTCTACCGACTGAGCCGCCCTGTCACTGCGGTACAGCTGCATTTCTTCCTATGATTTCCATTCCTACTATACTGCATGCCGTCTGTTCTTCCATCTTCTCCCACCCTATTCATCAAGGTCCTCCTGCATTTCCTCAGTGGTGGGGCATATTGGGAAAAACTGGCAGGTTGTTGCCTCTCGTCACCAGCCTTCACTAGGTTCTGATAACTGTTCCTCTCCATCACTGACATCTGAGTACCTGTAGGAAAATATTAGCCCAAAATCAGAGATTAACCCTAGAACATTATACTTGGTATGGCAGATAGTACTTACATTCAGCTTTCTCCAGAGATAGGTGTTGAGCCTTCGTGGACTACCCAAGGACTTGTGGAGACTAAGTTGGGTAACAAAATCTTCTCTTTCACACCTCCAGCAATCCGGTTTCCCCTCTACCACAGCCTCATTCTGTCACAGTAAACTTTATACTACAACGTACAGGTAGTTTGGAATCCGTATTTGTACATTAAGCACTGAAAATAAGGCTAAAATCAACGAAGCGTACGGCCGACATGCAGCACGGCGGCGGTCTTCCCAACACTCAACACACATTTCCATTTTCACAGCTAAAAACACGTATACTACATTATTTTCAATCATATTACTTCCCAAAAGATCACCGCAACGCGCTTTTTATTCTGCCTTACGCCCGTCACTTTATTCTCGTTCCTGTAGGCCACTCGCACTGACTCGGAAGAGCTAGAACTCGCCATAATGTCACTTTGAAAGCCTGCGGTAAACTGACGCTAAACAGGGGCAAACCGTGCAAAAAAAAGCTAGTGTGACAACTGAGGAAACAAGCATTTCCTATTAGCATAAACTGCTTGTGAGAGAAGAGTGCAGATTTACAGTTCTGAGCAGTCAGAGTGCTGCCATATATCACAGCCAGGCTGGCCAGGCCATGGTGGGGGGGGAGGAGGAAAAAACGCGATACTTGGCAACAACGGAGGTCAGTAGTACAAAGATAAAGTATGCTAATTGTAGCTAAAGGGTGGTGGTACTGATAGACAATACCAGCTGGAACATCTTTGCCTGCATTTATTCAAAATTAACTCTAATCACAAACGCGATGCTCCGCCGTTATGTCCTTTTCGGTGAGCGTCGCAAACGCGACGCCCCGCATTTTAGAGGTTAAGGATAGTAGCAAGCTGCACTGGCCTCTGCATATCATCCCAACCATTCTTATCCGCAGGTAACTCAAACTGTATGTGGCTGCCAGCAATTAGGGTGAACAGAGACTGTGACAGATACATGGTCTTTATTCCCGTAGACATCTTACTTAAACTACACTGTACAACTGAAATAGAAAATTCTTGATAACCTCTGCTTCACTCTAATATACACAAATACTCAAATTACATGAAACTAAATGAAGAGCCATAATATGTTATAAACACTCATCAACAGCTTAAGTTTGTGGCTCAAGGAAATGTTAACTTACATCTGTGCTCTTCATAAACACTAGCAGCCACAGCCAAACCTCGCTCAGTGCCTCCCAGCAGACGTCTGCGTAAGGCTTCAAAGCATGCACAGCAAGTAGCTGGCTGCCTAGTATGACCTTCCAATCTTAACTATCCATGGCTAATAATTTCTCAAGGCACCGAAACAAAACTGTGAAGCACTGGGTTTACAAGAGCTCCAACAAATCTACAAAATATTTAACAATATAAAATCCAGCTCTAGGCTACAAATACAATGAACAAAAATAGACAAACAACAAGAAAACATTTAAGATCATATACAAACTGCAGTAACATACCGACCCCTTTAATGTGAATTTACAGAGGCACATCTACCTCATAACAGTATGACTATTTTTACTACATAACATATATCTATTTACATGTTGCTCAAAAAACTCTCTACACCCCTACAGTTAATTGTAGAATTATGCACACAAATTCTGTTTCTGATGGTTGATGGTCGAGGAGGAACAGAACTCCCACAAACAATTTCACCTATTTCTCATCAGCCCCTTCCAAGAGGCATAGTCTACCAATTGGTATTATTAAAAGATTTCCCCTTGTCGTTACTTCAGCCGATCGAACAAGCCCATCTTAACCTTAGAAAACCTTTGTCATTCGACCTAAAGGCCACGTACCTCGTGGAGTGGTGTTATCACATACTAACACCACACCCCCTTCTGTGATGTTTCTAGGTCTGTCAACCCATTTACGCCTCGCTTGCAAAGTAAGAATATACTCTCTCAACAAACGATGCCAGAACTGATTAGCCAAGTGCTGAGCATGTCTCCACCGTCTACCATACCTCCACCGTCTACCATACTCGTCTGATTTACAAAACTTTCCAGGTAAAGTTTGAGCGCTTGGAACCAGAATCAGGAGTCTGTTGTGTGTTATCACTTCTAGATCCTTAGGATCCCCGGACACAGGAGACAAGGGTCGTCCGTTGACAGCCGACTCTGCCTCACAAAAAACAATGTTCAGTCGCTCGTCATCCAACACTTCTTTCTTCAGGATGCTGCCGCATACCTTTCGTACCGATCTTATCTGGCGCTCCCAAACACCCCCCATGTGTGAAGCAATAGGAGGGTTGAATTCCCAGGCGATGTGGCGTTTTGACAGATATTCCCTGGTCTTGTGACTCTCATTCCACTCCTGAACCGCTTCCCTGAGCTCTCTCTCTCCCTTCACGAAATGAGTCCTATTATCTGATCTGATTTTCTCAGGAAGACCTCTTATAGCTGAGAAACGAGAGAGAGCATTAAAAGAAGAGTCAGTGTCCAGTGAATACGGTTTCTCAATATGAATGGCACGAATCGCCAAACATGTGAACAGACAGCCTTATCGTTTTTCTCGACCCCGGCCCCTTTTCACAAGAAAGGGCCCAAAACAATCAACCCCTACTCTCGTGAGAGCAGGGCACCCAGGTGTTAACCTGTCAACTGGAAGATTTGCCATCTGCTGTGTAGCGGTGGCCCCTGTTGCTTTCTTACAAGTTATACATCTTCTGATAACTTTATCGACGAGAAGACGTGCATTAGGAATCCAATACCTTTTCCTAAGCAAAGCTAATACATATTCTCTTCCAAAATGCCTCACTTCAAATTCGTGAGTGTCTTTAACAATTGGTTCAGCGGCATGACTCTCACAAGGTACTATTAGTGGATGCTTAGTCGTGTAAGAAATGGGTGCAGCTTCCAGCCTACCTCCTACTCGTATCAAACCATCACTCACAACAGGATTAAGACAGTACATTTTACTCTCCTTTGAAACTTTACCAGTCTTCTCTAGCTCTTCGGTTTCCCGTTTGAAGATACTTTCTTGCACGTATCTCAGTATGGCAGATTCAGCAAACTTAATTTTGTCTACTTTTAAATCAGATTTGACCAGCTAGAATTCCTGTTGATGAAGTAGTCAATGCAATTTCCACTACCTGAGGTTTCCATTGCAACTGTACACTGTCCCACTGGCCCCTTTACTTTCTTATCATCCTGTAACAAGTCAGTATGGCTGACTGGAGACTTATGGTTCTCTGACTCATCCCACATAAAAAAATCTGGCCTCTTTGACCATCTCCTGTTAGACACCATCTCTGTTCCACGCAGGCCTCTAGATACGTCGTCTGCAGGGTTAACTTTCGTGTTCGCATAATGCCACTGTCTGGGGAAAGAACGATCGTGAATAACAGCAGTACGGTTGGCAACAAATGTGTGGGACCTTTTACTTTCATTTTTAATGTACTCTAGCACAATCATGCTGTCAGTCCAATATATTGGCTCCTGTAGCTCTATCGTCAGCTCTTTCTCCAACAGACTGTTTACCTTCACTGCCAAGACTGCTGAATACAACTTTAGTCTCGGTATCGTCATGGGTTTTAACGGTGAAAGCCTAGATTTTGCCATAAGAAATGAACAATGATTCTCATCTTCAGCATTAGTCATCTTCAAATATGAAACAGTTCCATAAGTATCTTGGGATGAGTCACAAAAGTGATGAATCTGATAAGACGCTACGTCACCAAAACCATTAGGCACAAGACACCTGTCATGCCTAATTTCCTTAAGTTTATCCAGATCTGCTAACCACGTCTTCCATTTCTGCTTGTTTATATCCTCCAACTGATCATCCCAACCTTTACCCAGTCTACATTCCTCATGAAAAATCTTTTTATCCTGAAGCACAAAGGGAGCAACAAAACCTAAAGGATCACACACTGAACTTATTACACTTAAGATTCCATGTTTTGTACATTCCTTATCCTTTGATGTTACACTTATACTCAGATAGTCATCTTCCATGTTCCACTGTAGAACTACAACTCGCTCTGTAGGAAGGACATCACTTTCCAGATCAAGATCAGTCACCTCTTTGTTTCTTTCAGGTAATGGAATAGAGTCATGCACCTTTTTACTGTTACTTAACCACTTACCTATATGAAATACTCCCTTGGATAGAAGATCCGTCAAAGCTTTCACAAGCTTAACAACAGTACTTTCATCTCTTACAGATTAAAGGCAGTCGTCAACATGAAAATTTTGCATGACAGTTTTACTTCAGGAGAATATTCGCCAGCATTGTTCTGAGCAGTGAGTTGCAGTGCAAAATTAGCACAACTTGGACTTCAGATCCCTCAAAATAAATGAACAGTCATCCTATATATTACCGGCTTCTTACACAGGTCACCTCCTGGCCACCAGAGAAACCTCAGAGCATCACGATGCTGGTGACACCTTCACTTGGTGAAACATTTCTTTTATATCACGACTAACCGCTATACTGTTTTCTCTAAACCTCAGCAGCACTCCAAGAAGTGTGTTTGTTAAGTCAGGTCCCTGCAATACGTTTTTATTTAGAGAGGTGTCCTCATACTCAGCTGCACAGTCAAACACAATTCTAAATTTGCCGGGCTTCTTAGGATGTACGGCACTATGATGATGAATATACCATATCCTGCCCCTGTGAGCATCCACCTCTTCGTCTGGCACACGTTCAGCATACTTTTGCTCCAGTAACCTGTATCTCTTTCCTATAAAGTTGATGTGATTGGCTGTCTCTGGATAGCTTTCTACTAAGAGACTCTAACCTTGTAAGAGCAATAGAAAAATTATCAAGTAATTCTGGAGGATTGGACTTAAAAGGTATGTCTAATTGATAGTGTCCATCAATGAGACACGCGGAGTTCATCCAGACGTCTACCACCTTCTTATCTAGAACTAAGAGTTCTGTGTTTAAGCTTGCTAGATGTTGACCGACATCAAGCTTCCAAAATTTCTCTACCTTTTCCCCTAGACTAGGTTCTGTTCTTGGTAACGAATTAATAAAATTACACACTGCATCATTCTTATTACTCTTCCTGAGAGGTCCATTTACCGTCCACCCCAATACTGTGCGCACAGCATACAGCTTACTGTGAAGACCATTCCTCACCTCAAGAGGAGTTAACACATGTGGAAGGTTCTGACCAAGGATTAGGGAAACTCCATCAGCCACCTGAGGAAAATCAAGGCCCTTTAGGTGACTCCAGTTAGAAATATAAGACACAGCTGGAATACTGTCGGTCATCTCGGGGAGGTTCGACACTGCATATGCCTTAGGGATCTGCACAACTTTTTGCTTACTCTTACCAGAAATATCCAAAACCTCCAAAGACACTTCCAACACTTCAATGGTTTTGCTGTCACTCAAAGTAGTCATCAACAGTGAAGTCTGTTTACCCTCCACACTAAGCTGTTCAGGTTCATCGAACAGAAACACTTACTACTTCCTGGATCAAGCAAGGCATATGTTTTTATCTCCCTTTTCCTACCAGCTCTATGATATATACCGGTACGACTGGTAATGCAATACAATCGCCCCTTCCTGCATTTCCACAAGCACAACTCTTTGTTGCACCTACTGCTACTGGTTCACTGGCTCCTATATTAGTACCCTTGCTAAGCTGTAGTCCTGTGCATAACAGTCTTGAATGCCTTCCTTTACAATAATTAAAATCACATGTCCTTTTCAGCCAACATCCGTGGGTTTTGTGCTTAGTTGACGCCAAACTGTTAAAATATATTTTCATCTCAATTACTTCTACTCGTTTTTCAGGGGAGTACTTCAGAAACTGAGGACAATTACGTAGTTGATGAGAAATCTTACAGATCCAACTTAATTGCTTAATACATTTATCATCACTCGAAGCTTCTTTGTTGTTTGTTTCTGAAGCCTCTGTATTTAAGTTTACACTCATTTTCTTTATATGTCCAGCTTTTTTATTGCTCTTATCCCCTCTCTGTCTTTCCTCAAATCATCCAATGAAAGGATCGTTGGCCTCTCTAGCAACAGTGTCCAGGAATGTTACTAGTGTAGACATACTAGGATATCTACCTCTCTCTTCTAGATACTCAACTGCCGATTTACGTCATCGTCCCTGAATGTACAGGGGTAACCTTCCTAAGACTTTCACCAAATCCACTTCCTGCAACATACCCATTGCATCAAGTGTCTACTTACAGCTTCTGACAGTATCTGCCACATTTTATAAGGCTTCTTCATGTACCATCCTTAACACTGGACCACTCGTAATTTTCTTTATCCATGTTTCAGAAATCTTATACTCGTTACCAGATCTCTCCTTTAACCCGCAGCGTCCCGTCGACTTACTTCCACGTCCTCACGTTATGTCACTGCCAATCCCGTTGACGTACTTCAACGTCCTGCAATTGCAAGGTTCATAATTTCCACAATTTTCAAAATTCGCGCGAGATTTTCGATTCGCCCACGTACCCAAGCCTCCCCTACCTGCCCCCAGGCGGTCAGCGTCCCAGACCCCGCGTGACCTGCGCTCGCCCTTGTCTTGGTCACTCACCTGTTAGCAGTGACCCAGGTCAGACATGGCGTGTAAAGGTCTCTCAGACGACGAAATACAATCCGCCCTGGATGCCTTCACTGGAGATAGTGATTCTCCACTTGATGATGATGTGGTGGATCGAGATTATGTGCAGCCTGAGGAGGAAATAACAAGCAGTGATGAGGAGGTCCCTTCGCCCCAGAAAAAGCGGTATATCACGTATCGTAAGGCAAGGGAAGGCCAGCCTGCACCCAAAACACCTGCATGGACCTCTCTCCACCCCCTAGAGAGAGATTCTGATGAGGACGAGGATGAGGACGATGAAGATGACGGCGGCTTAGGACGTGATGTTGCCTTGTGGTTGGGGAAGGAAAAAATCTCACCCCGAGGATCAGAAGGTGGGGCGAGAAGGCAAATAAAGTATGGCTTAGTGTTTTGTCTGAGGAAGGCGAAAGTGGTGTGGTGGGAGTGCGGGGTGAAAGGGAAGTGGTGTGAGGGAGGCAACACGAGCACGTGGTGCACGTAGGCCTAGGGGAGAGGAGGTGGAGCCACTCCCCAGCACGTCTTTCGCCATACAATATTCCCAAACTTCCTCCACACAGCCCCAGGATGTGGGGAAAGGAAGGAAAGGGAAGGGAAAGGGTAAAGGAAAAGGGAGAGGGAAGAGAAGTGCGAGTGATGAAAGGCGCCGCTCTCCACCTCCCCCACCACCACCAATGTTGCGTTGTGCCTTCAGCCATGTTTCAGAGAGTACCATAACTTCTTACACTACTGAAACTGTGTGGGATGGCGATATGACACTCAGTATAATGGTAAGGCCAGTCAGTAGGCCTATGTGCCAAGTCTTATATAAACTTGAAACGGGTGTAATGTTTGCAGGAAAGTAATGTATAAGTTGAGAAATAGTGTAAGTTGAACGAAGTGATATGAAAACTACACCCACTGTATAAATCTGCGAAAATATGACGCTCAGTATAACACTCTGGTCAGTAAATATGTGATAGCAAGAATATAAAGTGGAAACGGGTGTAATGTTAGCATGAATAAAACGTATAAGTTGAAAAATAGTGTAAGTTGTAATAATTGATGTCACGAGTACACCCACTGTGTAAATCTGTGAAAATATTACGCTCAGTAGAACATTCTGGTCAGTAAGCATGTGATAGGAATTATATAAAGTGGAATTCGTTGTAATGTTAGTAGTAAGGTAATTTATAAGTTGAATACTAGTGTAAGATGAAACAAATGATATCCCGATAACACTCATTGTGTAAGTAAGCGCTAATATGACGCTCAGTTGAATCGTAAGGTCTGAAATTATGTGATATCAATTATATCAAGTGTAAATATGTGCAATGTTAGTGGAGAATTATTATATAAGTACAAAAATAGGTTGTAAGTTGAAATAGTAGTCATAGCGACTTCACCGTGTGTGTTATTATGCGCTATTATTACGCTAAATATTTACGTAAGGCCTGAAATTATCTCAAAACAGTTCTATAAAGTTGAAAAGTGTATAATGTTATTAGGAAAGTATTATGTAAGTAGAAAAAACACAATACGAGTTGAAACAACAGTCACTACGTAAATAAGCGCTAACATTACACTAAATGTTATCGAAAGGCCTGTGAATACGTAAAAACAGTTCAATAAAATGTAAAATGGTATAATGTTATTGTAGAAGTATTATGTAAGTAAAAAAAATGATATGTATCATGATTTTCGAATGTTAGCGATTCATCGTGACCAGTCTGCCCAATTTTGCTCGTTTCGCACGATGGTACAATGCTTATTTCAGCTCTATTTTTGTATAAAATCCAATTTACTCTTTTATCACATGTTTCTATGTTTGTAATAAATACATATCTACTTACTTTCATTGGTTTCCCAGACTTATAATACCATAGAAAACGTTAGAGGCTCAGACCACCTACAGAGAAAACGGTGCCAGGTGTGACCAAGGCATACCTGTTTAAGGCAATTATGGACCCCGGGGAACAATTTCTTTGTCACTGACCATTGTTTCTGACCAAAAGCGAAAGTTTTAGCAAAAAAAATTTGGGTCCTAAAATGGTCGGGATTGGGGGGTACCATTTGTGAGAAAGTGGTCGGGACGGGGCGGGTTAACAACTCCTGGGCTCTGAAGTAACCTACATTAGGGTCCAAAATGATGCAACACTCGATTACCTGGAGCGCTTTTCCCGAACAATAGTGATGCAGTCTATTTAATTCTGAACCAGGATCAGCCAGTGTGTTACCTACACAAGAATCAAATATTCAGATGAACTGCCAGTTCTTTAGTGGATCACCATCCAATATCATCATTTTTGTTTTAGGAAGTCTTAATATGTCAAGAATATGGCGCTGATCCTGAACCTGATCACACGAATTGTGGTCTAGTTTGTTCAAAGGCACTACATTTGGTATGCGTTCTCGCCATTCCTCAGCACAGGGATTAAGCTCAAATGATCTCGTATTAACTCTACCACGTTGATTTCCATCAGGGTCAACAACGTCACTATAGGCATTATTATTAAGACCTCATGAGTGTAGTGACCCTCTGTACCATCACGTGTTGCTTCCATGCTTAATCGTCCTGACCTCTTGTCCTCCATCTGTAGTAAGACCCTCTCCTCTGGATTGGCGGCTGCAATGTTAGCTTGTAGCTCTAGTCGCTCAGCTTCATTCTTCTTCTTCTGCTGTATCTCATTCAGTAGCTGTGCTTTGACCTGAAGTGCAGCCTTCCTGGCCACCACCCTCGCCCTAGCACTGGAAGTGGAGGACACAGCACTGCCTCCACCAGCAGCACTAACACTATCTTTGGGTTGCACTGTCTCACCACCGATAGTTACATTCTTACATGCCATAATGACTGGTTGGACCAATCTATGTTCGGGATGTTTATTTATCCACTGTTTCGCCACGGACAATATTCCCTGCGCACACTGGTTAATGTTCTCATAATATGCGTGTGCTTCACTAAGGTGGTGTGTCGAGTCTAAGTTTTCAAGGCATCCGGTAAGTTGAGTATGACATGTTCGGAAATCACTCAAGGTTCGTATAATAGAATCCACTTTCTCGGTCACAAGAAGTCTGTCTGCATTTTCACAACTCAGCAAATATCTTAACTCATTTTCCTTTCTCGTGAGTGATCCCACTATACCAGCATGGGAACGCTGTAGCGCCAGAATCTGTTCACGCAACACACTATCCACAAAATCCTCAATACCTCTGGCACCATCCTCCCGGCCAAGGTCATGTCTTTCATTGCTAATATCATCAGTGTGAGACATTTTATACACAAAAGTCACAGTAACTCCACGTATTCTTAACACTGCACCAGTTAAACCAAAATACTCATGGTTCCCAACACTGCACTCAGATGAAGCAGATCCTATGGTCGTACCATTCTAAAGTGGCGGTTTGGGTGGGGCACGAACCTCTGTACAGTGGTGCCACGTTTTCCATACTCGCGATCTCTCTCTCTCTCTCTTTCTCTCTCTCTCTCTCCTGGGGGGATATGCATCACCCTAGGGAATTTTGTTTCTTTTATGTCTTATAAACTTGTGCTTTCATTTCTTTATTTTGTTTTTTATTATATTATTGTTTTACATATGATGCCAGATGACCTCGGTGTTACGGCGCCTTTTCATTCAATCATTCTCGCCCTCCTTCCTCCCCTCCCTTCATCTTTCCTTCAGCTTGACAATGCACTCAACACTGCCCCTTGCCTGCCTTCTCTCTCTCTCTCTCTCTCTCTCTCTCCTTGGGGAGATGTACTTCACCCTTGGGAATTTTGTTTCTTTTATGAGTGACTTATAAACTTGTGCTTTCATTTCTTTATTTTGTTTTTATTATATCTAATTATGTTTAAAAATATTACTGTTTTACATATGGCGCCAGATGACCTCACTATTGTGGCGACATGATTTGTTTTCATTCAGTCACCCTCTCCCTCCTTCCTTCCCTCCCTTCCTTCATCTCTCACTCAGCTGCACTCAACACTGACCCTGGTCTGCCTTCCCCCCCCCCTCTCTCTCTCGTCTGTGGTATTTTAGGATACATTTTGGTTATTTTCTTTTACGTTATAATGTACAGATTGTAAATTTGACTATTTCCACACCACCCAGGAGGTTAATGTCTTGGCGCGTTTTTTTAAGAGGTGTCCCCAAACAGGCCTAGTCCTCTATCCCTCACAGATGACCAGGTCGGACTGGGTGTGTGTGTGTTGCCGCTCACGAGGGTTTAATGTATATATTTTCTTTACTAAGAAACTGGCATATTTTTGCTTATATTCCTGCACATTATCTTATAATCATAATTGTGACATTATTACCAACCCCAGAAATACGGTAACAGCCAATAAAAGTGACTATTTTTTTTTAAGCAACACTGCAAAATAATTATGCCACGTTTCTGTATTGCCGTATAAATATTTTACGCATAATCGGTTTACTGTTCTTTCATATATTATAACACACACCTTACCATTATATTCTTATGTGATTATCTTATTGTGATGCCTATTACATATATCAGAGCCGTTCACATAGCGGGTATGGAACACGTGGCACCACTGTACAGAGGTTCGTGCCCCACCCAAACCGCCACTTAAGATTGGTACCACCTTAGTGAACCGCAGACCCGGTGCCATAGTGTTATTCCGCCAAGAAATTTGTACTTTTGTGGCTGCCAGCAAGTAGGGTTAACAGAGACTGTGACAGATACATCGTCTTTATTCCCGTAGACATCTCACTTAACGTAACTGCACTGTGCAACTGAAAAAGAAAATTCCTAATAACATAATGCTTCACTCTAATATACACAAAGACTAAAATTACATGAAGTTAAATGAACAGCCATAATATGTTATAAACACTCATGAACAGCTTAAGTTTGTGGCTCAAAAAATGTCAACTTACATCTGTGCTTCTCATAAGCACTAGCAGCCACAGCCAGACCTCGCTCAGTGCCTCCCAACAGACGTCTGCCTGAAGCTCCAAAGCACACACAGCAAGTAGCTGGCTGCCTGGTACGAACTTCAAATCTCAATTATCCATGGCTAATAATTTCTCAAGGTACCGAAACAAAACTGTGAAGCATTGGGTTTACAAGAGCTCCAACAAATCCTACAAAATATTTAATAATATAAGACCCAGCTCTAGGCTACAAATACAATGAACAAACATAGACAAACAACAAGAAAGCATTTAACTTCATAAACAAACTGCAGTAACACTGTGCACAGTAGGTTTCCCAAGATACTCTGCTATCAAATTCCTGAGGTTTCTTTACAATTGGAGCCACATTATAGCCATGAACTTCACTGGTTTGGAGCCTAAAAACTGGGGTATCATAATTAAGGCCAGGACTTAACACTTCTGCATTCTGATTATTGAAACATGTAATGCTACCTTCAGATGCCTAGGATCCGTTATCATTCACCATACACTGTCCTTTCCTTTCATATGTTCCCTGTACACTAACATGAACCTCAGCAGCGACATGTTTCTCTACAGCCTCAATTTTCTCAATGATTATCTTCACATGGTTAACCACATGCTTCAACTAGTTATTTACATGCTGTCTGCACTTCGACACAATTGCGTCACTAAATGTCTTCAACTGGTCGTCTGCATGCTTCAGTTGGTCGTCTACATGCAGTCTGCACTCCATCACATTATTGCTTATATCATGCTTCTGTTGCTCTACCTTGCCATCTACTTCCTCCTTAAGCTGTTGCTGTTCTTCCTTCACGTCCCCCATGAATGCATCTAGCTGTCCTTGTACCCTCAGTTGTTCTTCCCTCTGTTCCTCCTGTAATGCCTCCTGAAGCTTCTCATATCGTTCTTTCGGTTCTTCGTTCTGTGCCTGCAATTCTTCTTTGATTTTGCTCCTGAGCTTTTTCTGTTCTTCACTCTGGGACTGTAATTGTTTCTGGAGTTCTTTCTGTCCTTCATTCTGTGTCTGTAATTGTTCTTTGATTTCATTCCTGAGCTCTTCCTTTTGAGCCTGTAATTGTGCTTGGAATTCTTTCTGTCCTTAATTCTGTGCCTGTAATAGTTTCACAGTTGTAGCCAGGGACAGTTCCTCCTCCTGCACATCTCGAGACCTTGTCTGCACACCTCTTGCTTCCATGGTGAAGGTTTGGCTCACTGCAGCACTTAATCCATACTCCTGACACCAGTGTTATGTCCCCATCCCCACACTGCCACAGGCTCCAACAGCAGTAGTTCAGTACAGGAAGGGTGTTGCCCAGTGAGTTGTTCTTCCTATTGACAGCCTTTCGGTGTACAGCACACAAGATCAGCTGAGGTGAAAATAAGTACTGGCTTCTTAAAGTTCACTGTCTATTTTCCAGTTAATTACACTTAATGCCTGCCAACTTCACTTCACTCTTCTTACAAGCACTGGAGCTATACAAACTTTACTACCTGCTATTACACTTAATGCTTGACAACACTTCACTGTTATTACACTTAATACCTGACAACACTTCACTGTTATTACACTTAATGCCTGACAACCCTTCACTGTTATTACAGAGGTACCGAAAATAAACAAACTTCACTGCACTGACACTGTACTACACTCAAACTGAACTGAAAACCAACTGAACTCGTTCTATTCTCTTCCCCACCTTACATAACCTTCCTTGCTTCTCCAACATTCTAGAATGTGCTGGTCTTGTAGGTGCCCCTAGCAACAACAGTTACCAATTCGGAGACAACCAAAACATGCCAGTTTTCTTACATTGCATAACACTCAAAATCATTTACCATACAAATTTAATTTCAATTACATAATTTACAACCAACCACATAAATAAAACATTATAGAGAAAAAGAGCAGAAAAATTTATGCATAACTTACGAAATAACTACGCTCACAAGTAGCAGGCAAACTGGCAACTCTGACTCGTACCGTTACCAGAACTACTGTACGCTAATTGCTGAGAAGCTTCTTGAGCACCTGACTGGCCAATCTCGCTTCTTAAAAGTATCAGTTTTGGAAATCTAGTATTTGCTCCTTTATTTAAGCACACCTCAAAATTGGACGACAATTTTACTAGCCCTCACTGTATGATAACTTGACAGGGTAACAAGTTTGAAATACACGAATTGTCAACTGAGCTACGAAGTGAGTGTATGCGGACGATCTTAACCCGCCCCATCCCGACGTTTTCTGGGCAGTGGTACGCCCCAGTCCCGACATTTTTGGACTTTCTTTTTTTAGGCTCAAACAATCGCTTTTGGTGAGAAACATCGAAAATTCATAGAGAAATCGCTCACCTAAGGTTTAAAATACTCGATCCAGGTACGAGTACCTCCTTACCTGACTGGGTTTTCTAACAGGCTGGCACCAAAGAAAACGAGTTCTATGGGAGGGTAACTATTTTATCCACTCATAAACAGTATTTATTTATTTACTAGGTACGAATTTATATGTAGTACGAGAGTTTATTGGTTTTCAAACAGTAATAAAGGCATTATAAGCATTGTTTCACTCACTAACTCATCACCATTCATGACCTTTTTTTCCCACATTACCTGATCATCATTTCTGACTGTTTCTTCCTCTAATGCAATGTAAACTTTGTTCTCCACATTGTCATCAATTGGGGAATCACTCTGGCTCTGAATGTCTTTATTGGCCAGGTCACTGGTAACAGGTGAATTCCCGAGACAATGGCGTGCAGGGGGGGGGGAGAGGTTATGCGGTGTAAGGCATTGTCCCTACTTGGCACCTTGTAGAGGAATAGAGGAAGGTGCCCCGTGTATACATGCCAAAAATCACTCGCGAAAATTGAAAATTGTGAAAATTAGGGACCTTGCAATGTTGCCGCATTAATTTACATCTCCGGGATATGAGTGCACATCATGTGAGGACGTGAATTCGTCTCCGGGACGGGGCGGGTTAAGCATGCACCACGAGGTCTAGTGGTGGAAGAGTCCCTCGCACAACCTACTGGTACTTCTTCTCCTTCCTCACCTATTCCTCAGTCTGAACCTTCTTCACACATACCTTCCCCTCCTTCAACCAATGAACATCGATCCAAGTTGTGTTCTGCACATAAACCTCATGTTTCAAGCTTACTAACCTCTTCACAACCATTCCCTTTAATTCGAACTTATTTTTTGGGTAACATGTTTGTGGTCTACCTGCTGACAGTGCTGACCCTAATAGGGTCCGGGTTGAGTGAGGACGATGATGAAGTACATCACGGGGCCTTGGTCGGCTCAGGAGGCTAGGTAATGGTGACAGAAGATATCTCCCTGCACTACGATCTTCAGCCCCTGGCCGATGTAGCCATTGCCCTGCCCCACTATGCACGCCAATTGGATGAGATGCAGACCCTACTATCGACCATTGTAGGGGACCACAACCCAGATACGTTTTGCCACCCTCTTTATCTACTGGAGTGCATCAAAGACAGGTCCTCTCAGTTAAATTACACATTTTCCAGTCAGGCACCTGTATGTCATTCACGTGTAAAACGTGGTCTTTTAGAATTTGGAGGAAAATTCTGAGTGGCTTATTTGAAGCTGCAACAGCTCATAACCTCACTGATTTCAGTTCAGACCTTACTAACTTCGCCAGTGCCCTTGAGTCCCAAAATCGAGTAATACGGATTCATCACACTAAAGTATGTTCCAGAAGATGGCAGCCCACTTAAATGAGGTTACATACACTCTTAACAACTTCACAGGAATTCTAAAGAAGCAGATTAAAAAAAATAACATTGTATCTGAGGTCCTTTATGTTAAACTACATATGAATAACCTTCAACTCTCCGTAGACTCTTCGCTTGCAAGTCTCTACCTTAGTTTGTATTCTAGTCGATGCTGTTGATGGTCATGTAACTGCAGACTTAGTACCTGTCTCTGCTATGTATTAGGTTCGCTCTATGTTTGACTTGTTTCCAGTGCTTTCATTCTCCTCTTAACCCCTCTGTGGCCGAAGGCCCGGAATTTTCCGTGCACGCCAGGCCGACGCCGGGACCATTTTTTGAAGTTCCGAAAATTGATTTTTTTTTCTTGCCATATTGAAGAGAAAGTTCAGATGCACCTGAAAGTGCAAATCCCAGCTTCCAAGACGCATTTTATGGCTTGCAATGGAGCACGGAAGTTGCAGAAATATCGGGAACCGATATCCGCCGCCCAGGGGTCTGCTGCAACGCAACTGGGCAGGTGGTGTTTTTTTTTTTTAAACATCTCAAAACAATACGAATGGTGGTGAAATGTTGTGCATATATGAGATATGGTGATATCGAATGATTTCAGTACATAATCTGTTAGGAATGGCTGGATAAAAAATTGTTATTAATACTTTCTCACCTTTTGGATATAAAATATGTTCATGGTAGTTTCGAGTCATTTTTTACGTTATCATTGTGCCCATGCTTGGAAAGGGGAGCGAAAGAGTGAAATTTTCGGTCCTAAATGAGAAAACTGCACATCCTCCAAGGTTAGACTGCCACAGGGGAATAAAGTGGAGGGTCAGATCCGATTAGCAATGCGAAAGGTGAGTCGCAACTTTGAACTCCCACACCATGAGCATGGCTAAAAATAGAATCGTAATGAAGTTTCAGAAGTCTAATTATTACGAATACTGATACAAAGCAGAAATAAATAAGTTTACAGACGGGGGAAAACGTATTTTTTCCGTAATAACATGTTAATTTTCTCTATCATTTTACGTTCATCTTTGTAATGCTAGGTGTTTAAGGGTCGACTTCCCGTTCACACCTAACGTGTAGCAGGGTCCCCTTTCGAGACCGGGGCTTAGAACAAATAAGAGAGAGGCAGGACACAAAAACTCCAGGCAATAATCTGTACACGTGTATTACTCAGTCAGACAAGGAACAACAGCAGATGGTACAACACAATATTTGGTTAATCACAAACATTTATATCTAGATAATCAGTATCTCACGGGATACTATGGGAGAATGCACTTAAGATAACACTCGAGGCGGAGTATGCAGAACTAGTACAGTCCAAGGTCTCTGTGCACGTGGAGAAGTTAGAGATTAGGCTCACTAGGGAAGCGTGTAAGGCACTGGGGTCTAATTGTGATTATGGTAGTATGAGGCGGAGTTTATTGATAGCGTGTTCACTTTACTATTTTCTGAGAACAAGCGACTTTTGATTAATTTTTCATACAAACTTCACGGCTTGGGTGTTTTTCTTACTATAATATGAGGGGTATTGCGCACTGGTCTTATTCACTATCACTTTGATTCTGCATGGGCTATTCACTGTTCCGCCCTGTCGTATATTAGACCATTATTATTCCAATTTCACTTAAACACTTGGTCTGGTACTACAAATGCACTTTACCACCTTACCACTGTTATACTACATAAAGGACTCAGTCACTGTTTCATGGGTCACTGGGCAGTGGGTGCGGCAGGGAGACAAGCCGGCTACAGTTCTGCCGGGGCAGGGGCACCTCCAGGGGAGGCCGTGCCGAGAGGAGTGTCTTCTCTCGTCCGGGGCTGCAGGTGGCAAAGGGGCCCATACTTTCAGGGGTGGGAACAGAAGAGTGGCCCTCAGGACTGGGGCCGAACAATTGCCTGAACCTTTCATTCAGGTTCCAGCTGGAGGTAGAGGTCCTCCACCGTCGGGGCATAGGGAGGTCCCACCCGGGCGTTCTGGAGAGGGCCTGGGGTTCCCGAGGGCTGCGGCCCCTGGAGCTAGGCCGCGCCATCAGGGAGGGGCTGCTGCACCAGTCTGCATCAGGGCCCATCAGGTGAGTCTTCTCCAGGGCCAGTCGTAGGTAGCAGAGACCGGGGGAGGCTATAGGGCCTTACCAGTAATCATCTACGTCCTCTGTGTTGGGGGTCAGGGAACTCATCTCATGCTGGGGCAGCGGGACTGCTCTCTACTGCTTCCGGCCGTGGGGCCTGGCTACTGGCCGTGGCTTCACAAGGGCGCAACCACAAGGCGCTGAGGCCTGGCTACTGGCCGTGGCCTGAGAGGGTGAATGACTACCAGCGAGCCCAGGGAAACCTGCTGTCTGACAAAGGCGGGAGTGGCTACAGGCCGACTCCTGCAGGAGGGGTGTGGAGCGGCTACAGGCCGACTCAGGGCAACGCCTTCGGAGCGGCTACCAGCCATCTGACGAAGGTGGAAGCGGCTACAGGCCGACTCATTCAGGAGGGGTGTGGAGTGGCTACAGGCCGTCTCCAGAAGGTCACCTTCTGACGAAGGAGGGAGCGACTACGGGCTGTCTCCTTATTACCCTCAGGTCGGCTACTGGCCGATTCCTTAGCGAGGGGTGGGCAGCTACCAGCCGTCCCAAGAGGGAAGACACCTTCAGAGAGGCTACTGGCCGACTCCTGAAGAAGGCGGAAGTGACTCCTTAGGGGCACTGGTAGGAGCTGGACAGACAGCTGCACCCTGAGATTGGTTGGTGGAAACTCGCCCGGAAGATAGTGCAGGATTCCTGCTATGGCAAAGGCGGGAGGGCTCCAAGTCATAGGGGCGTACGGCCCAGGCTGACTTTGGCCATTGTCGCACCGAGTCTCGGTGCGCCGCTGCTACTCCTCCGTGGGGTCCTTTTGGGGGTGTCGGGAGTTTACGGGTTCACTATGCTGGATCCCTGGTGGAGGTGGTTGGGCGTTCCAAGGGACACTATGTTGTATTTCAATCTTTATCATTTTACCTTAATATTTTCACAATATATATTGCTGTCTCGTAAACAGGGTGGTTGTATGTGTTTTGCAAGGGAGGAAAAAGATTTTATTTTTTGTCTGGGTCGAGATAATGGGTGTAACTATGTGTTTTTAGGCATGGCCACGAGCGAAAAATCGTACATCCATTCATGACCACAGCAGGTGGTGAACTGACAGATGATATGTGAGTGGGTGAAGTCAAGGTCAGTCTCATGTCCCAGATTTTCATTCACTTCCCCAAGGTTTTCACAGTTTTCTAACGTTGCACTGCATCAAATGATCCAAACCACTACAGCAAACCCAAGCTAATAGGTAAAGATGCCAAGACAAAAATGTATTTTTCACTTATTATCATGTCTTTTTTTATATGTGCCTATATTACTTCATAATCGTAAACAGATGGTTGTGTGTATTTTGCCTGGGTCATGATAATGGGTGTAGTTGTGCCTGTTTAGGCATGGCTAGGAGCAAAAAAATCGAAAATCCACTCATCACAGCAGCAGGGTTTGAACTGCTTGATGAGGTGTATGGGAGTGTGATGTAGGTCAGTGTGAAGACGTTCAGAACATTCGTTCACTTCCCAGAAATTTTTGCAGTTTTTTATAGGCCGCGCTCAAACAACGCCTGTGGCCATTGATCGTCTAAACGTCATTTGACACTGGCAGCCACGGAGGGGTTAAGAATTCTGCTATCCAGTACTTGAGGTCACCTTCCTCCCAAAGGACATTGTAGTTCGTATTCCTTTTCGTTCTACCATCACCTTCAACTTCTTCCAAATTATTTTTTTTCCCTTCTTGTTCAATAACTCCTTATTGCAAGCATCTGTTCTCTCGGAGTATTTCCCCCTGTCCCATGATCATCTTTCCATTGCTTTCACCTCCTCCAGTGAATTCGCCAAATGTTCTTTCCTTACACCTACATCTCGACTTTGTGCTGCTTACCTTCTGGCTATTTCCCTAGTAGTGCTGCATCCTGCGAGTCCGCCTAGGTTCGCAACCATTCTGTACACTCTGCCTGTTCCTATGTTCCGGCTTCTAAAATTCCAATGCATCACGCTCATGTGAACCACATCCAGTACTTCTTCTTCACTGTCCTCATCTCTGTTAGTATCATGTGTTCTGGAACTTCTGTTCGTTCAGTGCCTGCAAGTGGTCTGTATAAGGCAGCTGAATGTTGTATGGTTAAATCTGAAATTGTCATCACCTATGCCACTCGTTACCATCAAGTCGCGCACAGTCACACTTATGAGATCTTTCAACATGATTTCCACCATACCTTTTGATAATCTATCTATCACCTCTGCCAACTTACGTATGTTAACATTTCTCAGTGAAAGTGACTTCGTTATGGATCAGTTTTCCTTGGCCTTCAGCCGTTCATGGGTACATCCAGTATTTGTGTTTCGCCCATGGGTTATCTCTTTCAATGGATTCATTCTCACCATCTGTGCAGTGCATTGTTGTGTACGGATGATGGAACGCAGACTCTATGAAATCAGAATTGCAACAAGGATAGTGCGGCCATCACAGGAGGTTGATGCTGGCCGTACTTAGTGTCCTCCCAAATGACGATTAACAGTGCAAAATTAATCATATAACAACTGTGGAAGGACACATGAAAAATGTGGGACTTAAAACAAGTGGAAAAGGTCACTGATTACACCGAAATGTTTATGAAATACAGTGAGAAAAAACAATAGTAAAGAAGAAGTGCACAGACATTTACCAAACTAGTAACAAAGAAAACAAAACAATAGACAACAATTTGAACAGTAATTAATGTGAAAAAAAACACGAGGAACAATACTCAATTGTGAAAATATTGAAACAAAAAAAAAAAAGAGAGAGAATATATAGAAAGAAAGAAAAGGAAAGAGAAGCACAACAAATCGATATGGAATGAACTTAATCCAGAGAATACTTGTGTGCTCCACGGTGGAAATATCACTATTCCACGAATTCTTTTATTAATATATCTGTACACAATGGACTTCAACTATTGTGCGATGACAACTGCTAAGCTATATTATTACCAGAAATATTATCTCAACTATAGAGAGAGAGAGAGAGAGAGAGAGAGAGAGAGAGAGAGAGAGAGAGAGGTGGGCACCCGGTACACAAAAAGTACTGTCGGTAACGGTACCGGTACTTGCCTAAAATTGTGGTGTCACTACTGGTACCGGTAAAAAAAAAAAAAAAACAGTACCAAGTACCGACTCGATACTCGGTACTCGGTACATGATTATTAATAAAGTAAACTTGCTCAGTATTGATTTTTATTCTTCTTCTTATTATTATTATTATTATTATTTTACCACACTGAGGACCCAGAGACCAGTCTTGTCAGAAGAGCCGGACCGGAGGAGAGATGAGTGATGCTGTCAGACAATTGTCACAGTCACGTTAACTATGGGGTGCATAAAGCATAAGGTTTTGTGATCATTCAGTCCTTTACTTTCAATACATAGATCGCTAAACTTGAACGACCACTGTAATTCACATTCTTACGCATCTAGTTTAGTGTTTATCAGAATAAACATAATTTTATGACTACATCGTATCATTACATGCACAATTAATATGATTAATAATTACACAGTGCACTTTAGTTTCTTTACCAGTGTTGCCCTTGAGGAAAATGAGCACTTCAAAATGACAGTCACTGGTTCCCGCCCGTTTTGGTTTGAGCACGTCCTTCCCCAATGAAAACAGACGTTCCACAGCAGCACTGGATGGTATTGGCGTGTTATGTTACAAATAAGTCTCTGAAAACCTTGCAAGGAAAGCAGTCCTTGTTGATTTTATGTTTCTGGGAATTATCCAAAAATTTCTTTGCTAGCTTTATCCCAGTCTCCCTTTTCTTCCTCCCTTTTACATAGAGGGGTTCGAAAAATTCTTCCTTGACATCTTGCTCGGCATCATTATCAGTGGTGTTGCTCTCCGCGTCCTCTAGCTTGCTCTCCAGTATTGACGCCATGTTCTTCACCCTCCTCCTCATTTTCTCTGTCGTAGGAGGCAGACTCAGGTAACCATGCCAACCACGATACCTTGAATTGGGAATGAAAGGTAGCAGCAAGCAGGCAGTCACTGTCCACGAAACGATGGCCGAACCTGCCTTCCACATCCTCAATCATTGCATTCACTCGAGGCTAGCACACCGTCAGATCGGCGCTTTCCTTCACCTCTTTAATTTCATGAGGCACATGGCCAGGGTCGGCAGCAGCACTCCCATGTAGGCCTTCCCCTCACCTTTTCTTTATCACACGATGCGTGAATATAGATAAATAAAATGTATCGGTACCGAGTACCGACATAATATGCTTAAAAATGTACCGTCGGTACCATTTCGGTACATGACGAAAAAGTAGTGTCACTACTGCTGCCGATAATCGAATTGAAACTCGGTACTGTAACTCGGTACTTTTGTACCTCAGTCCTGCCCACCTATATATATACTGTATATATATATATATATATATATATATATATATATATATATATATATATATATATATATATATATATATAGATAGATAGATAGATAGATAGATAGACATAGATAGATAGATTGATAGATAGACAGATCCACTGTATACATATTATTATTCCATTTCCACATTACTGGATTATTTACGTAACCCATATGGTCACGTATTCTATATAATGTGTTCCTCTTATATCATACTACTTATATTGGACCATTCTATCTTATATTCATTACCATTCCAAGTACATATATTCCTAGTAAAACTCACTCCCCTCAAAAGTTATATAAATAAACACACTATTATAATGACTCATTGTGCCAGGAGACACCATTTTCATTAGAATGGGGGAGAATTGTAACCATACTATGTTATGATAACCATACTATGTAACTTTAACCATACTACAGTATATAAACATCCCTTGTAATCCTATACAAATAACCATACATTCATAATGTCTTAAACCTGTGTACGTGACCAACAGGGTATGTATCAGCTGATTTCACAAATTGAAACCCAAGCAGCCGGCTCCCCTTGCACTGCCCTCGCTCTGTAGGAAGTTAAGAGACTGGCATAGAACGGATCAGGGCTGGGATGCACAAAACTCCGTCGGATGGCAGCCTTAAGGCTGGCCTTATATGAAATATTAAAGGCGGCCCTACGGCTGCCTCTAAGGCCTATGCACGACGACCCGTTGCTTTGTCTTAGGGCTGACTTAAGTTTCGTGCATTGGTCTTAGCTAAGGCTGGCCTTAACTGTAGGGAATGTTTTGGGGGAAATCTAGTGCGTCAGCTGCGACCCGGCCGACCAATCAGACGGCAGAACACAAACACTGGGCCAATCACAGACCTTCATGAATCAGCTGGGGGTGAGAGGCGAGAGGAGTGTTTATGTTACCGTCAATAGTGGGAAACCCGTCACTGTATAGAACGCCTAGGTAAACTTCAAGCCAAGGTATAAGATAAAATCATCTGTACACATTTCCTTGGTATTCTGTAGATTACCGTGTTTATTTTAGGCAACGTGAGAAACGACCAAACTGCAGCAAACCGACAAACTGTGAACTCAGTCATTTGAGTACGTTAGGTTAATTTAGGCTGCGGTTAGTTTTAGGCTGGGATGGTCTGGGCTACGTTTGTTCGATTACGATAGGTTAGGTTAGAAATTTAGGTAAGTGCTTAACATAATGTTCTTCTAAATTTACCTAACCTAACCTAGCCTAACCTAACCTAACCTAACCTACATTATCCCAGCCTAACCCCTTGTTATTACATTATACTTTGCCATAAAAATATTAGACATTCTACAGAATACCTATGCATTCTATTAAAGTCCCAGGTTAGGTAAAATATATAAAGTCAGAATGAAATAAACTTATTTCATACTTTGCCAAAAAATGTTGGTCATTCTATAGAATTCCTAGGCGTTCTATACAATACCTTATTTCACACAATGCTGGTAACAAAAACACAACAGTCAAGGATAAGCACGTGAATTGCCGGTAATTAATTGAAAATGGGTGCAATGACAAGACGTCCCAATATTAGTGATGAAGAGCAATACACCCACGCAACCTTTAAAACATTAGTAAGATGAGAGGGTTTAGGAGTAAAGAAATAAAATAGCAATATGAATGGGAACTTATCATGTTTGCCTTGTTTTACCTAACCATTGTCTAACTTTAAACAAAGTAATCAGCAACCACAATTACCTGGCATAAAAATGTCACCATAGACACCTTGGTTCAGATCTCTGGTGGTTAGAATTAGCCCAGATATTGGCAGCGTGAGTGCTGCCATGATATCTGTAATTACAGCTCATTATCATTTTCATGCTGTCAAACAACTTGCACAGCCAGTGAATGAAACCGTTTGCGGCTGACAAATACATTTTCTTTGTGATCTGGGGCCTTAATTGGTATTAGGGTTCAACCCATTGCTCCAAGCACTTTAGGAAGTTAGGAATAATGATGAATTATCACCAATCCATAATATGGCTGTATGGCATAGTAGAGGGAAAATAAAGACCATAAGAAAGACACAAACATCAAGAAAAGGGGGTAGAATGGAAGACAGAAGAGGACAGTAAGGAAAGAAGGACTGGAGACAAAAAGGCCCCTTTTAGTTGCCCCTTACAAGCAGGGATACTGGGGATGTATTCTTCCCCTCCCTTCCCGTGGGAACCCAAATACTTCAAGAAATTTATTTATTCTGTGGAAACCCTCGTCTCTGTCCTTCTCAGCAAACCACTGGCCATCTTAATTTTTCTGTCATTTTCTGTACAAAGTATCTGTCACACGTGATATTACTTTGCATACAGTTGACTCATGAATACCACCCTCCAACAACACTGAAAATTCCTACTGGCGGAGAACCTCTGGGTTGCCAAAAATTGTTGTGTAGGCAAGAATGGCATGGCAGTGTAACGTGACACTCCCAATATGAGGCTCAAGTTCTGTTAAACGAAGGAATTCGCTCCTGGGGAGGCGATATTGTCTCAATACATGTTCATCATTTATGTTACAAGGGGTTCAGTGGCTCCAAGAAACCTCCATTCCCTTCGCAAATCACGTTCTTGTTCACAGACAACCATCAACTCCATTCCGAGGCAAACAATAACAAGTTGGGTCCGGTTTGTGCTACCGAGAATATCAAATCGGAGTTACTTTATTTACGGGTCTCAGTACAGTAAGGCTGCTCCGACCCAGCCTCAGCGGTTGAGGCGGCCTTACCGAGGCTTACCCTCCTGTTGGTGCTTTGTGCATGGGCCTTAGCGACCCACGGCCTTAAACTACCCGACTTAAGGCCGTGTGTAGCCTTAAGGCCGTTTGTGCATCCGGGCCCAGATCTGTGGTTGTCTTCACCAAATAAACTCCCGTTATATATCACTCAAGACCTCTGGATTACTCCTAATGTGGGATACGAGAGGGGGTGAAACGCATATTCAGGATCCCTCTCTACGGCTGGGCATGTTGCGAGGGGATTCACAATTCTTCTTCACATCCACTTGAGTGGTGCTAGCATTCCTGCAGTGGTAATCATCACTTATACAACATTCTTCATCGAATCCTCTTAAAAGGGGGTGTGGGGGGGGCGTGGATTTATGTTCTTCAATCAACCCCTCTAGTATACAGTTTGTTACTTAATACGGAGGTCTTGACACCAAGACAACATCATACTGCAATGTAGTTCGAATTCACACTGGCACAAACCTACATGACTTCAACCGTTAAATGCAGGTTGTAGTCTTAACCTGCAGCATTCCATGTGGCCTCATCTGTGTCTCCTCAGGGACAGCGATGTGCAGAAAAGCCAAAGACAGACCCAGAGCTTCTGCAACAGGTTTTAGTGGCTCTGATCCTTCAAGTAAATGTTCTTATCATCATACGGGAGTTCATCCTTTTGTTTAAATGTTTTAAACATCAGAAGGATCTAAAGAACAATCAGAGCACACAGGAAGTTGCCTCTGAATGCCCTCCTGCAAAGAGTGCATCAACAGCAGAAGTACCCACCCGATGCAAAAAATGATGTCGTCACAACAAGTCTCGTGGGCACTGGAAGAGCAAGTGTCATTTTCCCCTAGGGACTGCAAACCAGGTTGCTCTATCTCAAAGCACTTCTCCGTTGTTGGGGAAAGCCCAGTGGCCTCCATTCCCAACCAGGGGTAGACTCAGATATTGAAGTAAAATCAGCTACTGATGGAACTGCTGTGGCGAATGTGGGGCCAGAACCCAGTGCTATGTCATTTGCAGTCTTTCATGAATCCTGTAAAATGTCCATACTTCTTGACACTGGCACTTGTGTCAATTTAACTGCAGAGGTCTCACTACAAGAAACTGAGCATCAAGTGGGAAAAACCTTTTTACGTCACCTTCCATCACTTGGTTTGATGGAACTTAGTTGTGCTCACTTAAATTTAACAGGTGTGGTTACCTTGCCTTTTCAGTTTGCTGGAGATGCACACACAGTTGAAGCTCAGTTTCATGTGGTTCCAGCATTTGTTCTTGCTTCAGATAGGTTTTGAGGTTACCTACTCTCTGTGATCATGGGATACATATTGTAACTAGTTCCAACTCAGTTACAGTATATATAGAAGCAGGAACTACACAGCCTCACCAGAGTCATTCCTACTGCTTCGTGCACCTTCTGCAGCAAATAGAGCTTACCCCACATTAGCTGATGGTGTCTTTAACCCTACACAGATTAACATTGAATCTCCCACCTTGTCTAACGAAGTACCACCCGTGAGTAATAATGACTCAGTTGTATCTACCGCTTCTTTTTCTTCTTCGTCTGCGACTTTAAGTGAGGTCATGATAAATGCACATGAGACCATTACAGTGGTAACTGACTGCAGGCAGTTGCAACTGGATGAGATAACTCGTGTGACTGTCCGTTGGCCTGACGTGAAGGAGGAAGTGGATGTTATCAGTTTGCCTGAGACTGTGGGTGTGAAAGGCTTTTCTCTTGGATCGACATTAGCAACCGTTTCCATGAATGGTCAAACAGATGTTCTGGTTCATAACCGAATGAAAGGTTTATTTAAGTTAAAACCAGGAGTTTGGCTGAGGAAGTGTCTTGTATACTCTTCCATTGTTACTGAAGAAACCTTGGCATCTGTAGAAGTTGTGGCTGGCCTGGTGTCACGAGTTGGTGCGATTAAGTATTTGGATAAACTCATGACATTAACTTTGGTGGGAAACCGCGAATTCTAGTGGAATCCCAGTATTTATCACTCAGTTTAACCGCCATGTATTCGCCCAATCGGGAGTGTTTTTCAGGACATTTTTCAGCATTTCATAAATGATCATCCTTGTGCGTGATGTTAGCACCTTCGCTGAGTGAATTGCGGGTGTGTATCGCTCACACTCGTTGGCCATTAGCAAGTGCGCCCATGACACTTGCCTCTCTCCCACAATTTGAATCAGTCAAGATTAGAGCACCGTGGAAGCAGGTAGTGTGTGTGGCAGCGTCCTTCCTCAGCAGCGACGCCTAGTTCCTGCCGCCGCCATTAGATTCCCACCTAGCATGATTGGCGAGAGGCTCAGCATGTGCAGAGTCCTTCCTCAGCAACAACGCCCAGTCATCCGCTTTGTCCACTTTTCTGACCAGTATTTCTTTTCGTTTTTCCTAGTTTGAGCGAGTGAGTGCGATCTCTTTATTTTGAATTCATGTTGAAATCTAACGTAAATTTATTTCATTGTAATGAATAAATTTAACAGTTCTTTTTCTTGAGCTTAATGTAATGTAAACTCGTGTTATATTTTCTATATTAAGCTTATTTCACTTATAGTTCCTAGTTTGCATAAACGCTTTGCCTTATTTACAACTGGTACTTAGGCCAGTCCTTTTTAATAACTTAAATCCGTTGTGCCATCTAAGAGTTAATTGCACCAGCAAGAACTTGTTTATCATTAATAGCATTATTGATTGTCAGGGGTGGAGTCACTTTCTCCAGAGGCCAACAGTACTAATAAACAGCACGTGTGAATAATTAGTCTCTGCTGTGTACTGTTGAGAAAGTTTATAAATTCTCGTCCTTAGAGAATCGGCGAAGTAAGCCGGCATAAAGTAATCATTGCTTGATTTTCACAAGACAATTCATTGTCCTGTTCTTAAGTATTATTGAATAATATTCTTTACTATTGCATATACCCAAAAACCCCGTGACATTTGTTGACCTCATTCCAGGATATTAACTCCTAGCTCTAAAGTTATTGACGAGATAATACTCACTCATACTTAGGTATTTATCATTAAAGTCTATAGGCACTATCTTACTGGCGATTATTGATTCAGTTCTATTAATTTACGTAATAGTTTTCAAAGTCAGTCGTTTGTTTAATTTTCTCTCTTTACCAGTTTGATTAGATAAAATTGGTCACCACTAACCTGTGCCTATATTCTTTATTCTTGATTATTGGCATCTTTCTTTGCAATTGCAGTCAGTACTGAGTTGCTAGTTCTCTTACATTGAGTTGGCATCATGTCTACCAGCATCTATGTACATGAAGCCAAAGATATTGGGCTTACAGACACCACAGAGGTAAAGAATTATGTCCTCTCTCGGCTTAGTCACGAGCAGCAACGCGAAAGTGATGCTCATGAAGAGTGTAGAATCCAACGTGGACATGAGCGAGAACAATGCGAACACGAGCGAGAACAGCGCAAATACGAGCGAGAACAGCACGAACACAAGCAAAAACAATGCGAACTTGAGTTAGAACAATGCGAGAGAGAACGTCAACACGAGTTAGAACAACGCAAGAAAGAAAGTCAACACGAGTTAGAACAACGTGAGAGAGAACGTGAATACGAGCGTGAACAACGAGAACATGAACATGCCGAGCGAGAAGCATGCGAAAAACATGAATTTGAAATGTTGAAGCTCAAGCGAGATTCCTTGGTTTCAGACACATCTGGTGCAGCTGGCCCAAGCTCCACGAGAGCTATCCCTGCACATATTATGGCGACCCCATACATCAAGCTTCCCCCTTACAAGGAAGGCGAGCGAATCGAGCCATACATAGCTCATTTTGAAGACATGGCTCAACTTTACCAGCTGGATGATGCAGCTAAGCGGCTTCATTTTCTTAGCCTGTTTGAGGGCCCTGCCCTCGATATTCTCCACAGAATTCATGGAGCAATCTCATGTATGAGATGATGAAGACCGCACTCGTCAAAGCGTATGGTCTAACAGTTGACGACGCCGAGAGTCAGTTCATGAGGGAGGGTTTACAGGAAAAAGAGACTGCCGTTCAGTTTCTTGACTGGCTTACTGCTTACTTAGATGAGTGGATGGAGAAAGATGAAACTCCTTCCACGCGTGAGGGGATAACTGACCTTATGCTGTGCACACAGCTAGAAAAGTCGTGGCCTACTGAACTTATGGCTCAGCTTAAGATCTGCCAGGTAAAGGATGCCAGTCAAATGGTGGAGAAGGCTGACGCATTCTTCACTGCATACGGGTATCAAACTCGCAAGCAGCATAACTGGAACAGGAAATCTGGGAAACCGTCACAGACTGAACCCCAGCAACAAGGCCGTTCTCTGAATAATGGCCAAGGTCCAAAATCGCAGAGGAAGGACCAGGGGCAAAACACTCAGAAGCCTGAGTGGAAGAGGTACAACAGATACCCTAACCAGCACCAGTATCAGCCATGCAATCGACTGAAGGGATAAACCTTTTCAGCACCAGCCCCAGTGTATCGGAGGCAGGAGGCGAACGCAGTCTTCATTCTTCACCATGCGTACAGTGGTGCCAACCCCACCAGTACAGGTACTTCCCCACAGTTCACTAGTCCCTCAGCGACATTGAACCCCCCTCCACAGATGGCCAATGCTCCCTCTTCCCAGGCAGTGAGTACGACCCCTCAAGTATCTAATTCTCAGGGCACCATGTTTGCAGCATCATTTATTCAGCAGCCTCAACAGTGGCTGGCTGCTACTCCACAGGCCCTCCCACAGGTGACAGTACCTTCATTGTTCAGCCAGGGTTTCTGGGAGACATTCCTGTGAAGGTCCTGAGAGACAATGGTTCCTCAGGTTGCTCTGTCAGGCAGAGTCTAGTTCGGCCTGAGGAGTACACAGGTCGACAGATCCAAGCTAACAATATTGATGGATCAGTGAGATTGTTCCCTGAGGCACATATCCAGGTGGCATCTCCATTTTACACTGGTATGACAGTCGCAGTTGTCATGCCAGAACCTTTATTTGACCTTGTCATAGGCAATATTGCAGGTGCCAAGTATAGTTGCACCGAAGATGATGCTACTCAGACTTTGGCCGCAGCAATACGAGCCATGGCTGACACTCCAAACTGTATCACCCTGGTGACCATTGAATCGCAGCAAGATCTGATATGTAGCAAAGTTGTTGTTCAAGAACAACATTCTGACCCGACACTTGCTGCCAAGTGAAAGAAACAAAAGGGTATAGTGATAAAGTATTCACGGGGATGTCAAGCCAAGTTCCTTCATAAACAAGGACGGCTGTACCGTGAGTCACGAACACCCCAGGGCGAGGTTCGACTGCAGTTTGTCGTTCCTGCCAAGTACCACCTAGCAGTGTTAGAATGGGGTCATTGTTCAGCCTCAGGAGGTCACATGGGCAAAAGGAAGACCCAGGGCCGTATCCGAGCTGACTTTTTTTGGCAAGGGATGGGACGAGAAATAGATAGTTTTGTGCGTTCCTGCAACGTGTGTCCATGTACCACTAATCAGGGACATGTCCTTCCTGTGACGTTTGAACCCACACCCATAATCTCTGAAGCAGTTGAAAGAGAGGGCAGTGATGAAGTGGGTGCAGACCTGACGTCTCGCCCGTTGGCCCCACAGGACAGTATGTCCAGGGCCTGTACATACATATGTACCGTAAGTTAAGTGGGAAGTTTGAGAACCCCGCAGAGACAGTCCGAGGCTGTGTATGAATTACCTTGTGGAACGTCTCGAGCTGAGGGCCTCTCTGAGGATTCCCGGAAAATGCACAATATCCACATGAGTGTTCACACCCACAGTGGGTGTCAAAACGTGACCTGGCCGAGATTGCGTAGGGATTCTCAGCTTCCTGTCATTAATCGTAAGTGTAGTGTTAGGTTAACCAGTAAACTGCCCGTTCTAAGAGATCTGAAAAATTCAAGAGCTGACACATTTCCTGGTTAATAAGTTAGCTTAACCAGTAAACTACAATGGTCCTGAGAGATCTGTAAATCCTAAGACTACGTTTCCTGGTTAATAATGACATAAGTACTGATTGCTCGGCAGAGAGAGAGAAATGACACTTTTGATGCTCAATCTTGATTCTTTTGCAGGTGCAGCTGGTGGGTGCAGCATTACCGTGCAGAACAGCTGGTTGTCCCTCGCATGCTGCTGCCCCTTCTCTTCTGCCGCATCGTCATTATTTAATATAAATTTGCATTATGTAATTTTACACATTGGTACAGTTACACCACAACTGTCACACCTACACCGTGTATTACATACATCATGCTACATAATAATTAGTTGTTAATGTAAATGTAGCGAACTTTTTGCTCAGTTTGACCTGAGTACAAGATTTTTCACCGTTGTCACGGGGTTTTTCCCTCAAGCTTGCTTCTATTACCGTAAATACGAGGTTTTTTCGCTCACTGGCGACTGTGACTTCTCCTATAGCAGGATAGCACACACACACCACAGTGTGAATCTTGTGTAACTGAAATAGGATTTATATGTATGTATATTGAAATTTTTTTCCTGAGAATAAAATTTCATTTTTGGTGGGGTGTAATGTCACGAGTTAACACAATTAAGTATTTGAATAAACTCGTGACATTAACTTTGGTGGGAAACCGTGAATTCTAGTGGAATCCCAGTATTTATCACTCAGTTTAACCGCCACGTATTCACCCGATCGGGAGTGTTTTTCAGGACATTTTTCACTATTTCATAAGTGATCGTCCTTGTGCGCGATATCAGCACCTTCGCTGAGTGAATTGCGGGTGTGTATCGCTCACACTCGTTGGACGTTAGCAAGTGCATGCACAACACTCGCCTCTCTCCCACAGTTTGAATCAGTCAAGATTTGAGCGCCGTGGAAGCAGGTAATGTGTGTGGCAGCGTCCTTCCTCAGCAACGACCCCTAGTTCCCACCGCCGCCATTGGATTCCCACCTAGCGTCATTGGCGAGAGGCTCAGCGTGTGCAGCGTCTTTCCTCAGCAACGGCGCCCAGTCATCCACTTTGTCCACTTTTCTGACCAGTATTTCTTTTCGTTTTTCCTAGTTTTAAGAGTTAGCTTTTGAGTGAGCAAGTAAGTGTGATTTCCTTATATTGAATTCATTTTGAAACATAACGTAAATTTATTTCATTGTAATCAATAAATTTGACAGTTCTTTTTCTTGACCTTAATGTAATGTAAACTCGTGTTTTATTTTCCATATTAAGCTTATTTCACTTATAGCTCCTAGTTTGCATAAACGCTTTGCCTTATTTACAACTGGTACTTAGGCCAGTCCTTTTTAATAACTTAAATCCGTTGTGCCATCTAGGAGTTAATTGCACCAGCAAGAGCTTGTTTATCATTAATAGCATTATTGATTGTCAGGGGTGGAGTCGCTTTCTCCAGAGGCCAACAGTACTAAAAAACAGCATGTGTGAATAATTAGTCTGCTGTGTACTGTTGAGAAAGTTTATAAATTCTCGTCCTTAGAGAATCGGCGAAGTAAGCCGGTATGAAGTAATCATTGCTTGATTTTCACAAGACAATTCATTTTCGTTTTCTTAAGTATTATTGAATAATATTCTTTAATATTGTATACTACATAAAAACCCCGTGACACCTGGCACCATCCCAGGATCACCCATTGTCCAGTGGGTCCTTTCTTCTGATGGCTGAGTCTCATCTAAATCAGCCTAACTTTCCTGAATTCAAGACTCAGTTGTCCTTGAACAGAATAGGGGAGCTGTGGCTCTAGCAGGCGAACCAGTAGGACACAAATGTGGTGCATCATCATATTGAGCTGAAGCCAGGAACTAATCCTATTTACATGCCTGCATATCGTCTTCCCCATTCACAGAGGCAGATGGCCGACAAGTTGGTTAAGGAGATGACTGAGTCAGGCATAGTCCGGGATCCTCTCTGGACCTTCTCTCAGAATATTGGGGAGTCCCTCTACATGTGGACTCTTGCCCCCTCCTCGCTTTCAGAACTCCTGATGGGCATTATCGTGAGGCTACCCATGGAGCTTCGGAATGCTCCATTATGCTTTCAGAGATAGATCAATGAAGTGTTCAGGGGGCTCTTGGGAAACACTGTCTTAGCTGATGTTGTGGATGTTTGCAAGGATGTGCCTGAACATCAGAGGAAGCTCCAACAAGTTTTCACCAGACTCATAGAGGCTGGTTCGAAGGTTAAGTTTTCAAGTGGAGGTTCTTGAAGAAGGAATTGTCCTTCCTGGGTCATGTTGTTGATGCCAGAGGCATTGGGATGGCCAATGACAAAGTTGCAGCTACCAGATATTTCCTTACACCCCCTTCAGTCACAGCAGTGTGCAGCTTCCCCAGATTGTCAGGGTACTATCGAAGGTTCATTCGAGGGTATGCAAACATGGCCTCTTCTCTCACTAGACTATTAACCCGCCCAATCCCGACGTTTTCTGAGCTTTGGTCCGCCACAGTCCCGGCTTTGTTGGACCATTTTTTTTTTTTTGCTCAAACATTCGCTTTTGGTCAGACACCAAGGAAAATCACAAAGAAAGGTGTCCCTTGGGTCCAGAAATGGCTTACCTGGAGCACGTAAGTTTGACAGGTACTGCCATGCTCTATGAGTAGTCTTTTCGCCGTACGTTTTCTATGGTGGCACGGGTACTCTGAACTGATGCAGTATACGTTTATTATCATGTATTCATATGTTGGAAATATGTATACCAGAAGTATATTGGGTTTTATACAGAAAAAACTGAGAAATAAGGTATGTACCATTGTGCGACCCTAGCAAAATCGGTCGATTATGTCACCGATGGATAACAAACATCGTTATTTCATCAGCTATTGTATTTTTTCATGTTCCATATTACTTCCACAATAACATCATACCATTTTCAACTTTACATAATTGTTTGTACATATTTTGAGGCATTATGACAAGAATTAGCATAAAAGTAGCGCTTATTTACCAAGTGAGATCATTTTATGTCATGCTTTTTTCAGCGCTGATTCTACTTTTTTACCTTTTAGATTACTCATAATATATAACCCACTTACATGTTATACAATTAGTTTTATAGATGTACTTGCTTTACGAAAAGAATTAGCATAAGAATAGCGCTTATTTACCAAGTGACAACTTGGTCTTTCATGCTTTTTTCAACTCAGATTCTATTTTTTCACCTTTTTGATTACTTATAACATAACATATTACCCATTTAGATGTTAGACAATTGCTTTTACAGAAGTACATGCTTTATGAAAAGAATTAGCATAGAAGTAGCGCTAATTTACGTAGGTAAATCATGTCATGTCATTATTTTTTCACCTCTGAATTTATTTTCTCCCCCTTTATAGTACTTCTCACATTACATTCTGGCCTTTTCCATGTTAGACATTTGCTTTCACAGTAGTACACGATTTACAGTAAGCCTTATCCTAATAGAGAGAGAGAGAGAGAGAAAGAGAGTGTGAGGTGGGATGGTGGTACACTGGGAGACAGCTTATCCCATAATTGGTGGCTAAATTTAGAGCCCTTGGGGAATTTCTCACTCCTCTTACACCCTGAACAGAATTACTGACTGTATGTTCTATGACTTTCAACTTAGACTATTTTTCAACTTACATACTAACTTTACAGTAACTATACCTTTCATGCTTTTTTCAACTCAGATTCTATTTTTTCACCTTTGTGATTACTTATAACATATAACCCATTTACATGTTAGACAATTGCTTTTACAGATGTACTATTGCGGACAGGAGTTCTTAGCCACCCTCGTCCAGCCAACCCGTGTATGTGGCAGCGTCGCATTCACGAGCACAGAAGTTGCCTTCGATGCACTTCTGTCGAAAATTATCCCTTCAGCTTTGGGCTTATACTAATGAGTAAAGCAATTGTAATATTTACTTTGAAGGTGTGACTCTGACAACACGAATATATCATACTGATTATTTAATAACTTGTTTCTCGTAATAGAGCCAAGCAAGTGACAAATATGTATATTTGGTTCCACTCCACAACTTCCTGTAGGGTTGAACCTGCGAACACAGAGTGAACCAGTTCGAAGCATTCATTTGTTACCAGGAGAGAGAGAGAGAGAGAGAGAGAGAGAGAGAGAGAGTATTTTTCTCATTAACTGGATATCTCTCTCTGGACAGAGAGGCAAATTACTTTCTTTAGCACAGCTTGTTAAATCAACAGCATTTATCTCCTAATTCATTATTCCAACGAAAGCAATCCTAATATATATATATATATATATATATATATATATATATATATATATATATATATATATATATATATATATATCACAAAGCAAGGCAAGTGATAGTGACTGATGGAAGAAATATTCACACTGTGGCCTGCTTTTAATGGATCACAGGAATCCAGGGTTTCTCATCGCTTGCATTTCCCTGCGCCAGTCTGCCTCCACCTCACTATTCCAGAAATCACAGGCGCCCACCATACACACACACACACACACACACACACACTCTCTCTCTCTCTCTCTCTCTCTCTCTCTCTCTCCTGTTAACAAACGAATGCTTCGAACTTGTTCACTCTGTGTTAGCTGGTTCAAACCTACAGGAAGTCGTGGAGTGGAACCAAATATACATATTTGTCACTTGCTTGGCTCTATACGAGAAACAAGTTATTAAATAATCAGTATGATATATTCGTGTTATCAAAGTCAAATCTTCAAAGTAAATATTACTATTGCTTTAGCCATTAGTACAAGCCCAATGCCGAAAGAATATTTTTCGACAGAAATGCATCGAAGGCAACTTCTGTGCTCGTGAATGCGACTCTGCCACACACACGGGTTGGCTGGACGAGGGTGGCTAAGAACTCCTGGCCGCAATAGTACATCCTTTATGAAAAGAATTAGCATAGAAGTAGCGCTAATTTACGTAGGTAAATCATGTCATGTCATTATTTTTTCACCTCTGAATTTATTTTCTCCCCCTTTATAGTACTTTTCACATTACATTCTGGCCTTTTCCATGTTAGACATTTCCTTTCACAGTAGTACACGATTTACAGTAAGCCTTATCCTAATACATACATATATATATATATATATATATATATATATATATATATATATACAGAGAGAGAGAGAGAGAGAGAGAGAGAGAGAGAGAGTGTTGCCTCCCCCACATCACTCTCGCTTTCACGAATCTGTCTGCGCTCTCCCGCCCCAACACTTTCACTTTCTGCTGCCCTAACCATCCCCACACCACTACTTGCTGCCACAGAACACATAGAAGGAACATACCTGTGGAACAGTCGCGATGTGACGTCTGTCCCAGTCCCACGTGGCGATATCTTTTCCTTCCCCAGCCAGGAAAATACGCCACCATGTACAGCTTCCTCGTCCTCGTCCTCATCTGATGGTATGTGTTGCTGCCTAGATGCAGCACTTGGTGCAGGCTGGCCGTCCCCTGCCCTCCTATATGTTATATATTTGACCTTCCTTGGGGAAGGGACCTCCTCATCACTGCTGCTGGTAACCTCCTCAGGCTGCATGTAATCGACATCGAGGGTGTCGTCGTCCAGTGGGGAATCACTATCCCCTGTAAAGGTATCCAGGGCGACTTGTATCTCCTCGTCTGACAGCCCACGACGCGCCATGTCTGACCTGGGTGACTGCTGACAGGTAAGTGAAGGATCACAGGGTCAGGTGGGGTTAATCTGGGTCTAGGGGATTATCCGCCTGGCGGTGAGTAGGTGAGGCTTGCGTAGGCGGGCGAAACAAAAATCAGGCGCGAATTTTGAAAAATGTGAAAATTCAGCAACTTGCAATGTTGCCGCGTTAATTCACGTCGCCGGGACATGAGTGCACATCATGTGCGGACGTTAATTCACGTCGCCGGGACGGTGCGGGTTAAAGAAAAAGGTTCCCTTTGTCTCAGGACCTGATCAGGAGAGGGCCATCACTGATTTAAAGGCTGCATTGATCTCTGCACCTATCCTATCCTTCCCGGACTTCAAGAAGCCATTCACAATCTTTACCAATGTTCCTGGTACAGGTCTAGGAGCTGTTCTGACCCAGCGCAATGCGTCTAGGATGTATTGGCCACCAGCCTATGCAAGTAGAATTCTTAATGATGCTGAAACAGGCTACTCTGTGATGCATTTGGAAGCCTTTGGTGTCGTGTGGGCTCTAAAGCACTTCCATGATCTCATCTTTGGGTATGACATCAGTTTATATAGACCACACGACTCTTACTGATCTCTTCAAGCGTCACAATCTGTCCAGCAGACAAGCTAGGCAGTTCTTGATTATTCAGGACTACCATCCTGAGATATGATACCTACCTGAAAGGGGAATGTCATGGCTGATGCATTGTCAAGGAATGCTCCTAAGTCACTGCAGCTGTGGTAGACACAGTTCTATCCACTCTCTCTCTAGTCAAGATTTGGTCTGCACAATGAAGTTATTTCAACTGGTCTATTGTTGTTTGCATTCTTGAGTCAGGCAATCGTCGTGCTGATAGGGATGTCCAAGGATCATTGTCTGATTTTGACATGATATTCAGTATCATAGTGCTGCATTTGGACTCTGATGCCACTCAGGTCGTGGGTCCTTCTGAGCTGATTCAGGATATGTTGGTTCTTGAACATGACTCTCCCAGGTAGGTCATCCTGTAGTGGAACGTTGCTTGTTGCAGGCTGATAAATGCTTCTACTGGTCTAAGCTGTGCTCCAACATTAAAACTCACATCCAACAGTGTTTCTCATTTACTCAGCACAAGGCTCAAGTTGTCCTCCTGCACCAGTGTTGTCGTACCTGACACATGCTAAGCCATGGGACACGGTAGACACAGACACTGTCAAGTTCCTTCGTACTGACAGTAGTGTGGAGTATGTATTGGTGTGTGTAGATCATTTCAGAAGGTATGTGGTTTTAGCTCCTCTGCCGTACAAATCTGCCTTCTCCGTGGCCCATGCTCTGGCCAAGCATCATTGTCACCCATTCACTACTCCAAAGGTATTGCTGTCTGACAAAGGTGCAGAGTTCCAAAACGAAATGGTGAGTGAGATTTGCTCCCAGTTCAACATTAACCAGACTTATGTAGTTGCCCATCATCTTGCTTCTAACGGCTTAGTCAAGGGGACTAACAGCAAGATTCTGAAGGCTCTTCGTCATGTGGTTCAGGGTTGCCACTCATCGTGGGATGAATGGATTCCTCAGATAGCTTATGCCATCAGTAGTTCCATTAATGTCTCCATAGGAGAGTCACCTCACTTTGCTTTGTTCAGTGAGGGCAAGCAGTTTCCGTATACTCTCCTTCTGCAGGGTCCAAATCCTGTGTATAACGTTGGTGATTATGATCAGGTTCATTTAGACATTAGTCAGGATGTCTTTGGTAGAGATCATAATACCCTGGACGCCTCTCGTCAGTTGATAGTATATCACCAGCACCAATGCATGAAACCCAGTGATAATGTTATTGATGATTTGGTATTCATGGCTGACCCTGACCATTCTTCTAAGCTCTCTCTGCACTTCTTGGGCCCACACCGTGTCATTGAGGAGGGGCTAGATAGCAAGGTGTGTGTCCAGGACTTACATTTCAGTGCTGAGCGAGTTGTGAACACTAACAGTTGTATGAAGGTAAGCAGCGATTTTCCTCCCTGTCTTCTTCCAACCCTCCATCATCATCATCTAACACTGATGAGTACCATAGTAAGTAAGATTCCACTGCTCACCGTGTCTAAGCCATTCTTATGTATCTGCACTGTACCATGTATTATCTAGACATAACTTTTGCAGGAAATCATTGTGACTACACATCATAAATTTTCAGCCTTGGGCTTGCGATGACAGCTCAGGCATTCCCTATTCCCAGTGCGGTGCATCCTGGTGTGCTTGTGGCTCCAGAGGGCTCTGTACTGATTGTGGAGTATGTAGTCAATGTCAGATACGACATATCTCCCATGGATTAGGTCTTGGCACAGATACCTATCCTGGTCCAATGTTTAGATGGTTTGGTAGGGTTATTCCAATCGCTCCTCACCATGAACTCCAGGAATGCCAGTACCCTGGACCCAACGTTGGATACATCTCTGCATCTAACAGTCGAGAGGATGGACACACTCTGTGCCCGGATTCTTGACTTGTCTGACCAGTTCCCCACCAATTCACTTGATGCGGGACGGAAATCTGCCTCCTGCCGTCAACGTCGAGGATTATTTGATTTAGGGGGCCTGGTCCTGAAGAAGTTCTTTGGCACTATTCAGGTGTCAGCTGTGTGTACATTAGGGAAACAATAGAACATTGTAGCTCAGGTAGTTGAATCACAGACTAGGCTAATCATTTATGAGCATGCCGAGTTTGTGAAGTTTAGGACTCACCTTAATACTATTGTCGAGTGTACCAATGTACTAACAGCACGTTTTCGTAGTTTAGGATCTCAGGTTGCCACGTTTGAGAATTTGCACCTTCTCATTCAGTACCTTGCACAGTTAGATTCAGATGTTTCCTTACTTCAGGAGTGGTGTTCCGCAATAATCACCTTCCTTGTAAATGCCAGGCTGGGTCGTGTTTATGTAAAACTGCTACCACTAGATTGTATGAGGTCCATTAATCAGTTTGCAAGTGTTAATTTCAGTTTGACCTCACTCTTTAAGGGAAGTCACTTAGAATTTTACTACCCCTTGTTGGAAGCAACCCACACTGACTCACAAATACTGGTTCACATTCCCTTGAAATCTGATGTAATTTATTCAGCTTACAGCATCACCCCTTTCCCGATGCACCTTAATGATTCATTACTCACTCTTGCATCCCAGTCAAACATGTTTCTTGTGGGGGATGATTTTATGTCCACTGCACTCACTACTCAAAGAGTAATGTCCTCCTGTAAATCAAGTTATTTCCACCTTCACGTTTGCCCTGTCTACTTGATTGCTCTGTTGCCATCAAAGTCAGCACCTTATGAACTGGCCCTCGTGCAGAATAACATGGAATTGATCCATAAATTCTGTCGGTTTGAACCTGTGAGTCCTGACTGGCCGGTCTGCCATGCACACATTGACAATAATCAGTTCTTCTACTTCAGGTAACCTGCAACCCTTACGTTCCTGTGTTCTTACAGAAGTAATAGTGTCATTCCAGAAGGTTACTATGTTGCTCCTGATTCATGCGAAGTTCATTCATCCGCAATCTCTACCCATCCTAACAGGAAACACCTTGGTTTTCAGGCGGTCCTACCCAGTTCTTTGGTTCCTCTGTCTCTGTCCTTTGACGTTCATCCTGAAAATCTGACTGTAGTGTCTGAGCGTGTGAAGATGTTGTCCTACTTGAATGATAGTGATGTCCTTATGTCCTCTGTACCATCATTCATACACCCTTATGTGTTGTACCCAATGACTTATGTCCCTGTAGTTGTTAGTCATTGTCTGTGTCTTTTATTGCTTTCTTAAGCATCTGGAAGATCGCCTACATACTCGTATTACATGTGAGGCATCAGGACCGGAAGTTGTTCCACCAACCCCTGCTTCACGACAGGTTAGCTAGATTGTAAGAGTCTGTAATAACCTTACTACTTTTGTTTTGCCGGCCTGAGGGCACTCTTATTTTACGTGTCTGAGCAATGTACCAATAGTATCCATATTTATGTATGTCCATATATAGGTATTAACTGTACTTATTATACCTTATCTTACCTACCTGCAGTATATGTTGCAGCTTACATTATATTTTACCTGTAGAATATCATTATATCTACCACTGTATCTTGTTATATCTATTATCTATCATTAGACATAGAATCACATAGGATCACATTGCTTGTTTCACATAACTTAGTCAGAGGCAGTGGAAACCTTCCATTGGACCGTCAGTTCCTCTCCCATGTCCTTAGTGCCGGCTGGATCAGATCATTTCTCACCAGGGAGAAGGGATAGGTACGTGTATTACACTCGCACTCAGACTTGCTCTATGACATCACTCCTGTACATAACTGTATCATACTGGTTATAATAGTCAAACTTCTGTTTTGCTATACTGGACTTTATTTAACCAGAACTAACTGAATCAACATACATTTCTGAAATAATGCTATCAAACAGTTGTATTAAGAGTTAATGCGGGCGAGGGAAATATCCGTCAGTGATATGGAGTGATTCATCGTTAAAGCCAGGTACCCGTACATTGAGAGGACGTCTACGGACGTCGCAGTTACTCACCTACTACAAATGTTCCAGGCCTGAAGTGTTGTGTCAGGTACATGTGTCCGAGTCTGGGGGACCTCCATTAGAGGTTTCTCCACAAACATAAGGGAACGGAAGTTGACTACTCTTTCCTTCATGCTTGAAAGAGCCTCTGGCTATCTGACATATATTTTTTGTTTTCTTAAGGAGATGAACTTCTTGCACATTATATAGCTGACTGATGATTAACTTATTTTGTTGCCTTTTTTTTTTTTCACCTTGATAGAGATATCAATTTTGTTTTAGTAAACAGGTTTTAATATATTTTTGGCGCCATATGGCCGAGTTGTTGCGGCGCCACAATACTATCCAATTATTCAGTTCAATTATTTTGCTATCTATAGATAATTTTTTAACAACTCAGGATATAACTCTTTGAAGGTTTGGAATTTTTAACCCCTACACCGCGGGCTTGTTTACCAATGACTTGCGTGTGCCGCGGGGTTATTTGGGCTCCGACAGACTCTCAAAAAATATTTGCCAAAAATCAGTTATTAGTCCTAGAATAATAAAATTACATATGCTTATGGCACATACCTTCAGCTTTCTCCTGGAATGATTGTTGAGCCTTCGTCTGTTACCGTAGGACTTGTGGAGACCTCTGAAGTAGGGTAACGAAGTCTCCACTTTACACTTCCCAACAACCCGTAATATGATTACCACAGCCAGATACAAACACTATAAACACTATTCTACAATTTTCAAGTAGTTTGGGATCCATACTAAAAAAAAAAAACACTGTAAAAGCAATGGAAATTACAAGCGCGTCTGATCGTCGCACTGGCAGTAGTTCGCTTTTGTTACTCTGTCATTTATTATTCATAAAACCCCTCACACTTTATATTTCTATTACTATATAACACTTATATATATCTACAGTCTTTATCCATAAGTTTCCTTCAGTAGTATTAGTTTATTGTCACTGTAGGGATTCAATTTCTTTCAGTAAAATACGTAGCATTCACTTTCTCGTCCTGTATACTGGCATTGAGAGTGAATGTCACTTTCATCTTCACTCTCATAACTCATAGCATTCAGACATGCTAAAGTGAAACTTTCACCTTCATTACTCCTAGGGTATATACTCGTATTCTTATAATACTACTCATTTACATTTCTATTTACGTTCTCTATTTTATTTACGTTATTTACATTTCTATTTTATTTACACTGTGTTGTGCACTGTCACTTGAAATAACTTATAAAACTATTTTCCATTGTTCACGTATATTTACATTCATTACTTTCACTTGCTGTTTACACATTATTTACACATTATTTACAATTCCACTTGCACTGTTTTACTCAATAGAAAGATCGTAGTCACTCTTTTATCAATTGTCAGCCCTTTACCTCTTTCCACACGAGGTTTAGTAGGGGGTAAAGGTCACAGGGCCATTTGCATGGGGGTGAAAAAAGGCCTTGAAGTCAACAAGAAGAAACATACGTACTCTCGCTTCGGAAGATGAGAGTAAACTGATAACGGAGGGCCAGCGTGGAGGCCTGCTTTAGGGGTTATTCAGAGTTACCAATATTGGTTCTTGAAACAGCTAAGTCTAGCACTGATATGATTGGCAGGAAATCTAGACAATACATTATAAATTTGGTAGTTCCAGGAGAATGTAAATATCACTTAGGCTTCTCCCTTCCCTCCTTACATGTATATTTATTACGAAAATAGATTAGAGGCCTACTTAGATATATATTCAGAGCTACCAATGTTATATCTTGAAACAGCTTTGTCTAGCACTGATATGATTGGCAGGAAATCTAGACAATACATTATAAATTAGGTAGTTCCAGGTGAATGTAAATATCACTTAGGCTTCTCCCTTCCCTCCTTACATGTATATTTATTACGAAAATAGATTATACGGCATATTTCAAGGGGAAAAAAACAGCGAAAATTAGCGAACGAGTGCACGTGAGGTGTTGTCAGGTGATAATTAGCCAATTCCAGGTGTATGGCACTCTCACTTACCTTATTTCTTTCTTGTATATATTATTTGGTATAAGAATATTACATAGGGCTTATTTCAATGGATGAAATCAGTGAAAAATTCCAGGGAAGATTTACTTAGCGTAGCACGGCCGGGCAGGCGAAAGGATAGGGTAATGGTGGGGGGGTTGGGCGGGGAGTCAAGAACGGGGAGAAATGGCTAAATTGTCAACAATGGATGGGAGTACAGATGAGATTAGGAGTGCTGACTAGTGTTGGACATTGGCAGTACTGATAGATGATACAAGCCCCCACTTGGAAGCCCGGGTGAATTCAAAATAACACAGAATCACAAAAGCGACGCCCCGCGGTATGATCCCTTGCTCCCAAGCGTCACGAAAGTGACGCCTCGCGGTTAAGGGGTTAAATGATAACCTTCATTATCCCAATCACTACTATTGATTTATCCGCAACTTGGTAAAAGTGCTTGCAGACTGCAAAAATTGAATATGTAAGACAACATCCTGGTGAAGTAAATAACATATTTACTACAATGATACCTTTAATAATATTGTTCTCTGAGGTCATTATTACCCAAGGAAGGATTTATTTCATATCAGAAGCATATTAACCCACCCCATCCCGTCGACGTATGGGTACGTTGCAACTTTTTGCATTTGCCAGTGCCGACAACGTACTGGTATGTCGTGCAATTGCAAGGTCCCTAATTTGCACAATTTTCAATTTTCACGCGTGATTTCTTGTACGTATACACGGGACACCTGCCTCTATTCCTCTACAAGATGCCAAGCAGGGACAATGCCTTACACCACATAAGCTCCCCCCTCCCCCCCTCACACCATTTTCTCGGCAATTCAACTGTTACCAGTGACCTGGCCAATAAAGACATTCAGGGCCAGAGTGATTCTCCAATCGATGACAATGTGGAGGACAAAGTTTACATAGCATTTGAGGAAGAAACAGTCAGAAATAATGATCAGGTAATATAGCAAAAGAAGGTCAGGTATGGTGATGAGTTAGTGAGTGAAACAATGCTTATAATGCCCATATTATTGTTTGAAAACCAATATACTCTCATACTACATATAAATTGGTACCAAGTAAATAAATAAATACCGTTTATGAGTGGTGTGAAATAATTACCCTCCCACAGAACTCGTATTCTTTGGTGCCAGCCTGTCAGAAAACCCAGACAGGTAAGGAGGTACTGGTACCTGGATCGAGTATTTTAAACCTCAGGTGAGCGATTTCTCTATGAATTTTCGATGTTTCTCACCAAAAGCGGAGGTTTTAGCCAAAAAATTTTTTTTTCGAAAATACCTCGGGATTGGGGGATGTCAGAGGTGCGAAATAGCTCGGAACGTGACGGGTTAAGCTAGAAAACAGATTTCTCTTACCCACCTGTGATATAATCCTTAGACATTTATCAATTTGAGGTGTGTATGGGGCATCATGAGGGACTGGCCAGCCCATCGAAGCCTGTCGCACGTTTCCTCTGCCTACATACAAGGGGGAAGTGCCATCTAGTTTAGCAAAGTTCCGGGATGTTATCAGCTGCAGGTTCAGGGGAATACCAATATGAGCACTCCTAAAACAAAGACAGAAGTATAGTAAAAGATATATATTCATCCAAAGGCTTCTCCCACCTGAAAATATCTGAGATAAGATATATAAGGAGAGAATATACGATACTGGGAGAATAATGCATAGCATGCCTCGTAGAATGGACCACATTATTAATTGTACATCATTCAGTTCTGAGGAATCCTGGTGCCTTATCACATGCCAAATCTTTTACACGATTTTGTTCCTTCAACTTCAGCTGCCAATTTGCTGTTTCACTGACTACTTGTATTTAAAAATTAAACATAAAAAAATATATATCAATATATCCTTCACCCGAATGGATCACTTTTGTGAGTAAGAACATAAATAATGGTTCACTTACGCTGATACCATGACATATTCAGCTGAGAGAAATATGGACGATGAAAGTATTTACCACGCCTGTACACCATCTCACTTTTTTTTTTCCTTTTCGAGTCCTTCCCTTTCAACGTTCTCTTAATTCCATTACTTGGAGGACGCATTTCCTATTTAGTTCTGTCAAAACTCAGATCATTATATTCAGCCTGATAAGAAGCGATAATTGAAATCTACATCTGGCTTTTCATGCTCAAAAGTTCTTGAGTATAATTGTGTGGGGATAGTAAGGTAATAACAGGATATATAGTGAACAGATGTAGAATGAAAACTAACTCGAACTGTAGCGATTTAGTTCATGGTTTCTTAGTTTAGAAATTTCTATCAATATAGCCTACCACAGAAATATTTAGTGCAAAGGGAAAAAATAAATGTAAACACGTTGTATTTCCTTCTGTAATGCCTGACAGTACTCTAAGTTTACTCTGAATGACGTGTAACAGACAGTTCACAGGGTCACTTTTCAAATAGCCATTGTTGCCAGTATTCTCGTCGGCCAAGGAAACTCCTTAACACATTTTCCAAAACTATTTATGCTTATTACACCTGACTGTAATGCTGTTGTATCTACTGTATATCCCTTACGGATCGCAATACTCTGAATTAATATCGTACAAAAGGATATTAACCAGGCACATTAAAAAATAAATTGCTATGGAAGAGGTGCTAAGGAGTCCTCACAGCAATAAATTCCAATGTTTATATGTCTGATATCTCAGGATGGGAATGGTATTTTTAGAGTCTATATTTCATTTTAATGTCTGTCAAACCCCCTTTTTTTTTTCACGTCATCAGTCCCCCCAGTGACTTTCCGCATAGAAATGTGTCTTATGGTCTAACACGAAATTTCAAAATGTTTAAACATTCCTTTTTTCTTTTATTTTAATGGCTCAAGATGCCATTTAAAAGTCCTAGTCATGAAAATAAAAATAATATGCATTCTACAGTTGCAATTCTCACTTTTTCAAAGATGCTCATATCATAGAAAAACTGTTTTGCAGAGCCCACTTGAAATGGCAACCGATTTCATGTGTGAATCGAATTCTTTACATATGCTACTTCACGTGTCTTTATAGCACATACTTTTTGTTTTTTTCAAAGTGGCGCTATTTCAACCTCTTAAATGTATCCTGAATTTTATTTACAATTGGTGTGTTTCCATGCAAATTGGGGAACACACTCACATTAAACTTTAAACAAGTCCTTTGTCTCTATTCTGGAATATCTTAGCAGTGTGTGTACAGTAAAAGACAAAAGTCTTGTTGCGGTTTGGTCCGAAGATTAAGTGCAACACCTGAAACATTATGATCGCTCTACCACGTTTACATACTCTTGATTGACATGCGTGACTTCCTCAAGCTTCATATCTGCTGATGATGGGATGACGGTATATATGAACCCAGGAAATTCTGAAGTTTTAACACTGACTCGCGAGAATAACTGAATCCGAATTTCGTGTACGAAATGCTAACGGTTCGGCGATGATCACCTGGACGTTTCACATTACACCTTAACAACGTCAAGCAGTCTTACCAGGGAAAGCAACATCCATCCAACTATTAGGGAGATGAGAGGTGGCATGATTTCCCTTTATTTACGAGAAGCAAATCCTGAACAGACAGGTCAAACATTTGCTATAAGCAAGAGAGGTAGATTAGGTGAATCCAGGAGAAAGGCACAACAGAAAACCGTCATCGTTCAGGTCGTCCTTGTGTTACCAAACCACTGTAGGACCAGGAAATAATCAGAATGATGGATGCAGCATCTGCAAGTAGTGCTTACGCTTTAAGAAACGAACTGCACCTGGAATGAAACACACGAACAGTTGTACGCAGACTTAGGTCGTCTTGTTAATGTGTTGGAACTCGTCTGCGAGATTCAGTTCGCCAGCAATTAAAAAAGAAAAAAAAATCGATTATCTTACAGTAACTCTGTTGTATGTTGAATACTGTAGTCAGTTTTGTTTTACTGTTAATTAATAATGTCAATCCCGGGTCATAATTATCAACTTGATTACTGATTTACAGTTTATAAAGATGAAGAGCTGACTTCCGAAGACTTACTGAGCTAAGTGAATTGTAACGCTGCGGACGTGGTAATAAAAAAGAAAAAGATGAGACAAGCTTCATACATACAGTATACTATATAATAATAGCAGTCGGAAAGACTTAATACGTAGATAATTTTCGTTTAGTTACAAAAAATGTGCTGGCATCCACATGCCGGTCACCCAGCATGAATGGCATCTCAAGTCAGTGCCACCAACAGTCCGTTCGACACAAAGCAGACCTCACCAAGACTATAGTCTTTTAGGAGATATTTTCACAAAATTTCACGACACGACTTTTGTGTCTGTATCTGCATTTTTTCTTTTTATCATTGGGACAGTTCGAAATATTATGCTGAATCTGGGGGGTTTCTCAGCCATGGGCAAATCTATTTATTAATATACTGTGAAAAAGTATAAACGTAGAGAAAAAACTTCATAAGATTAGCTCACTTGTATTATAAATGTACGTTCCTCAAGTTTTATATGTTCTCAGACTAATGCCAGGAATCTTTGAGAGGTCATATAACCAAGTCATATTACTTTTGTCTCCTCCAGATAATAAGTAATTGTTTTAAGTAGTTACACCACATGAAAGTCTCTGCAGTACAGTAAGCGTTCGCGAATATATACCATTGTCAAAAGCACCAATGAGACCAGTAGGTTCTACTGTTACCTTCTATCTGGTGACATTTGACATTTCATCCATGCTTTCTCCAAGCAATATCATTCAGGTATGGAAAGATTTTTCAAACAGGTGAGGACAGATCGGACATCCATTTACCCCTTCAGGACATGAGACCTCCCTAAAGCCGAACAAAGTCGTCTGGAGAAAAGATTAATAAATGAGGCTTAACAAACGGAACCTGTGTGACGATTATCGTTATATACCGGGGGCCGAGTCGGTAGAAAGGAGTTCTTTCATTCCCATGGATGTGGGTTCAAATCCAGTGCTAGGATGAGGAACTGTTTATGGTTCTGAATTTTTTTTAAAGCAGACTTTACTGATCTACCATAAGACCCACTGACATGTAAAAACACTCACTCTGATACCAATACCTCAGTCCTGTATGAGACAGGCTTAGCATGTTTTAAGTATGGACGGCGGACGTCAGTGCCGAAGTGGTGACATGTGGAGGTGTATGGTACAGTGCATGAGGGGACTGCTGGGCCTCATGGAACAGGATCTGGTGCTTACATGTGGAGTCCGACACATTAAATAATCTTGCTTTAACCAGTAACGTAAGACGATGTACAATATACAGTATGTAAAGTGGGCCACCCAAAAATAGCTGAAAATGACTATACATTTTTTCTTTTTCTTTTCCCTTTCCTTTCATGTACTGTACAAAAAAAAAAAAATCTACTGCAAATGTATGTGGCAAAAGTTTGGCATACATACAGATTAATACATTCAAGCATCCCAGTAATATCAGTTATCTTTAGTCAGTCAACCTATCTCCGAAATACCAATAAATTATGCAATGAGTTTTACAGGTATCATTGTAAGTTAAACCAACTCACTTCGTCTTCAGAGCTGCGTTGAGTCCGTCTAAAAGATCAACTCCGATGACCATCAAGTTCCCAAGTTCTCTAAAGGCACTTGATTCAGAGCTTAATAAGAACACCTTAACTGAAGCACCAAAAGATTCGATTGTCACTCTGAAAAATGTACAAATAAAAATTATAATTCTAGTACCGCGGCTGAGACCACTAGAACAACGCAGCACCAAAACTTAACGTCAAGATGCTATTATTATTTTAGTTTACTCTGACTTGGCCTAATAATGTTATCTTTGCATCTCGAATGCTAAGTTGTAACAATAAATTAAAATCAACATGTGATGCTTGTCACTCAGACCGTATTTCTTTGATTTTCCCTGGAATGATTATTTCTCCCATGGCCGACAGCCATCTGAGTCTGCCATGCACATTGCAGAGTTTATTCTCTAGGGCATGCAAACATCCATTTCATTCTCATATCCTTTGACTAATGCAAAAAAAAAATAACTAACCTTGGTTTAATCACGCTTGTTCTAATGTTGTCCAAAACAACGAGAAGGCCTAGAAAAGGTATCAGACCCAACCTACTCCTGAATCTCCTCATTTTTTTGTTTCTGTCCGGAAACGTGCTAAGTCTGTTCTTCGCTCTGTTAAAAATAATTTCATCAGTACTAAATGCTGTTAACTCTCCAACTCGAATTCTTCCCGCTTCTTCTGGCACCTTGCCAAAAACTTTTATAGTAACATTACCTCATCATCCACCCCTCCTCTCTTCCACTCTGATGGCTCTAGCTATTTCTTCTACTGATAATGCAAAACTCTTTGTTCAGACTTCCTCCTCCAGTGCCATCTTGGACGATTCCGGTGCTGTCCCTCCATCTCTTACCCCCTCTGACTTCTTCGTGGCTGACATTAAAATTCCTTGAAACGATGTATTTTCTGCCATCACTGGCCTCAGTACTAACAAGGCATATGGGCCTGATGGGATCCCTCCTGTTGTTCTCAAAATCTGTGCTTCTGTATATACACCCTCCCTAGGCAAACTCTTTTGTCCTCGTCTATCAGCCTGCACATCAACTCCTTGCTGGAGGTTAGCTCTCATCCAGCCTCTGCCAAAGAAATGTGACCATTCCCAGCACTTGAACTATCGCCCAGTTGCTTTAACATCCTGTATCTCAAAAGTTTTGGAATGTAATTCTTAACGAAAATTATTTAAGCATCTTTCCTATCACAACCTTATTTCTGATCGTCAGTATGGGATTGGTGATCTCACCTACCGTTCAGACTCCTGGTCACCTTCCTCTCAGGACTTTGACGAAAGCTTTGCCATTTCACTTGACATCTCAAAGGCTTTCGATCGAGTCTGGCATAAATCTCTCATTTCCAAACTACCCTCTTACGGTTTCTATCCTTCTATCTGTGCCTTCATCTGTAGCTTTTTTTCTGACCTTTCTATGGCTGCTATTGTAGACGGCCACAGTTTTTCTTCTAGATCTATCGTTAATGGTGTTCTACCACCAACTCTCTTCCTTTTATTATTCAATGACATAAGCTGTACACCGAACCCTATCGACTCATTCGCTGATGACTCCACCCTTCACCTTTCCACTCGCTTCCCACAGCATCTATCTCAGTACTGTAGTTATTTCAGCAAACAAGGGATGAGGCTATGGAACGCCTAATGTCAGACTTGGCTCATATCTTTGACTGGGGTAACAATAACCTTGTTGTTTTCAGTGCATCAAAAACTCCGTTCTTACATCTATCAACCCGGCAATATCTTCCACAGTAGTACCCTTTAGTTTTTAACAATATCCAGCTCAATCCTGCATCGTATTTAAATATACTTGGGCTTTCATTCTCTCGGGATTTATCTTGGATAAAACACAGTACCTCTCTTGTAAAATCTGCTTCCAAGAGATTGGGTGTGCTAAGCCTACTCCATACCTTCTTTTCTTCTGCACACTTGTTGACTTTATACACGAGTGTTTTTCGCCCCTGAGTGGAATACAACTCTCATGTGTTGGGAGGCTTCCCACACATAGCTCTTCTTAACTGGGATGAGTCAAAGGCTTTTCGTCTCATTAATTTTCCTCCTCTTATTAGCTCCCTTTAATCTCTGTCTCTTTGCCAAACTGTTGCATCCTTATCTCTTTTTTATCGTTACTTCAGTGCTCCTCAGAACTGTCTGCTCGCATCCCTCCACCACTACGGTGGGCACGTAGCACCCGTCTACCAATAAACTTTCATCCCTTTTCTAAATCTCTAATGCAAGAGTTAACTGCTACTCCCAGTCCTTCATGTATGCAACAGATCAGCTCTGGAACTGTCTCTCTCTGTCTGTTTGATCTTTAGTCTTTCAAACGCAGTGTGTCCAGTCATCTCGAAATGAATGGATCTTCAATTTTGCCTGCTAATATCTTTTTTTTCTGTTTTTTTTTTTTTTTTTTTTTCCATGGAGGGAGCAATTCACAGGTTCCTTCTTCCTTGCATAAAACAAAAAAGAAACGATGAAGTGCTATAAAAAGGAAGTACGTAATGTTGTCTCTTTCTACCAATGACTTTCGTGAAAATAGCAACCAATGTACAAAAATCTGGGTCAAATTAAAATGAAAGAATTATTCTGTTATTTGTTGACCTTTATACCATCTAATAACTGCATATTCCTTGCATTTATCATATTGTAGCGCATGGAGGAAAAATGATAAACTTACAGTACACAGTTGTCTGATCAATGAACGTGATAATTTCCAGTGCTAAAGGATGTGCATATCCAGTTCATGCATTAAGACAAACACTGGAGAGAGCATAAGTGAAGGACCGTATGGGTCTGATGTACATGACGAATAATGCATGTGGGAGTGAATTATGTTACGAGTGCAGTCACTGCAAAAGTAAAAAAAAAAAAAAAAAGTAAGTTGGAGATATATACTGAGGGATGGAATATTTCAAATATAGTCTGTGAGGATGATGTGTTACGTGGTACTTGACAACACCATTTGTAGATTTTTTAGGTGTTGTCTTGCTTGTGAACAGTCAGGTTGGGAAGTAAAGTATCATTGCGTATGAATGAAACACTAGTTGCGGGGAGAAAACTAACTCACAGTGTGATGTGTTGGTTAACTGGAGAGTAAAAAAAAGTGAGAGTTTCAGAACTTGGGTGCAGTGACAGAGCCAAAAGATAAATATAAAAACGACCCAACATTAACTCAAATTTCAGTTTCATTTAGCATCTCTTTTGTCCGCCAATATCTCACCTGTCAACTGCTTTCACCAGCTCTTCGATTGTCTCGGGTCTGGGAGGCAGCCTGGGGAGGGTGAGGGAGGCGATGAGGCTGCTGCGATAAGCTGTGCCCACAACCACACCAAAGAACAACCAGGTGCTGACCAGAATGTGGTTGGACTGACTGGTTGATAGGCGGCCGTACAGTCCTTGGCCCAATAGGGTGCCCACAGACTCCAGCACCACCGACCCAGTACTCAGCACTCCATGCCTCCTTCGCCACACTTTTCTCCTTGTGATCTGTAAAATATTCATAGACACATATATACGTGGACACTGAAATGAGTGAGTGAGTAGCTGTTTCCTTTTGTGTCATAGAGGTGAGTAGCGCTGTTTCATACAATGGAATGGTTAGACAGTACCAGTCATGAAGAAAGTGCATCTCCGTGCATCAGATACTGTCAGGAAAACACATACATCTAATTATGTCTTTGGACCCCCCCTCCTTTTTTTTTTTTTCCGGGATTGCCTGATGTGCCCATCTTCCGAAGATCATTTTTCTTTTTCTTCATTTCCTAATGTGATTTTTTGGCCACATACTGCACGCTCTGAAATAGTAACATACTGGAATACTCACTGCTTGCAGTGACGTTATTATGTATTATTCACTATTCAAAGAGTTCCGTTTTTTTTACGAATGGCTAAAGTTCTTAGTACTCTGAAAAGGACAACCCGTGATAAAGCTGTATGGAAGTAGAATTAAATAACAATGCCATGCTGTGATTTTAAGAAGTCAAAAAGTTTGAACTACCCTACTACTTACATGACAGTGGCGGTTGTAGAGAGGGCAGAGGGTGAGAAGTAACTTTGGAACCCTGCCTTTACTCTTCTAAATCATAAATAATATGTGCTCCAGCAAAATGTTTGAGGAGACGATTTTTAAAAACAGTAATATATACTCATGACTTATTACTGCATAAATATGGCATCATTCAAGGACAGTCTTTGTTTGTTGAGCTGTAAAACGAAAAATATTTTTCCATTTTATTTCTTTATCTCTCCCTCTGATTTTCTGCTGTCAATCTCCTGTTAAACACTGACTTAACCTATCGTATGGCGTTAACTGGAAAAATAATGAAGTTTCCCTCACCAAAGGAAGGTTAATGGTACCAGAATAAACACTTGTCTCCACCGACTCACTCACCTGAATAAACGTCAGACAGTGTAGCCTATTGTTGCCTCCTGTTATATACAGGAGAAGAACATGAAACCGCGACCATGAGAGGGTAAAATGCATCATTGTGCGTGGTGAGTTTAAAGCAATAAAGAACAATATCGCCATATTGATGTGTTACCATACAGGACTTCGCTAAAGCAAAGGACCATAATGTGCTTCGCTAGAGTACAGGGATTCTGTGGAAAAATCTTTAGGAACCATGCAGAAACACCCGCCTTGTGAAAATAATATTACGTGTGTGACTAACAGTGGAAGACGGCCCCGGGCTGCTGTCAGAGAATGTCCCACGTCTAAATTAATGATAATGATGATTATTGTGCTACTACTGCTACTACTACTACTACTACTACTACTAATAATAATAATAATAACAATAATATAAACAATAATAATAATCTATCTAAAAATTGCCAGACGCCGTCATCCCATAAAGGGTGGCCACAAACAAATCTTCTCCATGTTGCACTGTCCCCTGCAGTTTCACTGCCCTGTTCCCAGTTCATACCCCCCTCTCTCATATACCTCTCCACTCTATCCCTCCATCTCATCCTTGGCCTCCCCCTCCCCCTCCCTCTCCCCCTTCCACCTCACTCACATACTCTCTCTTCGTCAGTTTCTCGCCCCCGATCCCACCCTTATGGCTAAACTACCACAATGGCTTTCTCCTTACGTTTCCTATCACATCCACATCCACACCACAATGCTCCTTCAGTTCCTCATTTGTCAATCTGTCTCTGCATGTGACTCCACATTGCTCCTTTCAATTAACTCATTTCTACTGCTCTCACTCTTGCTTTGGGTCCCTCCAACAAGGTCTAAGCTTCACTTCCAAACATTAGAGTTGGTATCACAATACTGTCATGCAGTAACTTTTTCACCGCAATGCTCACTTCTCTGTTTCGTATCACAGCTTTCAGAGAACCAGCAAACTTTCTTGCTTGTTGTACCCTTTCAAGCACTTCACCCTCTAAGCATCCACCCTTACTCATCACACTGCCTAAATACTTAAACGCACTCACATTTTCCATTTCCTCCTCGTCCAACCTCACTGTACATTCAGTGATTTCATTTCTCTCTCGAAGATCATAACTTTGCTTTTCCCTACATTCTCCTTTAGATTCCGTTTCCTACACACTTCCATTCACCAAGCCTTGCAGCTCCCCTTCGTCTTCATTTAACAACACAGTATCATCTGCAAGCAACAGTACAGAGAGTTTCCAAACACAGTCTTCTCTCATTAAAGCCGCTCCAACATCCACTGCCCTACTTTGTATCTCTTTTATAACCCCATCTATATACAGATTTATCAACATGGAAACATGACACATCCCTGTTTCAATCCAACTTTCAAATAGCAAAATTAGCTCAGTTGACTGTCCACACGCACTGAAACCTTAGCACCCTCATACATAATCTTCACGGAATTCAGCAACTTCAGATTCACTCCATATATTCCTAACCCACCCCGTCCCGACCAATTTTCCACCACTGACTCCCCCCAGTCCCGACCAATTTTGGATTTTTTATTTTTTTGGCTCAAACCTCCACTTTTCATGAAAAACATCGAAAATCATAGAGCAATCACTCACCTGAGGTTTAAAATACTCGATACAGGTAGCAGTAGCCTACCTCTTACCTTACTAGGTTTTCTATCAGGCTGGCTTCAAAGAAAACGAGTTCTATGGGAGGGTAACTATTCCACACCACTCATAAGCGGCATTTATTAATTCATTTGGTACGAATTTATATGTAGTATGAGAGTATATTGATCTTCACACAGTAATATAGGCAATATAAGCATTGTTTCACTCACCAAACATATCAGAATACCTGACCTTTCATGCCAACATTACCTGATCATCATTTCTGACTGTTTCTTCCTCTGATGCTATGTAAACTTTGTCCTCCACATTGCCATCGATTGGGGAATCACTCTGGCCCTGAACTTTGTACAGTGGCACGACATGTCTTTACTGGCCAGGACACTGGAAACAGGTGAATTGCCGAGACAATGGCGTGGGGGGGGGGTCATGCGGGGTAAAGGCATTGTCCTTGCCTGGCATCTTGTAGAGGAAGGTGTCCTTTGTATACGTACCAAAAATAATGCACAAAAATTGAAAATTGTGCAAATTAGGGACCTTGCAATTGATTTGAGTTCATATTTGTCAACGGGACTGACAGTGACAAAACGTGTGGACGTACATATACGTCAATGGGATGCAGCAAGTTAATACATTCCACAGTCCTTATCTATCCACCCTGTCATATGCTTTCTCCAAATCCATGAAGGCCACATACTTCTTTCCCTTCTCTAGAAACTTTTCCGCTAAAGACCTAAGAATGAATATTTGATCTACACAACCTCTTCCCTTCCTAAAACCTCCCTTTTCTTCTCCAGCTAATTCTTCTGTTATATCCCTAAAGATGTCAGTAAGTATCCTACCATATACTTTTCCTAGTACACTAGGAAGAAAAATGCCTCTTTGATTACCGCATACTTCTTTTTGCCAATTTACTTTGTACAAAGGAATAATTATGCCTGACTTTCAATCCTCCAGGACTTTACCTTCCTCTCATGCCAATCTGCACATCTTACACATTCATTCTACTACCATCTCTCCCCCATGCTTTAGCATTTCACCACACAGTCCATCAATTCCTGGGGCTTTCCCCATTTTGACTTTCTTCATTGCTTCCACAACTTCTGTCTTACTGACTTCTTCCTCTCTTTTAATATACCTCATTCTCCCAGGCATTCCCTAGCCACTTACACTTACATTACTTTCATTCTCTATGTTCAACAATTCCTTAAAATGTTCTCTCCATATGCTCATTTTTTCTTCCTTCTCGACTAGTAATCTGCCATTTTTATCTTTCTCTCCCCCACTAACTTCTTTAATACTGTGTCTAACTCTCTTTACCTCTTTCCAGAACATTGTCTTAAATTTCCTCCATTTTACACTCAAATTCCTTCTAATTTCCTCATCCAGTCTTTTCTTACTTTCTCTTATTAATCTTTTTGCTTCTCTCTTCCTCTCTACGTTTAACTCTCTCTTCTGCCTCTGAACTTCCTCCATATCCCTCTTCTTCATCCACACTCTATACTATCTTTTGTGCCATAGGCTCTCTCACCTCTTCATTCCATCATGCTGTTCCTTGCACCCCCTTTCGTCTTCTCTTCATCCCACACAGCACCTCACATGCTGCACAGATTTCTTCTGTGCATATGTTGCACACACTTTCCACGTCCCCCATCTGCTCCATATCATATTTACCCAATCGTCCCTCTACTTCTGTCTTATATTCTGCCTTTTTTCCATCCTCTTGTAACCTCTCTAACCTCCTTGTTTTAACTACTTCCTCCTGTCCTTCCCTTCTTCTATTGCTCCATTTCATTTGGACCTTAACTCTTACCACCAGAAAGTGGTGCTCAGAAAGTCCAGTCCCCCAACCTCTATATGCTCTTGCATCCATTGCACACCTTCTCATTCTCTCATCCACACACACATAATGAATCATTGCCTTCCATTCATTCACTTTACCATTTCATCACTCACCAAGTATACCTGTGGATCATTTTGTGTCTGAAGAGGGTATCACCAACCCTGTCCCAGCACAAATGTCCACTAGAGCATTGCCATTCTCATCCACTTCTGCTGGCACACCCCACTCATTAACTACTCCATCCACCTTCACATTCCCTACTTTTCCATTTATATCTCCAAACAAATATACTCATTCCTTTCAAACCTTTCCATGCACACTTCCACATTTGTCTAGAACTCTTCTTTCACTCTGCTTGCACGATCCTGCCTTGGTGCATGCACACACACAATCGCCCACATTTGTAGTCCAACTTTCAATCCTACCCACACAAGCCTTGAGCCAACTGATTCATACTCTCTTATATTCTCCTTCCAGCTCTTAAACGAAACAATACACACACCTTCTTTTGGCCTCTCATTCTCACCCGCTCCCATGCATATAATACCACATCCATACTCCCATTCTCTCGCACTCTCACCTCACCATTTAGTTTCAGTTAATCCATATACATCCGCTTTTGCACCCTCAAACACCTGGACAGTCTCTCTCTTTCTTTCACATCATCATTTGCACCCCACACATTTGAAGCTGCAATCCGTATCACGTCCTTTGTTCGATCCTTAGTCGTCACCTTTTGGTCAGTCCTGGTCCGAGGCTTCTTTTTCAAATTTTTAGTTAGTGTTTTTCCGGGAAGGGGCACTAACCCTCCGCCAACCCACTTGTTGTCAAGTAGGGAACGCGTGTTAGTTGGTTGTAAGGTTACCAACAAAGCTGTCAATGATTCCCTGATTTACAGGGAATCATTTGACTTGCCACTCAGTGTAGAGCCACCCTAAAAACAGAGTACCGCTACACTAAGTGGGTGGATGATGAGCCCCCACATGCCACATAATAATAATAATAATATTATTATTAATAATAATAATAATCTAAATTATAATGATCCAATTTCTGTATGTTTGTTGGTCTGTCCATTTGTTACTGTAAAACAGCAAAACGGCACATTGTAGCACAATTTTTGGCAGAGCAATGTAACACTGAAATGCTCTACTTTGAAAAATAAAACAATTTCCAGTCCCGAGTAATGACCATTTCTGGCCTTTTGACATCGAGTAGAAAGGCACCCTTCGGCGGCCATTAAGCGAGTAATAATAATAATAATAATAATGAAATAAATGGATAAATATGGAATGATGTCTGTTGCCTGTTATTACTAATACTGGTTGCATCCATGCCTGACCACTTGCATGTTTACCTTGACGAGTGTGATGCAGACAGTCAGCGTACAAGCCAAAACACCGATCCACACCTGGCCACTCAAAGGGTAGTAGAAGCTCAGCCAACTGGGTGTTATGACCGGCGTGGCCATGACGAATTTAGCAGCAGTTTGCTCATGGACGAAAGTATAATCCCATCTGGAAACACTGCTAGAATTAAAAAGCATACTTTTTTATTGGTATTATTGTCATCTATTCCATCCAGCCATTGGAAAGAGTGCTTTCTTCACTTATTATTATTATTATTATTATTATTATTATATTACAGGTGAAGGTGAACTTCCATTTGGAAACAGTGTCAGATTATTTGTTTACATTTACAGCTTTACCATCTTCCCACAACTCCATGCATCCCTCCAGAGCAATTCTTCGACCATTGAACATTGTCAGATTACATGAGACTATGTTATTTACAACTCCATCGATACCTTCCCACCTGTTTATCTTCCCCAGTCCTTGTTTGTACGGTGGGAAGTCGAAAATAACAATGAATTATGCGCAGGTGATATATTTCTATCGTAGATGAATATAGTATCTCTCTTGAAAGCACTTTCAGAATATTACATATTGCTACTGATACAATGTTTTCTCTGGCCTACAAAAGAGGTTATTTTTAGCAGTAGAGTTAACTGAGCCAGTTTCTAATCGCTTCACTATGGGATGGACTTTCTTCGGCATACTAATATTGCTTTGCAACATAAGGAAAGCAAAAGAAGTGTCATTATTGTGAAGAAACAAAGGGAGCTTATATGTACAGAATGCAATTCCAGTCTGTAGACAGCCAGTAGATGAATGCTCTTGAAAATGTGTGCACTGTCAGTTTCATTATGTGGTTACTCCACATTAACTAGTGAAATAAAATTAATGAATACATTATTTTCCTCGTCACTTACTTTTTCTATAATTAAAACGACATCTAGCAAATTCGGATTAGATATGCTTGCTTTACCTTTTGACAGTGTACAGCTTTACTTTGCTGCATAAAATTATCTGTAGTTAAACTGGATTATCGACAGTAACAATGAACATTGCAGTGAAAAGGTTAACATTAGAATCTCACCTGTTAAGACGTTGTGGAAGAACACTATATACCATTGTTGCCATGAACGATTTACGAATCTCCACCTGGTCTGTCACCTAGAAGTAAATATAACATTAAAATAAAGAAAAAATGAAAGCCCTAACTGATTTTTTTTTTCTCATAAGTCATTGCAACCATAAATCCCTTCAGAGAAACGTTTCGAAGTAAAAGTTAAGAAGTAGCATACCTTAAATCTTACCAGCAAGACGCTTTTCCTAATTTGAAAGAAACTAATTATTTTAATGCACAATAAAGTACAAGACAAAGACTCGACGTATGTTGTTCTTCCAAGGAAAAACTGGAAAAAAAAAAAATCACATTTATTTCGAAATGTTGGGCAGTGGACACACAGAGTTTAAATGTCTGAAGGTCAAAGGCAAAACGAAATACAGAATGACGAGGACAGTTCCTTAGCAGCTCAATTGTATACATGAAGGACAGAATACCCAGAAACTCTTATGTAAAAGCAGGCAACCTCTTCAGTGCGAGAGCCAGATGAGATTTTGGGAAGCAGCCTGCAGGCCAGAGTGACAAATGAGAACACAGATGTCACTATAATATACATGGATACCAGAGGTGGGCAACTCCAAAAACCACTGCCACAAATCACAAATTCCACAATGGAGGAAGTATGATTTTCGTTTGCGATTTTGCATTCACGGCAAAGTCATCGCAGATTTGCGTTGCGGGAGACAGCAAACACAAACCTGTCTCAAATTTTAATTTCCTGCGTGGCTGAGCCTGGCTGCCACTGGTCACAGGGCGGCATCAGGTTGGGTGTGTCATTCTTCCCGCCACCCCTCGCATCTCCCTCCAGGCTCCAACCTCCAAGCCATTCAGTTAGGAGTGAGTAGCCAATGTAGTGACAGTACAGTAATCAGAGCTCCAGCCTACCAGTGTTTTGTTTCTTGTTGACTCTTCACCATTTGTTAGTTAAAACTGCTTTCTCATTTGATATTTGTACTATTTGATTTGAGCTGTGATACTGTGGGAGTGTAAGTGACGATGCATAAGTGGGAGCAAGAGGAAGAAGAGGTTATGATGGCAGACCAAGGCCGAGGGACACAGTCGGCGTCGGCTCACACTCAGTCGAGTGAAGAGATGGACGTCAGCCACCCGTGACCCCACCTGGAACGTTTTTATATGGCCCTGTTCTAGCCAAGAAAAAGGTGATGGACAGGGGCAAGATGAACATCAAGGGATCCCTGGAGTGCAAGAAGTGTAAAGCCAAGGTATCATTCAACACGAACAGCCTGTACGCCCTAAAGAGCCTCTACCAGCATGTGAGTACTTAGAACTTTAAAATTGTTTATGTAGTTTCATTATTTTTAGGTTAGGCTAGCCTATCCCATATTTTATTTACCTTACCCTCTAAAAGACTCGTAGGTTCCAGTGCGAGTTAAGGTGACGTCAATAAGCTACTTTCAATATGGAGACAAAGCAGACAAGAGCCAGCCTACCTAGCTTTATTTCACCTTTTTATGGCCGTGACAGCACTATCTGCCTCAACATATGGTATAGAAATCGAAATTTTATTGAGGTAGGAGTACTGTAATAATTGTGCTAAGATTCGTAGCTAAATGAGCACAATCAACCAGATCATGAATGTTTACTTTTTTCTTATCATTTATTATTATTTTTTTATTTTTGTTCCTTTCCAAGATCAACCTCTCCCTCCCTTACCCTACCATAGCCAAGGGGTAGCCACAAAATTAACAAATGAATTGCCTCTGGCTTTCCATGCTTTTATTTTAGTTAACTAGCAAAATTATTATTGTCATTATATTTTATATTTATTTTACTCTATTATTTTCTCAGGTCCACCCCCAACAATTTGAAAGACCTCGTAGCTGCCATTGGTAGTGGGTCGAAGCGCGGCCAGTCCCTCTCTGCCAGCTCGGGCGACACCATTGTCACCAAGAGGATGCACCAGACCAGCATTGACATGTCCTTTGCTGGATCTTCAGCGTTTAATAACAATAAGGGCTCTGGAGCTTTTCTACAGGTAAATAATATAAATAAATAGTTAAATGTAAACGTTACAAGCCAAAGCAGTAAGCACCCTGACCACGGCTGTTTAACTCTGTAGACTGTAGTGTACTGTGGTCTGTTAACTTAGTAAAATCAGTACTAGGATTTTTTCTTAAATAATTAGAACATAAATTCATAAAATTATAATACATATTGTATATCAAAACACTATAGTATGAGTAATTACATTTTCAATTTAATAAATAACTGAATAATTAATTAATATTAAGTTATTAACTTATCTTCTCCACAGGTACATGATAGAAGAGATGTTGCCTGTGAAGAATACTGAGTCTCTCGCCCTAGCTACATTCCTGAAGTTCCTCAACCCACACTTCAAGCTACCCTCCAGGCAGACCTACATGAAGACCCTCAAGAAGAAGGTAGAGATGTGGAAGGATGTGTTGACCGCCATGATGGACGAGGTGAAGTATGTGGCCACCACTGCAGACTGCTGGACAATGCACAACTGGTCATCCTGGGCATGACCGCCCAATAGATCAATCCTTCCAATCTCACCAGGAAGAAGGTGGTCCTAGCCTGCATGGAGCTGCATGTATCTCCCCCTTTTGACGTTCTGGCGAACACCTTACAGGACATCCACCAAAAATTTCGCATTGAGACCAAGGTGAGCAAAAACATAATACGCTAAAGTTTAAGTAAAATAAATTTAAACATTGTGACACTGACTAAACAAAACAAAGCACATACTGTGTGATGTACGGATGATACGTTAGACCTACTGACTGTACAGTCTTTGTCAGTCTGTAGTCTGTACTTGTCACTTGGCTTAGAAGTTTAAGTTAGATACATTTATCAAAGTATAAGGCAAAGTTACCAGTTGAACTTAGCAAGTAGTTTGCAACCATAATCCATTACACTGATTTTTGTTAATGCTGATAACATGTTTAAGTATACAAATATATTTAAAAAGTTTTTAGAGCGATTGATGGAATTCAGTAATTAATTAAATTTTATTTTTGGTATTTATATTTTTACTTTTAAATGGTATTTTTATTATTTATATATTTACTTTTACCTTTTTTTTTATATATGGTCTGTCAAAGTGGAAGATAATAACAGAATGGAACGCTATGAGATGCGTGTAATATACTTGAGTGGAATAATATATGCAGTCAGTACAACTTATGGACCTGTACAATTAAATAATACTTTTATCTGATTTTAAAGCTCACCAGCGTAACCAGGGACAATGGGAGCAACTTTGTCAAAGCATTCAGGGTCTTTGGCGACTCCTCCAAGGATCCTGCTGGTGCCACTGATGCTCATGAGGCTCAGGACTCTAACGAGGACAGTCCAGATATGATCGAGGACGAGGACACTAATGAGAGTCGGGAGGTTCAGCCCGTTGACCTGGCCCAGCTCATGGAGGAGGAGCTCATGACCGAGGTGACTTCCAACTGGCAACTATCTAACCACCACTGGTGTGCAGTCCATACGCTGAACCTGTTGGTGACAGTGGATGTGGATGGAGTTCCCATGTGGTCAGCGGGTGTCCATCCCTGAATCTCCAAGGTGAAAGCCAAGGCCCAGGCCTTAAGGAACAAGCAAAACCGTAGGCTGACTACAGTGGCCACAATCAAGAAGAAGCTAAGCAGGAAATTAAAGACCCCCAACATCACGTAATGGAACTCCATGTATGATTCTATGGAGTTCTTATCAGAACAATTCAACACAAAGCTTGCCCAAGTAAACATGATCTGCTTGAACAACAACATCTCCACCTTCAGCCAGACAGACATGATATGATGAAGGAGTACCTCACTGTGATGAAGCCAGTCATCACCAGCCTGGACAAGCTGTAGTCTGAAAGGGAGGCTTACCTGGGTGTGCTTCTTCCAACTCTCTATGTCCTCAGAAAAAGGCTGGAGGGCATGAAGACCAAGCCCTTCAAGTAAGCCAAGCCATTGTTGGAGTACCTCCTGGAACACCCTGATAGTGAAGAGAAGAGGCCAAAAGGGTTCAAGGCAAGATTCTCCGCGCTATCCTCGGACATGGACCTTCTTATGGCAACTGCAATCCACCCCCACTTCAAACTGCCTGTGGTCCGGCACATCAACCCTGGCAAAGTCAGCGCAACAAGGAAGAGGCAGCTGGATGAAATCCGGGAGCAGGCTGCCATCGAGTCTTCTGGATCCAGCAGTACCGAGGATGATGACGATGACGATTTCATCAAGGTGATTTGCTGATAATTTTTCCTATTTACACAATCATTATGTCGATTAAGATTTAATTGTTTAGTTACAAATTATAATTATTTATTTTTTAAATCAAAATCATTATCATGTAGCCCCATAGAGGTAGCGGAGTATTGTAATGAGTGGGTCTGTGACTGTGTGTGTGTGTGTGTGTGTGTGTGTGTGTGTGTAACTGCACTCTACATAGCTTAGTTGTAGTAGTAGCCACTTACTCATAGTCTCACTCAGTCATTCAGTTTGAACAATTTCTGACATTCACTACCTTCTGGCGTTTAACAGGATAACGATATTCTGAGTTATAGTTTTTAGTATATTTATAGTCACAGAACTTACAGAGTGTTATTGTTAGTTGTTTATGAGTCTGTCAGTAACTTAGACACCATACTAAATTGTTTGTTTGTTTTTTTTTTGCAATATTTGTTTCTAGGAGTTGAGGACCCCAACGCCAATGGAGACCAACATCTCCAGCCGCCTCTCCAACAAGTTCGCGAAGGAGCTAGACATTTGGTCCTCTGACAAGTAGGAGACCACCAAGGAGCTGGAGCAGGGTATGTTCCCCATCCTTAACCGTATCGCCTGGGTGGATGTTTTCCCCAGCTCTTCAGCCGTGGAGAGACTGTTCTCCCAGGGGTCAGATATAATGAAGCCCAAAAGGACCAGCCTGACCTCTGAGAACACTGAACTTCTCGTGTTCATGAAGGGGAACATGAACCTATTAAAAATGGATTTGGCTCTGGTGGAACACGACTGAGTATGAGGGGTTGACAATGACTCAGTGACAATGTACACTGTAACAGTACAGTACTGAGTTGTAGATAGTGGGATAGTGGGCAGTACCAGTGGTATACAGCACACTTGTAGAGGGGCTGAGTTGTACAGTAAGTTGTAAACAGTGTCAACTTCAACTTCTGTGTACAGTACAGTCTTCTCTAATGTGTCTAAGTCTCAAAATTTATGAAATTACTTGTAACTAAGTTAGTATTAATTAAATTAATTTATAAAAATTTTGAACTGCGTGTAATCTACATTGCATTTGCTATTTTTATCACCATATGTATTGCTTTATTTAGCCTTTTTTTAAATGTTTTGGATAGTTTTTATAATTAAAATTGGAAAAATGGTTTTCATTTGCGGATTTGTGTTTGTGGCACCTCAAATGTCAAGCAGTTTGCGGATTTGCGGTTATGGAAGGTATGAGTTTGAGTTTGTGGATTTGCATTTGTGGAAGTGAATTTTTTTGGCGGTGCCCAGCACTGATGGATACACAAGTGTGTACCTGCCTTAAGAGTGAGACATACCTCCTCTCAGTGCGGAAGTCCTACAGATACTGGTGTCTGGCAGGATGGTGGAAAAATTGTATCGTGCAGGGTGACGGGAGCACCGAGTTGCCAAATAGCAAGCGGCTGGCAGATGCTACTTGTCAAAATTTAATTTATTTAGGCTGGGGTTTCACGGGCTGGATTGCTATGCTGGATGATAGACCCCCATGGGCCGGATCTGGCTGGCGGGCCGGAGGTTGTCCACCCTTGTCTTACAGGAATGAGTTGGACAGAAAAGTGGACTAGAGTTTACTGCTTGGCGGATGCTATATATCTTAAGGAAATGGGGAGAGATAAAAACATTCAGTTCACAAGAGTAATGATCTTTCAAATATTAGTAATATAAAGAATGAGATCCAATGTTGCAGTCATGTACGAAGAGTAGGAAGTCACAAAGAAGAGGGGAGATGGCGAGAAGTTCTTCCTTTACCTCTACCTCAACACACACACACACACACACACACACACACACACACACACACACAGAGGGGGGGGGGAAATACCTTACAAAGTCGAAAATGTCCCCTGGTCAAAGTCAGCAAAATGCAGAGTGCTAAAGCAATAATCCTTTAATTTTCAATTTTTACTAGTTACAGACTAATTAGCCAGCATGATACATGAACTTGCTTTCTGTACAAAACTGTTTGAAAAGAAATTTAATGACGTACTGGAAATAATGAGATATGTACTGATAGAGATGTCGTCGAAAGAAACATAGTGCATAGCAGATCAAGAAGAAACGCGATGTCACTCGAATAAACTTTGGTGTACTATGGTTCAAATTATCCATCTACATACTGGGGGCCCTCAAAAGACACCAAACAGGGCAGATATCCCAGGAGTTTATCATACAGCTTTAGTGGCAGTGACAAGACGGATTGCAGCGACCGATTTTGTTTCACTGATCGACATCAGTCAACACTGAGGGCAGTGAAGAGGTTAAAGTGCCACTTCAATAAGCTTACATGTTTCATCTAGGGTGATGTCGAAGAAAACAGACAGACTGGAGTTGAATGGAGTTTGAATATCACCTTAAATGAGATAACATGGTTTGAAACAAGGTTTCTGGCCGTGGCAGCCAGAAACATTGTAATGTATACTTTCTGAATATGAATATTGTGAGAAAAAAGATGTTTTGTCCAGACAGATCGCATTCTAAATAAGCAGTAACATATCACACAAGAAATTGAGTCAGCTACTAAACATTGCAAAACGATGCTAATATAATATACGGATATATTATTTAGTTGCTCTTACAGCAAAAAAGACTGAAAACAAAAGTTTAAATGAATATAGATATATAATTCTCACCTCGTTCCAGCTGCGTGAAGGAAGGACACGGAAAGTAAAATTCAGGGCCTTGCCGACCGTAACCAGTTGCTTGTAATCTGTGCCTGAGTATCTGGTGGAGCTGCCCTCCATGGACTCTTGCCAGTAGGGTTCTTGTGGTAGCGCCGTCACGTTAATTGTCGCACCGTAGAAACTGCCAAAAATAATATAATATACTAAATATAAGGAAACTACAATGCAGCATTTAGGGAGGGAGTGACATTTTTCCTTTATATGACAATCCTATACGAATAAAGGCAATTGCACATTATTCAGTGCAATTAAGGAACTGCATGACAAATTTTAATAATATTGTTCAATGCCATTTCCATAACACTTCGTCATGTCTAGCACCATATCCTATTAATTTCTTATGTTAATCTCTTGTTATACCTTAGCATTCAAGATGGAGAGATGACATTTTTAGGCCAAGTTAGAATAACACAAGTATAGGCTAGTCTATATCAGTAAGTAATTTGGATACATTACTTATATTACTCCAGTTTGTTAATGTACAGTAATTTTGACAGACTACATAAGATATTCCAGTTCTGAAATGTCCGGTAATTTCGACAGACTACATAAGATATTCCAGTTTTGAAATGTCCAGTAATCTGTACACATTACTTGGTGTATTTCTCCGGGAAAAGGGTGAGAGGTGTGAGATAGCGTAGACCTGTGGTGGGGGTCCAGGAGGCCACTTGCTCCACCCGAGCACTGTCAGGGCTGTACGGCAAGTGAACCAACATGCTGTACCTGCACAATACGTTTATAGTTTTCAGACAATGAATTATCTGTTTTCCCTCAACACTACAAGGTTGTAATTTAATATTTCTTGTAGCTAATGCAGGACAGTTTCATGTAGTGTGTGGCAGAGCTCTTGTAGTGAAAGTTGAATCTAATAGAGGCTCTAATTTAACCCTTTCAGTTAAGAAAGCTATAAAAAAAAAACTGCTCAGTCTGAAAAGTATCACCCGAGTGAAATTTTCTGTTGGTAACAAGAATGAACGAAAATCAAATGTATGAAGTTAATTCCACTTATTGTCTGTTCATCACATAAGGCCGTCTTGTCGATGCCTTGGACGTTTTCTAATAATATATCTTTCTCAGTTTCTTTCCACATACGGTAGCCTCGTAAGCCATGCGTTCCACGTACTTTGCACTGTTTTTCTGTCACCGAAAGGAAGCCGTAGCCAGGGTTTCTTAAGGGTAAAAGACCAGTTTTTCTAGTTTGTTCACATCATCTTGGCCTAAAATTACCATCTCTCCACCTTGAATACTAAACTGTAACTAGGTATCAACATTATATGTTGCTAGTCATGAAGTAGTGTCATAATAAAGATGTATAACCACAGAATTGTTATTCTGCCACTGAACTCTGTAAAATAGGATCCAAAAGGAAAAACATCTGGGACAAGTTAAAATGAAGGAAATATAGTCAATATATAGACTGCACAAGTAATATCATTGACCTTTGTTCCTTGTTCTATCCAGTTAAGGTTTGAACAACTCAGCCCTGGACAGCGGGGTTTTATTCAGTGTGGAACTCTGGCTACGATTTCCTTGTTCTCGTGGGGCTACGATTTCCTTGTACTCGTGGGGATAATTAGAGGATTGGCAGTTACTACTGCTTCAAAGTGTACGTGTTTATTAGCCCTAAATATAACAGAGACTTTTTTTTCTTTTTCTTTGAGGGGAGGGGGTTTTTCACGCTAAATGAATTTATTTAACTTTGGTGAATTTTTCCTCTATGAGGGTGAAATATTGGCATCATAAAATCCTTCACAATGAAAACTCCTTGCAAAGATCAATTAAAAAGTTTGGTTTTACTCTTGATTAACATTTATGAGATGTTTTGGTTCTCTAAATGTTACCATTTCGTCTTTGATTACGTATTCGTCGTTGTTGAACTAATTAAAAAACACACAAGAGCATAAGAAGGTGTCCCGTGCAAAATTAGTATAAAAAAAAAAAAAAAAAAACAGTGGATCTACCTACTCTCTTAAGACAACGGGGACAGGACACAAATGACAATACACTTAAATTACAAAGAAGAATATGGACTCCTATTATAATAATGGATAATTCCGCATACAAGTGGCCGAGCTTTACGTGGTGCACGTGAACACTGTTCCAGTTCCCACAGCCCAGGTATGGGGACAGTCGAAACTTTTGTGAGGGAAGAAGGGGAAGTGTTTCAGCCTGCGGCAGCTGCTTTTAATGATTCTCAGGCAAGTATTTTGACAGATTTCCTGAGGAGAGCCAACTCGTGCATCATGGATTTTTCACGGCATTTTTCCTTGTCTGTGATGGAATACCTGGTGCACAAGATCACTATCACCAGGAAATCTCCATACACTGGCTTGACCTCCCTTCTATTGACATGAGCCTACATGATGGAATGGTATCCTGTTGATGTCGGTGAATAAAACATGTGGCCAGATCTGACCTACTGGCTTGACCTCCCTGCTATTGACATGAACCAACATGATGGAATGGTATCCTGTTGATGTCGGTGAATAAAACATGTGGTCAGATCTGACCTTGGTGATGGCACAAATAAAAATGCAAGCTATACAGGACTACTGGATCATGTAAAACCTCACAGCCATACCTGTCTCAGGGAGTTACAGTACGTGATACACTACAGTGTACCTTGCCATTCTATGGTTCCTGCATTTTTCCCCAAACCAGAGACCCATACTCAATGACAGCGTGTGAATAATTCTCCCAGTTCTGACCATGCTAAAAGTATCTTCCACCATTTTTTATTTATTTATCTTTTTGCATTACCAGACAGTGGTGATAGATGGGTTGCATATTTTCTTCTGGGAATGACTGGCATTTATCTAATACATCCATCACTTCCCCCCTCTAACTTCTTCATGCCTGACATTAAAATTTCTTCAACTGATGTGTTTTCTGCCATCATTGGCCTCAATACTAACGAGGCATATGAACCTGATGGGGTCCCTCCAGTTCTCCTCAAAAACTGTGTTTCTGTGCTTACACCCCTCCTAGGTAAAGTCTCTCACCTTTGTCTGCCACCTTCTACCTTTCCTTCTTTCAGCAAGTTTGCTCCAAAAGAAGGGTGGCCATTACCAGCCTTCTATCAACCAATTGCTCTAACTTCCTGTATTTTAATAGTTTTGAACGTAGTCTTAACGCAAAACTTTTTACAGCACTTTTCCTATCATAACCTTCCTTCTGATTGCCAGTATGGGTTTCTCCACTGGCGATCTTCTCACCTTCCTTTCAGACTCTTGGTAATCCTTCTGTCGGGACTTTGGTGAAAGTTTTACCATTGTACTTGACAATTCAAAGGCTTTTCATCGAGTCTGGCATAAATCTTTATTTTCAAAACTGCCCTCCTACTGTTTCTATCCCTCTGTCTGTGCCTTCTTTAGTCTGTAGCTGCTGTTGTAGATGGCCACTGTTCTGATAGGGCTATAAGTAGTGGTGTCCCTCAGGGCTCTATCCTGTCACCAACTCTCATTTGCGTATTTGCCAGTGACCTTCTGAGCTGTATATCTAACCCTATTCACTCATACGCTGATGACTACCCTTCTACTTTGCAAACACTTCCTGCAGCATCCTTCTCGGCAGGTACTCTATCAGACAAGAGATGAGGCCATGGCACACTAACATCTGATTTGACTCATATCTCTGACTGGACTAAAAGTAATCTTGTTTTTAATGCATCAAAAACTCAGTCCTTCATCTCTTGACATGTCAGAATCTACCACGGGAAGAATCCTCTAATTTTGACCAATATCCACGTCAATCCTGCATCATCTTTGAACATACTTGGGGTTCCATTCTCTCGGAATTCATCGTGGAAAGATCATATTACCTCTCTTGTAAAATCTGCATCCGAGAGATTAGATTTGCTAAGCTGACTCTTTGCCTTCCTTATCCCTGTAAAGTTGTTGACTTTATACAGTGGTTTTATTAACCCCTGTGTAGAGTACAACTCTCATAAGTGGTGAGGCTCCCCAACTAGGTGGAGTCAAATGCTTTCCGTCTCATTAACTCTCCTCTGTTCCTGCCTCCCTTCAACGTCTATCTCTTTGCTGTACTGTTACATCTTTATCTCTTATCTTTTTGTAGTTCCATGGTCACTGATCCTCTGATCTGTCTACTTGCATCACTCCACCATTATAGTGGGTGCGCAGCACCCATCAACCAGCAAACTCTCATCCCTTTTCTGTTCAACTCTCCGGTACAAGAGTTATCTGTTAATCCCAGTCTTCATATCTGCAACTGGTCAACACTTGAACTGTCTTCCTCTGTCTGCATTTTCTACTGCCTATGATCTCCAGTCTTTTAAACGTAGTGTCCAGGCATCTCGAAATGTCCCAGGCTGGTGTGAGGGCAGCGGGCTGTAACTGCTGACTCGCCCATTTACGAACACACCTTTACATGATTCCCCAAATATCCTCCATCCATCACCCCCACTTCCACAATGCATCCACCTAGAGACCTGGGGACACTTACAATATGGATAGGAAGGATAAATGAATAATATGGTCTTTTAAATGAAGCTTCAATGTGCTGTACATATGCAATTCTGACAGGTTGAAAACAACCTATCAAAAAAAAAAAAAATACAAGAAGGGCTTGGTTTGTACGGCCCCCAGGCTTCAGGGGTTAAGATTGAGGTGAGCACATTTCTTGAGCAATGACATTCTGAAGCTGTTGTGAAAAACAGTATGCCACTGGCTGTACTGGTCAATGAAATAATAATGTTCATAGGGAGTGCTAAATGTGGACTGGTTAGAGATAGAACAATGAACAGGAGTGTTACTGATGGTGACGGAAGCCGTGGTGTGCAGCATGAGTAGATCTATACTTTTTGTAGACTGGTACTATAAGTCAAGTAGCGCTAGCAATGGAAGTAAGACTTCTAATAGAAATTCTTTGTAAGGCACAGGAGGCTAAAGTGGATTATGTAAGCAGAGATGAATGAGTAGAAAAGACAAGAATGAGTAAGTGCTGGGAAGGGAGGGTGTAGTACACCTGGTCAAGATTATTGTAAGCTTAGGAAAGGATTATGCAATTTTATTTTAAAACCAACTAAAAAAAAAAGTAAGCATACAACACTTTCAAATACCTGGCGTCCTACAAAACTAATACAAATAAAAATATCGATATTAAAGGAATGTTCTTGGTTGCTGAAAAACTCGCCGTTTGTTAGATGTTGAGGTTTCAGCACTGATCGCCATGGTGTTCATCATGGAAAATGTCCAGTGGGAAGCGAGTAAAGCCCTGAGGTCTTCCCTGGGCAGGTGAGTGACCACCAGCAACCTCGTCGACCACACCAGGAGGCGGCCCTTGAGGGACCACTCGGCGAAGGCAGTGAGGAAGGCTGGGTCATCACTCACCACCACCACCATCACGCACCATGACACCTGCCGCAGCTGCTGACGTCACCAGGGTACAAGTTAGCTGTGTAACCTACCTGCCTCAGCAGTAGTGTGACTGACCAACCCACCCCAGTAGTGATGTAAGAGTGGCCTACCTGCCTAAGCAGTAATGTGAGTGACCTACCCACCCCAATATGGATATGAGAGTAGCCTACCCGCCTTAGAAATAATGTGAGAGTAATCTGCCCACCTCAGCAGTTGTGTTAGAGTGGTCTGCTCGCCTCAGCAGTAACGTGAAAATGATTTACCCATCTCGACAGCAATGTCAGAGTGACCCAACCACCCAATCAGTAATGTGAAAGTGAACTGCCTGCCTAAGCAGTAATGTGAGTGTGATGTACCCACCTCAACAGTAGTATAAGAGTGACCTACTCCCCGCAAAAGTAATGTTATAGTGACGTACCAGCCTCAGCAGATATGCGAGAGTGACCTACCCGACGAGCCTGGCCGATCACCCAAGAGAGCTGTGCCTTGTCATCCACACCCACCTCGAACACACCCACACCCCATGGCGCTCCAACACCAACAGTACCCTAACAGAAAACAGGAATATAATCAGAGTAAATCAGGTTTCATGGGGATGCCAGAGACAAAAGTATAATACTACTTTAAATTGTCTTCCTAACTACAGTATCAAGGTATTAATTATAGTACAGTAATGTCTTTGATAAAAGGATACATTGTTTTCTAAGTATTGTTCAGTGCTAAAGGGAACATTAATCGTAACTATAAGACCATCGCTGTGGTAAAGAACACAGCTTTCAAAGTAACGATCTCATCGGGTTATGGAGCGATATTTAGCATCTATTAACGTACTCTGACCAATTACCTTTACTATGGTGCTATTTACTACTAAGTTGTCCGTGAGCAGCATCGGAAAACAGCTGCCTTGTAGCCAAGATTTGAACACTAAACCAGCCACATGTACCGATTCCCACAGACGATCTCTGGATTCTGCAAAGAAATAATTATGTATATATATATATATATATATATATATATATATATATATATATATATATATATATAGAGGGTGCCTAAATGGCTCACTTGGTAAGCTGCTGTACTCACGCAGTTGCAAGCGCTGGTTCTCCCTACGTGTCAAGTGGGGTTGGTGGAGGATTAGTGTCCCTCTCTGTAAAACAATGAACTCTAAGCCCTTGGCCACCCCGTTTGGGATACATGGCGTCTGGCAATGAATGAAGTATATATATATATATATATATATATATATATATATATATGTGTGTGTGTGTGTGTGTGTGTGTGTGTGTGTAGATAGATAGATATTTGTCCTTCCTTCTTTCCTTCCTTCCTCGTCTGTCTTTCATTATTTCACTTTTTCCTTGACCTTCTGCCTATGGGTTACTTTACACTCCATCTTTTGTCTGTTTTTCCATCATTCTTTCCTGCTCCTTCTGCCTATGGATGAGTCTACACTGAGTGACGAGAATATATATATATATATATATATATATGAAGAGAGAACCTGTATTTTTTACACAGGAAAAATCATCAGAGAAATTACAAATATGCCGGGAATCGAACCCGAGACTCTCAGGTGAGAGCCAGGCAGCATACCACTACACCACGACCAGGTAAAAGTTAACTTACGTTGTCACAATCTTGTAACCAACGTCCCTCCGCCCCCACTGTGGGCATGAAGAGGATGAGTTAACCCCCTGGCACTCGGGCAAGTAGATGCTTTTTAATCTATCCCAAACACTTACGGCAAGTCAGAATGAAGAGAGAACCTGTATTTTTTACACAGGAAAAATCATCAGAGAAATTACCAATGGGCGGAGGGACGTTGGTTACAAGATTGTGACAACGTGAGTTAACTTTTACCTGGTCGTGTTGTAGTGGTATGCTGCCTGGCTCTCACCTGAGAGTCCCGGGTTCGATTCCCGGCATATTGGTAATTTCTCTGATATATATATATATATATATATATATATATATATATATATATATATATACCTAGGCCGCTTCCCCCAAGGAAAGGGAGGTAGCTGAGACAGGATGACACACTCCCAATTTACTCATCCACTCAAACACGTTCATTCACATATTAACTCCAAAGTGGAGAAGGGACAGATCCTCACCGCACCACACCACACGAGGGTCAACTTCGCAGTGCAATCAGTGACACCCGCAGCAGGGCCCAACAGCAGGGCTGGTTTACCCCTGCCACATCATAATAGACCCATCCCCGTACCTGCAGACAAAATGTGGGAGAATATCCCCTCAGGGCTTTGTCATCATTTACTCATTCACTAATTCTCTCCATTCATTTCTATCATCCACAGCTACTCACCCTTTCTCACAGACATCCCTCTCGCATCCATCGCTCCCTTCACACTGTCTATCCAACCTATTCGTGGTCTTCCTCTCAGCCTTACACCTCTCACATCAGATCTAGTTATCTTTTTCACCAATCGCTCATTTTCCATTTTCTCCATATGCCCAAACCATCGCAACACTCTCTGCTCAACTCGATCAGCCATCTCCTGAACAACTCCAGTTCTCCTTCGCACTTCATCATTTCTCACTTAATCCATACCCGTCACTCCACACATACTCCACAGACACCTCATTCCCATTACATTCAAACTTCTCCTCTCTGCTACACCCATATTCCATTTTTCAGCGACATACGACACAGTCGGTACCACAACACCCTCATACAGCCTTCTATGTACATCCACTCTAAGCGAACGGCATCTAAACACGTTTTTCATTCCTTCCAGCACCTTTCCTACTTCGTTCATTCTAAACATCACTTCTGTATCTATTTTTTCATCCACAGCAACATGTGACCCTAAATACTTAAAACACTTTACCTCCTCAAGCAACTCACAGTTCAGAACTCTATTCATCCTCCTACCATCTACCAACCTCGTACACTTCATCGCTTTATTCTTATTCTCATTTACTTTCAATTTCCTCCTTTCACACACCCTTCCAAACTCCTCTACCTCTTGTCTCAATGTCTTCTCTGAATCAGCCACCTGTGCAATATCATCTGCAAACAGCAGCTGCTTCAGTTTCCACTCTCTACCATCAACATCCAACAGGCTCAGACCTCCACCTAACATTCTTGCATTCACCTCCCTTACAACACCATCCATATAAATATTAAACAACCAAGGCGACATCACACATAGCTGCCTCAGCCCCACTCTTACGGGAAAACAATTACTCACAGTATTTCCCACTTTTACACACGCTTTACTATTTACATAAAAACTTTTCACTCCTTTTAGTAACCTACCATCGAGTCCATACAATCTTAAAACAGTCCACAAAGCCTCCCTATCAGTTCTATCATATGCTTTATGTTCATCCATGAATGCCAAAAACACATCCTTACCTTTCGCTAAATACCTTTCACATACCTATCTCACAGCAAACACCTGATCCACACATCCCTTCCCTCTCCTAAAGCCACGCTGCTCATCACCAATCACTCCCTCTGTACTCTCTTCAGCTCTCTTAATTAGCACTCCACCATACACCTTACCTACAACACTTAACAGACTTATACTCCTAAAGCTAGTACATTCATACTTATCACCCTTACTTTTATTCAACGGGACCACACAAGCACTTGCCCAGTCAGTTGGCGCCATACCTTGCACAAAGCACGCATTCAACAATCTTACTAACCAGTCAACAATAGTCGCTCCACCACCCTTCAGGCATTCCACAGCACACCCATCCATACCTGCAGCTTTCCCTGTTTTCATCTCCTTTACTGCCTCCTGCACTTCCTCCTTCATGATCAAAGAATCATTCAACTCTCCCAACACATTTATTCCTTGCACCCTTCCATCCACCACAATCTCAGCCTCCCCTTCCTCCTCTACATTTAACAGTCTTTCAAAATACTCCACCCATCTCATTCTTACTGCATCCATCTCAGTTATCATCCTTCCATTCCCCTAAGTTTACTCAATCTTCCTTCCCAGACTCTCCCTTTCACACCCTTTTCACCTCCTTACAAAACATTTTCTTATTATGTTGAAACTTTTCAGTCAACCGCCTACCCTACCTCTCATCTGCTGCCACTTTAGCATCACACACAGCGCTTGTTGCCCTATTCCTCTTTTCCTTATACCTCTCATATGACACCTCATCCTTCCTTTGCAGCCACACTTCATATGCAGGTCTCTTCTCAGCTACAGCCAGACTTACTTCCTCGCACCACCATTCACTTCTTTTTCTTACACCGCCACCCACTCGTCTCACACCACACACCTCTTCCGCATGCCCCACCACAGCACTCTTAAACAACTGCCATTCCTCCTCCACACTGCCATTTTCCTGATCTTTCACTGTGTTCCACTCACCTTTCAATTTTTCCTGATACTCTATCATTTTCTTTCTTTTGTCCAACTCACTCACGTTCAAAACCTCCCTGCCAACCCAAGTCCCCTAGCTTTCACCCATCTCTTTACCTACTCTTAACTTTCCCTCCTCCAGGTAGTGGTCAGACATACCTCCACCCTTTCAAAACTCTCACATCCAACAATCTTCCTATTGCATTCCCGGACACAACCACATAGTCTATCAATGCTCTATCAACAATCCTTCCACCCTCCTGTCTCACCCATGTACACTTATATCTTTCTTCTCAAACAAGGTATTTCCAATCACCATCTCTCGCTCAACACTCATCCCTATCATTCGTTCTCCATTTTCATTTCTTCCAGGCACAGCATGCATACCAACTACACCTTCAACTGCTACATTTCCCACTCTAGCATTCAGATCTCCCATCATTACCACATTCACATTGGCGCCAAAACTCTGCAGACGCTCATAAACATCATTCCAGAAAGACTCCCTCTCTTCATCCCTTTCACTACCAGGCCCATATGCACTCACAAACATCTACAACTCAGTTCAAATTTCGGTTTCACCCATAGCAGTCACGATGACACCTCCTTCCATCAATCACACACACTGCTGTACTTCCGGACTCACTAACAAGGCCACACCTTCTCTTGCTCTTCCTCTATCAACATCTGATAATCTTCCATTCACACTTCCAAACTTAGACTCACTTTCCCCTTTCATCTTTGTTTCACTCAAAGCTAACACATCCAACTTTCTTCTCACATTCTCCCAATCTCCTCCTGTTTAGCTTCATTCTTACTATAACCACTCACATTCATAGACCCAATCTTCAGGGTACAGGGATAACGCAATCCCCCATCCCATTCTCTGGTCTATCTCTTTTTAGGAACGAAAAACAGAGGAGGGGGTCCCGAGTCCTTCCTTCTTTCCTTCCTTCCACTTCTGTCTTTGCTTCATTCATTCCTCGTCCTTCTGCCTATGGATGACTTTACACTCCCTCTTTTGTCTGTCTTTTCTATCATTCTTTCCTGTTCCTTCTGCCTATGGTTGACTCTACACTAATTGACAAGGCGAATGGTTTCCTATTCACGAGGAAACCATTTACTATGCTTGGTGGTAACCATATAACCAAATGACGGCGCCTGGTGGTTTAGTGGGTAATTGTCGCGCTCTACTCGGATTGAGTTGGTGAAGGTTTATATCCAAGGTGTAGTTGGGGTTATTGCTCATGTAATGCCACTCAGGGATGAGTGAGGCTGGTCACTCTCATCTTATATATATATATATATATGGTGGCATACTATATCAAGAACCACCTAAAGTTCTGCGGCCGGATGCTCAAAACGAGCCTTTTGCCACAGCGCCAGTTGATGAACTGCACCTTTTTGTACGGCAGTTCAAAGGCGCCATTGGGAACACACTGAACTCCCATACTCAAACAATTTTAAAGGCCCCTTTGATGTGCGTTTCCGTGGAAAGGCAACTTTCCCTCAGAAGGCACCGTTTGATGGCTCAGCCAATCACAGCAGCGTTATAAAAATACTCGTAGGAAGTGTCTGCCAATCGCAAAGCAGCATTTCCTCTCAGCTGACGGACGTAAACAAAACATGAAGTGAGGGTGCATTGCAGTTCTCCCGACATATTTCTGTTTTCGTAGTGATATTTGGTGGGAATGGTGAATAGACATAAGTTGGGATTCAGTCGCACTAACTTCAAAGTTTTATGAAGGACCTATAACTCACTGCCCAAAACAAAGATACGGTCTTTTCATGTGTGTACAGTACCTTCAGTAACACCTTCCTTAAATATTTAGTGCACACACACACACACACACACACACACCATCCATCCATCCATTGCCAGACACCATGTATCCCAAACGGGGTGGTCAAGGGCTTAGAGTTAATTGTTTTACAGGGAGGGGCACTAATCCTCCACCAACCCCACTTGACACGTAGGGACGCCAACAGCATCTGGTGTTCCCAGGTGGTCACCCATCCAAGTACTAACCAGACCCAACGTTGCTTAACTTCGCTGACCGGACGGGAAGCGGTGTACTCAACGTGGCATGGCCGTTGGCCACATATATATATATATATACAGGAACCTTGTGTAACCTGTGATTTTATGAAATCCCTTGGGAATTCGTGAAATTAGTTTAAATTAGGATGGGTTAGTAAAGGTTAGGTTAATTTAGACTGTGGTTAGGTTAGGCTGGGACAATCTAGGTTAAGTTTAGGTTAGGCTACGTTAGGTTAATTTAGATGAACTTCGCATCTTTCTATATAAAATTTAACCTAACCTGACTAACCTTAACCTTGATTATCACAGCCTAACCTAACCACATCCAAAGTTAACCTAACCTAAACTTAGCCTCAATTATCCTAGCCTAACCTAACCGTAGTCTAAAATAACCTAACCCTAATTAGACTGTAGCACCAGTCGAGCAGGGCAGTACTCCCGAGGTGGATGGAAAGCTGATGACAGGGAGTGCTGGAGCTCCCGTTTCATCAGCCCTCAGGACTAGTTCCTGACCATCCCCCTTTGCTGAACTTTTTCAGTGTCTCAGTTACACAGAGAGTAGGCCAGCATGCTCTCCAGTACAAATTTCTCTATCTATCTTCACCAAACTACATGCACAGTACACACTACACTTCCTATTCAAAATTCACCAAAATGGCATCAATTCACCCAGTCTCGGAGTCCCCAGGGGGGGGGACCATAAATGCCCCCACCATCTGCCCCTCTCCCGGTGACGACTCGAGGTGCCTGGAACCACTGTCTGACTCTCTTCTTCTTCATTTCTGCAACATTCGCGGCCTTTCATCTAACTTTCGCTCTGTTGAGCACCACCTCTCCTCCTCTAAACCTCACCTTCTTTTTCTAACGGAGACTCAGCTGTCTGAGGCAACTGACAGCAAACCCTTTTCTGTATCCTCCTACTTTCTCTATACTCATTTCAAAGCCAAAGGTGGCTGTTGTGTATACATACGCAACGACTTATCTTGCTCTCGTGTTCCTGAACTTGATTCTTCTGAATTCTCCTCTCTCTGGCTTCGGCTTTCCTGTCATTCTCTGACTAAATATATCTGTGCTGTTTACTTATCCCCTAATTCTACTGGCTATCAAAAATTCTTCGACTATCTTACTTCTACGATGGAACACATTCTGTCCATTTCTCCTTTCTCTGAAATCTCCATTCTTGGAGATTTCAATGTTAACCACCACCTTTGGCTCTCCTCTCCTTTCACGGATCCACCTGGTGAACAAGCCTACATCTTTTCTATCCTTAATGACCTAGAGCAGCTTGTACAGCACCCTACCCGTATCCCTGACCGCCTTGGAGAGAGCTCCAACATACTTGACCTCTTCCTCACAACTAATCCTTCTGCTTACTCTGTTAATCTTTTCTCTCCGTTGGGCTCCTCCGATCACAACCTTATTACCTTAACCTGTCCTATCGCTCCAGTACGGCCTGCGGACCCTCCAGGGAAACGTCGTCTCTGGCATTTTGGAGCCGCGGACTGGGAGGCCCTCAGGCAGTACTTTGATTTTCCCTGGAATGATTATTGCTTCCATGGCCGTGAGCCATCTGAGTGTGCCTTGCGCATTACGGAGGTTATTCTCTCGGGCATGGAAGCATACATTCCTTTCTCATATCCTTTGACTAACGCAAGAAAGCCTTGGTTTAATCACGCTTGTTCTAATGCTGTCCGCAACAAGGAGAAGGCCTACAAAAGGTACCGGAGCCAACCCACCCCTGAATCACATAATCTTTACGTTTCTGCCCGGAATCGTGCTAAGTCTGTTCTTCGCTTCTACTAAAAATAATTTCATCCATACTAAATGCTCTCAACTCTCCAACTCGAATTCTTCCCGCTCCTTCTGGCACCTTGCCAAAAATCTTTCTAACAACTTTACCTCATCATCCTTCCCTCCTCTTTTCTACTCTGATGGTTCTGTAGCTATTTCTTCTACTGATAAAGCAGATCTCTTCGCACAGACTTTCTCCTCCAATTCCACCTTAGACGATTCCGGTGCTGTTCCTCCATCACTTCCCCCCTCTGACTTCCTCATGGCTGACATTAAAATTTCTTCAGTTGATGTATTTTCTGCCATTACTGGCCTCAGTACTAACAAGGCATATGGGCCTGATGGGGTCCCTCCTGTTGTTCTCAAGAACTGTGCTTCTGTGCTTACACACTGCCTAGGCAAACTATTTCGCCTTTGTCTGTCAACTTGTACCTATCCTTCTTGCTGGAAGTTTGCTCTCATTCAGCCAGTCCCAAAGAAGGGTGACCACTCCCAACCCTCCAACTATCGTCCAATTGCTTTAATGTCCTGTATTTCAAAAGTTTTCGAGTCAATTCTTAATAGAAAAATTTTAAGGCATCTTTCCTATCACAACCTTCTTTCCGATCGTCAGTATGGGTTCCGTCAGGGACGCTCCACTGGCGATCTTCTCACCTACCTTTCAGACTCCTGGTCATCCTCCTTTCGGGACTTTGGCGAAAGCTTTGCCATTGCACTTGACATCTCAAAGGCTTTCGATCGAGTCTGGCATAAATCTTTAATTTCCAAACTGCCCTCCTACGGTTTCTATCCTTCTATCTGTGCCTTCATCGCTAGCTTCCTTTCTGGTCGTTCTATAGCTGCTGTCGTAGACGGCCATCGTTCTTCTCCTAGATCTATCAACAGTGGTGTTCCTCAGGGCTCTGTCCTATCACCAACTCTCTTCCTTTTATTCATCAATGATCTTCTAAGCTGTACATCTAACCCTATCCACTCATACGCTGATGACTCCACTCCTTCACCTTTCCATTCGGTTCCCGCAACGCCCATCTCAACAGTTACTTCAAGAAACAAGGGATGAGGCTATGGCACACCTAATGTCTGACTTGGCTCATATCTCTGACTGGGGTAAAAATAATATGGTTGTCTTTAATGCATCTAAGACTCAGTTCTTACACCTATCAACCCGACAAAATCTTCCACAGGTATACCCACTAATGTTTAATAATATTCAGATTAATCCTGCATCATCCTTGAACATGCTTGGGGTTTCATTTACTCGGGACTTATCTTGGAAAGATCATATTACATCTCTTGTAAAATCTGCTTCCAAGAGATTGGGTGTGCTAAGCCGACTCCGCTCTTTCTTTACCCCTGCTCAATTGTTGACTCTATACAGGGGTTTTATCCGCCCCTGTGTGGAGTACAACTCTCATGTGTGGGGAGGCTCCCCACATACAGCTCTTCTCAATAGGGTGGAGTCAAAGGCTTTTCATCTCATTAACTCTCCTCCTCTTACTGACTCCCTTCAACCTCTGTCTCTTCGTCGCACTGTTGCATCTTTATCTCTTTTCTATCGCTACTTTAATGGTCACTGCTCCTCTGAATTGTCTGCTTGCATTCCTCCACCTCTACGACGGGCGCGTAGCACCCGTCTGGCAGCAAACTCTCATCCCTTTTCTGTCCAACTCTCTAATGCAAGAGTTAACCGTTACTCCCAGTCTTTCATTTATGCAACAGGTCAGCTCTGGAACTGTCTCCCTCTGTCTGTATTTCCTTCTGCCTATGATCTCCAGTCTTTCAAACGTAGTGTGTCCAGGCATCTCAAAATGATCGGATCTTGAATTTGGCTCTCTATTGTATTTTGTTTTTCTCTTGGAGGGAACTGTTACTGCGGGCTCATGCCTTTGGTTCCTTCTTCCTCGCATAAAAAAAAAAAAAAAAAAAATCCTAATTTTCATGAATTCCCTAGGGATTTCATAAAATCACTGGTTAAACAAATCCCCTGAAACAAGTTCATATTACAAGGTATTTATCAGGCCAGTATTCCTCGTCTCTAAGAAAAGTAGTTGCTATTTCATTTCTTAGACATACTGGCGGAACAGCAGCTGTTGTCACAGGGAGAGAAATTAGGTTAAAGATGGAAGAAACACCAGCATTACTGAATTTTGGTTTCAATCCAATATTTCCTTGATTTAATTGTACCGTACAGGCCCAATTACAACAGCAGGTATGTCTCATCACATGCACAACATTCCCATAAAGCTATGTCTTTCCTGTCATAATTGATTTAGAATAATTAGGTTTAATTAGTTTAGGTTTAGTTCAGGTGGTATAACATAGGAGGAAATCTGAGGGGATAAATTTGTAGTTTTGGACAACAAACCGTATTATAACCTACCAGTATCCTAAACTGGCCTAACCTATCATAACCTTGGCTATCCAAATCTAACCTATGGTAATTGTGGGGAAACCCGTAGTGGGTGGATTTTCTGCTGTTGCATGTTACTGTAGTGGGCCTTTGCACCTCCAGGTTAGGTGCCATACCCTTAACCCCTTAACCGCGGGGCGTCACTTTCGTGACGCTTGGGAGCAAGGGATCATACCACAGGGCATCACTTTTGCGATTCTGTTATTTTGAATTCACCCGTGCTTTCAAGTGGTGGCTTGTATCATCTATCAGTACTGCCAATGTCCAACACTAGTCAGCACTTCTAATCTCATCTGTACTCCCATCCATTTTCGACAATTCAGCCATTTTTCCCCATTCCTCTAGCCTGCCCGGCCGTGCTACGCCAAGTAATTCTTCCCTGGAATTTTCCACTGATTTCATTCATTCATTGCCAGACGCCATGTATCCCAAACGGGGTGGCCAAGGGCTTAGAGTTAATTATTTTACAGGGAGGGGCACTAATCCTCCACAAACCCCACCTGACACGTAGGGATGAAATATTGCGAGGATTCGAACCAGCGCTTGCAACTGCGTGAGTACAGCAGCTTACCAAGCGAGCCATTTAGGCACCCTGATTTCATCCATTGAAATAAGCCCTATGCCCAATTCTTATACCAAATAATATATACAAAAAAGAAATAAGGTAAGTCATAGTGCCATACACCTGGAATTGGCTAATTATCACCTGACAACACCTCATGTGCACTCATCCGCTAAATTCGCTGTTTATTTCCCCTTGAAATATGCTGTATAATCTATTCTCGTAAGAAAAATATATATCAGAAAGGAAGGGAGAAGCCTAAGTGATATTTACATTCACCTGGAACTACCTAATTTGTTATGTATTGTCTAGATTTCCTGCCAATCATTTCATAGCGTATATATTAGCAGTTGTCAGGACACTGACATTGGCAGCATTGCACTCCCCCTAGGCAGCCACCCCACTGTATTCAGTTTACTGTCGTCTTTCAAGGTAAAAGCACGTCGGATTTGCGCCTGTCCAATCCCGCCACTATTTAGCCCGATGCAAAGGGCCCTGTGACCTCTACCCCCTACTAAACCTCGTGTGGAAAGGGGTAAAGGGGTAAGTGACTGCTGTGGAACGTCAACTGGCTAATTTGTCAATGAAAATGATAGACAGTGACTACGATCTATCTGGTGAGTAAAACAGTGCAATTGGAAATGTAAATAATGTGTAAATAATGTGTAAACAGCAAGTGAAAGCAATGAATGTAAATATAAGTGAACAGTGGAAAATAGTTTTATAAGTTACTACAAGTGACAGTGCATAACACAGTGTAAATAAAATAGAAATGTAAATAATGTAAATAAAATACAGAATGTAAATAGAAATGTAAATGAGTAGTAATATAAGAATTCGAGTATATACCTTAGGAGTAATGAAAGTGAAAGTTTCAATCTAGCATGTATGAATACTATGAGTTATGAAAGTGAAAGTGACAGATTCTCTCTCAACGCTAGTATACTGGACGAGAAAGTGAATGCTACGTATTTTACTGAAAGAGAAATTGAATGCCTACAGTGACAATAAACTACTATTACTGAAGGTTTAGTAGGGGGTAGAGGTCACAGGGCCCTTTGCATGGGGCTAAATAGTGGCGGGATTGGACAGGCGCAAATCCGACGTGCTTTTACCTTGAAAGACGACAGTAAACTGAATACAGTGGGGTGGCTGCCTAGGGGGAGTGCAATGCTGCCAATGTCAGTGTCCTTACAACTGCTAATATATACGCTATGAAATGATTGGCAGGAAATCTAGACAATACATATCAAATTAGGTAGTTCCAGGTGAATGTAAATATCACTTAGGCTTCTCCCTTCCTTTCTGATATATATTTACCTTACGAGAATAGATTATACAGCATATTTCAAGGGGAAATAAACAGCGAATTTAGCGGATGAGTGCACGTGAGGTGTTGTCAGGTGATAATTAGCCAATTCCAGGTGTATGGCACTATGACTTACCTTATTTCTTTTTTGTATATATTATTTGGTATAAGAATTGGGCATAGGGCTTATTTCAATGGATGAAATCAGGGTGCCTAAATGGCTCGCTTGGTAAGCTGCTGTACTCACGCAGTTGCAAGCGCTGGTTCGAATCCTCGCAATATTTCATCCCTACGTGTCAGGTGGGGTTTGTGGAGGATTAGTGCCCCTCCCTGTAAAATAATTAACTCTAAGCCCTTGGCCACCCCGTTTGGGATACATGGCGTCTGGCAATGAATGAATGAAATCAGTGGAAAATTCCAGGGAAGATTTACTTGGCGTAGCACGGCCGGGCAGGCTATAGGAATGGGGAGAAATGGCTGAATTGTCGAAAATGGATGGGAGTACAGATGAGATTAGAAGTGCTGACTAGTGTTGGACATTGGCAGTACTGATAGATGATACAAGCCACCACTTGAAAGCACGGGTGAATTCAAAATAACAGAATTGCAAAAGTGATGCCCTGTGGTATGATCCCTTGCTCCCAAGCGTCACGAAAGTGACGCCCCGCGGTTAAGGGGTTAAGGGTATGGCACCTAACCTGGAGGTGCAAAGGCCCACTACAGTAACATGCAACAGCAGAAAATCCACCCATGATGGGTTTCCCCACAATTACCATAGGTTAGATTTGGATAGCCAAGGTTATGATAGGTTAGGCCAGTTTAGGATACTGGTAGTTATTTTGTGAAATCACCAGTCAATCTGTGAAATGGCTTTTTAAACCAGGATGATTTTGGTTAGATTTCAGTTAAAGTCAGGTCAGGTTTGGTTACATATGGCTAGGTTAGATTAGACTGGATTAATTTCGATTATGGTTTGTGCAAATTACCATAACCTAGTCATAACCTATACTAACCAAACCTAACATTAACATTGCCTAACCTACTGTAATTTAACCTTTCTTAAATAATGTAATTTAACCTCACCTAACTACAACCTTCATTTATAGTAATATAACCATGATCAACCCAAGTTAAAATCCATTTCACAAACTGACTAGGGTTTTCATTAAATTACATTTTCCACACATTCCTGTACGGGTAATATAAAATTAACCTCCAAATAGGCAACCTGACTTCAGATAAGTACCTTAACTATTAGGATGAAAACTGAATATATCCAAATACTGTTAACTGAAGTACTGCAATATCTCTAGCTGAAGCTGGTGGGTTAGGCTTAAGCTAGGAGCGACTAATCCAACAGAAGTCACACTTAATTGTTAATATATTGCTGAATATTAATATCTACAGAACATGCACTGAGCAAACAACTGTAACATTATACACGCGTTGGTACAGCCTGAATTATGGCTAAATGTATTGAAGAAACAGCATTAAACAGTATGTGCCACTACCACCTAGGTGACTACATCCACATATCACACATATTCCCCAGTTATGTCTTTATTACTAGAATATGATATCTTGATACCCAGTAACTACTTTTGATGCAAACCATTCCACTCCAAATAAGGTAATGAGGCAGTTGAATACGAGCGAGGAGCACCGCATACATCATCCACGACTTGTTGTTGTTGTCCAGGAAAGGCTCCTTTTGATTACTAGGGTTCCCCCAACCCTGCCTGTCCCATAAGGTGCTAACGAGCCTCGTTTTCCAATATGGCCATGCCCAGCCGAGGTTTTGAGTGTGCGCCTTTCACGAAAAAGTGATGTGTAATGGCGCCTTTGGCACAAAAGCCGCTGTCAAACGTTTTGAGTATCCGGCCCTTGGTTGCACACAAGCGACTCAAGGTCAGACTGCTGCGCGACTCAAGATCATGTCTTAGTTGGCTCCCACTCCTCCCGACTGGTCCTGAATCTGCTCTGCTCACGACTGCCTCACGACCACGTCACGACTGTCTGACGACAGGTCATGACGTCCTCAAGAACGTGACAAGATTACAAGGTGACTGCAAGGCGACAGAGCTACGAGTCTTCAGATTTTAAATTTTACGTTTTTGTCAGCCACAACCGTGACACGACCGCCCATGAAAGCAAGATGATTACATGACGCGTTTCAGGAATGCACCCCAACCCCCCATGACTCCCCCACCACTGACCCTTGAGGCAGAGCATCACACCAGGAGCACCAGTGACACCCAGTGGGGGGCAGGACATCACACCTAGAACACCAATGACACCCAGCATGGGGTGGGGCATCACACCTGGACCACCAGTGACACCCAGTGCACCACCATGGACCTGTCCAGTGTCTAGTTAGTTGATGAGGGACACGCAGTTGTAATACTTTTTTTTGTCGGTGACAGCATCACGACACACAATGACCGCATCACAACTCATCCAATTGAGCTAAGATTGCTTCACTCCCGACGTATGACACTCCTGACTGTGACGCAACTGTGTCATGACTTTTGGCAAATTGTGGGGCCTAACGAGTCGTCCCAGTGGCTCACGAGTGCCCGAAAGAGTCCAGGCTTTGCCGGCGAATCAAGGGAAAATTGATGAAAAAATGCGTTACAACCATGACTCGGGATGGGGTCAGACCTTGAGTTGCTTGTGTGTGACCGAGGCTTAAGCTGGAAAGCAGAAATTTTACCATAATATAGCCTTCAGCCAGATGCAGTGTGGGAGTGAGTATAGTTCCAATTGGTTGATTATTCTCTTAGACTGCCTGGGGTCAAAAATTGGGGCAGTTCCATTTATTCCGTTTCTTCAAGTCCGACTTTTACAGATTATTTAATGAATGGACGATTCCAGGAATCTGGTGTTTGGATTATTTTTTTCCTTCCTCAGTTCTGGTATTAAAAAAAAAAAAAAATGGAATGTCACAAATTTTCCATGCAGGATTAAAGCTAGAGGCACCACACTTGATGGACTAATAGATCGTTATGACATAAGGTGACATGCACAGTATCAGTTACCTTGACCTCAAATCCCATTATAGCTCGGCTTCTACTAGCAACACAGAGATAAGTTTTTATATATCAAAATTGTCCTTGGAGAATTTTACTGTGTTCTAGTTCTTCTTCTATTTCTTCTTCCTCTTCTTTTTCTTCTTCTTCTTCTTATTATTATTATTATTATTTGGAAAGAATGGGAGAGTGTTTTTGATTGGTGATATGAATGGTAAAATAGGGAATGTGAAGGTGGATGGAATAGTTGGTGAGTGGGGTGTGCCTGCTGAGATAGATGAGAATGGCAGTGCATTAGTGGACATTTGTGGTGGGAGGGGGTTAGTGATAGCCAATACCCTCTTCAGGCATTAAATGATCCACAGGTATACATGACGAGTGATGAGAAGGGTCGGTGGTGAACTTTTTTTTTTTTATGCGAGGAAGAAGGAACCAAAGGCCATGAGCCCGCAGTAACAGTTCCCTCCAAGAGAAAAACAAAATACAATAGAGAGCCAAATTCAAGATCCGATCATTTTGAGATGCCTGGACACACTACGTTTGAAAGACTGGAGATCATAGGCAGCAGGAAATACAGACAGAGGGAGACAGTTCCAGAGCTGACCTGTTGCATAAATGAAAGACTGGGAGTAACGGTTAACTCTTGCATTAGAGAGTTGGACAGAGAAGGGATGAGAGTTTGCTGCCAGACGGGTGCTACGCGCCCGTCGTAGAGGTGGAGGAATGCAAGCAGACAATTCAGAGGAGCAGTGACCATTAAAGTAGCGATAGAAAAGAGATGAAGATGCAACAGTGCGGCGAAGAGACAGAGGTTGAAGGGAGTCAGTAAGAGGAGGAGAGTTAATGAGACAAAAAGCCTTTGACTCCACCCTATTGAGAAGAGCTGTATGTGGGGAGCCTCCCCACACATGAGAGTTGTACTCCACACAGGGGTGGATAAAACCCCTGTATAGAGTCAACAATTGCGCAGGGGTAAAGAAAGAGCGGAGTCGGCTTAGCACACCCAATCTCTTGGAAGCAGATTTTACAAGAGATGCAATATGATCTTTCCAAGATAAGTCCCGAGTAAATGAAACCCCAAGCATGTTCAAGGATGATGCAGGATTAAGCTGAATATTATTAAACATTAGTGGGTATACCTGTGGAAGATTTTGTCGGGTTGATAGGTGTAAGAACTGAGTCTTAGATGCATTAAAGACAACCATATTATTATTACCCCAGTCAGAGATATGAGCCAAGTCAGATATTAGGTGTGCCATAGCCTCATCCCTTGTTCCTTGAAGTAATTGTTGAGATGGGCGTTGCGGGAACCGAATGGAAAGGTGAAGGGTGGAGTCATCAGCGTATGAGTGGATAGGGTTAGATGTACAGCTTAGAAGATCATTAATGAATAAAAGGAAGAGAGTAGATGATAGGACAGAGCCCTGAGGAACACCACTGTTGATAGATCTAGGAGAAGAACGATGGCCGTCTACGACAGCAGCTATAGAACGACCAGAAAGGAAGCTAGCGATGAAGGCACAGATAGAAGGATAGAAACCGTAGGAGGGCAGTTTGGAAATTAAAGATTTATGCCAGACTCGATCGAAAGCCTTTGAGATGTCAAGTGCAATGGCAAAGCTTTCGCCAAAGTCCCGAAAGGAAGATGACCAGGAGTCTGAAAGGTAGGTGAGAAGATCGCCAGTGGAGCGTCCCTGACGGAACCCATACTGACGATCGGAAAGAAGGTTGTGATAGGAAAGATGCTTTAAAATTTTTCTATTAAGAATTGACTCGAAAACTTTTGAAATACAGGACGTTAAAGCAATTGGACGATAGTTGGAGGGTTGGGAGTGGTCACCCTTCTTTGGGACTGGCTGAATGAGAGCAAACTTCCAGCAAGAAGGAAAGGTACAAGTTGACAGACAAAGGCGAAATAGTTTGCCTAGGCAGGGTGTAAGCACAGAAGCACAGTTCTTGAGAACAACAGGAGGGACCCCATCAGGCCCATATGCCTTGTTAGTACTGAGGCCAGTGATGGCAGAAAATACATCAACTGAAGAAATTTTAATGTCAGCCATAAGGAAGTCAGAGGGGGGAAGTGATGGAGGAACAGCACCGGAATCGTCTAAGGTGGAATTGGAGGAGAAAGTCTGTGCGAAGAGATCTGCTTTATCAGTAGAAGAAATAGCTACAGAACCATCAGAGTAGAAAAGAGGAGGGAAGGATGATGAGGTAAAGTTGTTAGAAAGTTTTTTGGCAAGGTGCCAGAAGGAGCGGGAAGAATTCGAGTTGGAGAGTTGAGAGCATTTAGTATGGATGAAATTATTTTTAGTAGAGCGAAGAACAGACTTAGCACGATTCCGGGCAGAAACGTAAAGATTATGTGATTCAGGGGTGAGTTGGCTCCGGTACCTTTTGTAGGCCTTCTCCTTGTTGCGGACAGCGTTAGAACAAGCGTGATTAAACCAAGGCTTTCTTGCGTTAGTCAAAGGATATGAGAAAGGAATGTATGCTTCCATGCCCGAGAGAATAACCTCCGTAATGCGCAAGGCACACTCAGATGGCTCACGGCCATGGAAGCAATAATCATTCCAGGGAAAATCAAAGAAGTACTGCCTGAGGGCCTCCCAGTCCGCGGCTCCAAAATGCCACAGACGACGTTTCCCTGGAGGGTCCACAGGCCGTACCGGAGTGACAGGACAGGTTAAGGTAATAAGGTTGTGATCGGAGGAGCCCAACGGAGAGAAAAGATTAACAGAGTAAGCAGAAGGATTAGTTGTGAGGAAGAGGTCAAGTATGTTGGAGCTCTCTCCAAGGCGGTCAGGGATACGGGTAGGGTGCTGTACGAGCTGCTCTAGGTCATTAAGGATAGAAAAGATGTAGGCTTGTTCACCAGGTGGATCTGTGAAAGGAGAGGAGAGCCAAAGGTGGTGGTGAACATTGAAATCTCCAAGAATGGAGATTTCAGAGAAAGGAGAAATGGACAGAATGTGTTCCATCGTAGAAGTAAGATAGTCGAAGAATTTTTGATAGTCAGTAGAATTAGGGGATAAGTAAACAGCACAGATATATTTAGTCAGAGAATGACAGGAAAGCCGAAGCCAGAGTGTGGAGAATTCAGAAGAATCAAGTTCAGGAACACGAGAGCAAGATAAGTCATTGCGTATGTATACACAACAGCCACCTTTGGCTTTGAAATGAGTATAGAGAAAGTAGGAGGATACAGAAAAGGGAAGGCAATGATTGATTTTGTGTGTGTGGATGAAAGGATGTGAAGATGTGTAATGGATGGAAGAGCTTATAGAGGTTGGGGGAGTGGACTTTCTGACCACTACTTGGTGATGGCCAGAATCAAGATGCAAATAAGATGGAGAAATAGAAGAAGGGAAGGACGGGAAGAAGGAGTATTTGCAAGGAAAGTGGAAAGGTTACGAGAGGATGAGAAAAAGGCAGAATATAAGAGAGAAGTGGAGGAACGATTGGCCAAATATGAACTGGAGCAGATGAGGGATGTGAAAGGTGTGTGCAGGATATTCACAGAAGAAATATGTGCAGCATGTGATGTGGTGTGTGGGGTGAAGAGAAGACGGAGGGGGGGTTCAAGGAAGAGCGTGGTGGAATGAAGAGGTGAGACAGGCTGTGGCACAAAAGAAGAAAGCATACAGTGATTGGATGAGAAATAGGGGCGTGGAAGAAGTAGAGAGGCGGAGGAGAGAGTTATATGTAGAAAGGAAGAGAGAGGTGAAAAGATTAGTAAGAGAGAGTAAGAAGTGAGTGGATGAGGACATTTGGAAGGAATTTGAGTGTAAAGTGTAGGGACTGTAAGAAAATGTTCTGGAAGGAGGTGAAGAGAGTAAGACAGGGTGGAAATGAAGTTAGCAGGGGAGTGAAAGATAAAAATGGTAGATTACTAGTGGAGAAGGGAGAAAAAGTGAGCAGATGGAGAGGACACTTTAAGGAATTGTTGAACATAGAGGATGGAAGTAATGCGAGTATACAGTAAGTGGCTGGGGAATGGCTGGGAGAAGGAGGGAGGTGAGAAGACAGGAAGAAATCAGTAGGATAGACGTTGTGAAAGCAATGAAGTAAGTAAAATTGGGGAAAGCCCCAGGAACTGATGGAGTGTGTGGTGAAATGCTGAAGCATGAGGGAGAGATAGTAATAGAATGGATGTGGAAGATGTGCAGATTGGCCTGGGAGGAAGGTAGAGTCCCGGAGGATTGGAAATCAGGTATAATTATTCCCTTGAACATAGGGACATTTGTCTTCTTAGTATAATAGGAAAAGTGCATGGTAGGATACTTATTGACAGAGAGAAAGAACAGAGAAATTAGTTGGAGAAGAACAGGGAGGCTTTAGGAAGGCAAGAGGTTGTGTAGATCAGATATTCTTAGATCTTTAGTGGAAAAGTTTCTAGAGAAGGGAAAGAAGTTGTATGTGCCTTTCATGGATTTGGAGAAAGCATATGACAGGGTGGATAGACAAGGATTGTGAAAAGTATTAAGAATATATGGAGTAGATGGGAAGTTGTTGAATGCTGTGAAGAGTAGGTATAATGGTTCTAAGGCTGCAGTGCGTGTGGTTGGTGAACTGAGTGAATTTTTCTCTTTAAAGGTTGGATTGAAACAGGGATGTGTCATGTCTCCATGGTTGTTCAATCTGTACATGGATGGGGTAATAAAAGAGGTACAAGGTAGGGTAGTGGATGTTGGAGTGGCCCTGATGAGAGAGGGTAGTGTTTGGAAACTCCCTGTACCGTTGTTTGCAGATGATACTGTGTCGTTGAGTGAAGATGAAGGCTAGCTACACTTGGTGGATGAGTTTGGGAGAATGTGTAAGAAACGGAATCTAAATGTGAATGTAGGGAAGAGTAAAGTGATGGTCTTTGAGAGAGGTGAAGACAGTGAATGTGCAGCGAGGTTGGATGGTGGGGAATTGCAAAATGTGAGTACGTTTAAGTGCTTGGGTAGTGTGATGAGTAAGGATGGAGGTTTGGAGGGTGAAGTGCTTGAAAGAGTACAGCAGGGAAGAAAGGTTGCTGGTTCTTTGAAAGCAGTGATAAGGAACAGGGAAGTGAGCATGGAAGTGAAAAAAGTTACTATATGACAGTATTGTGATACCAACTCTAACATATGGAAGTGAAGCTTGGACGTTGTTGGAAGGACACAAGTCAAGAGTGAGAGCAGTGGAAATGAGTTATTTAAGAGGAGCCTGTGGAGTCACATGGAGAGACAGGCTGACAAATGAGGATATAAAGGAGCATTGTGGTGTGGATGTGGATGTGATAGGAAGCGTTAGGAGGAATACACTGAGGTGGTTTGGCCATGTGGAGAGGATGGAGGGTGAAAGACTGACGAAGAGAGTGTATGTGAGTGAGGTGGAGGGAGGGAGAGGGAGGGGGAGGCCGAGGATGAGATGGAGGGATGGGGTGGAGAGGTATATGAGAGAGGAGGGTGTGAGTTGGGAGCAGGGCAGTGAAATGGCGGGGGACAGGGGGACATGGAGGCGATTTGTTTGTGGCCACCCCAAACGGGATTGAGGCGTCTGGCAATAGATAGATAGATTATTATTATTTTCAGTAGTAGTAGTAGTACTAGTGGTAGTAGTAGTAGTAGTAGTAGTATGCAATAGGAAGGAAATACATCTATGGGATTATGGGTCTCTTGTGGAAATCTAGTTTCTGCAGGAATTTCATCCACGACAGACGAAAAGCTCATGCAGGAAATTATGCCTGTGGAGAAAATGTCCCCCACAGATAGGAAATAGGTCCATGTTGTAAACAGGTCATGAAGTGAGATTATTCCATGACGAAAATTACTCCAGAGAGAAAAGTGGTATAAGGGATGCATAAGTTCAGGGGGAAGTATAGGTACTATGTAGAAAACTGGTTAGTGGCAGAAACTAGGTCTGCGTTAGTGGCAGATAATTGAGTCATGGGGGAAAACAGGTCCTGAGAAAACCGACCCATGGGTGAAAATAGGTCCTGAAAATCCGACCCATCGGGAAAAATAGATCCTGGTAAAACAGACTCAAGGACAAAAAACGATCCAATAGGCAGGTCACCGAAGGACATTGGGTTTGTGTTGGTTGACCCGAAAAATGTTTAGTAGGTGACAAGCTTATATGTGAGTGAAAACTACATGATAAGCATGGAAGAATAACTCTATATGCATATAAGTGTATAAGATCACTGAAAGTGTGTGCATATTTTAAGCAACCGTACCTGCAAAAGGTGTAAGCAGAGGGTTCCTTGCATCACATACAACGACAAAGAGGGTGATCAGCAGCAGACTATGCTTCATCATCCTTGGGGCCAATATCTGTGAAGGCAATCAGCCATTTAGCAATGTAGAAAGCTCATCTATCATGCAATACTCCTTTTCTCAACAATAAGATAAGAGTCAGGAGCCAGGGTACTACGTACTGGCATTTAAGGAATGGGCGAGAAACCCAGATAACCCAGGTGTCATCAATTTAGCAATGATCCCGAAACAACTCTTAAACGGAAACCTTTATGGTTGCCATCTAGTAAAAGAACCTGAAGCCAAAAGACCACAAAGCATCGATTTCGTTATGTGGTTTGCCACACACCACAGTAAATATTTTCCTTGATTACAAGAAACCATTTAGCTTGTAACTCAGGGTAGAATCGCCAGAAGGGTCCATTAAATGCAGCAAATGGATGATGGCTGCCCCCACTTACCATTGAGATCATATGACAAAATATTATATCTCATTGGTTATGCATGAAGAAACATGTCAAAAGGCTTCCAAATGTATATGAGGGTACTGCTATTGTATGTAGTAATGGTTCACAACTAAGAAATGCACTTCAATTATAAGTTAATAATTGCTCCTACTTCCAATTCTCGACAGCCTATTTATGTCAAAAGGGGTGTCCGCATTTAGCTGGCTGTAGGGTTGGCTCCATTCACTTCTGCTGCAAGCAACAAGGAGTTTTATATCCTTGAATTCGCTGAAGTAAGTCCAACCAAAACATCGACAGAGCCAGCAAACGTGTATGCAATCTTCTCCTTAAAAAGGACCGCCCATTTCAACTCAGAAACAGAGGAGAGCAACCCAGTAGGATTGGTACTGGCAAATAGAGGAGGCCCATAATGCACGTAGTATAGCCTGTGCGACATTAGGTGGATAGTGGGAGGTTACAACCCGCAATAAAAATACCATGCATAATGATTCAATGCTGAATGCAGTTTCTCTGTTAGGGGGTTGGTAAGGCATGCCTTTCCCAAAGGCTGTGGAGTGGGGCACTCCCTTTGCAGTACTCTGGTGTTAAAAGCAGATTTCTCCCAGTCAAGACTGAGCTTGCTAACAATGTTTGGGAGAACTTTGGATGCATTGGGGGAATCAGATGTATGAGTGTCCACTTTAATCAGTATTCTTCTAATGCATCCAGTCACCTGTCGGCATACAGCGTATCTTGGATAGGTATAGCAATAACTGCATTGTGTTGTTGGTGACAAAGAGGTCCATGTGAGTGTGACCAGACCTAAGAACCAGTGAGTTAAATATACCCCACCAAAGAATCCATTCATCTAAGGCCATCTTGAACCTCCAAAGAGTATATGCCCTCTGGTTCTTCTCTCTAGAAAGTACTGACAGGTACCTATGGCGATGGTGGATGAGCTGCTGGATTTCTTCTGTCTGTGCCAGTAAGGACTCTGACCTTGACGTACCACATTATTTGATGCAATATTCTGTTACTTAGTTGTCCATTTGGACTACCCTTAGCTTCCTGACATATATGTGCATGACATTATGTGCTTGACATGCTCTGTCTCTGTCCAGGCCTCCTACTGTTAGTGTCCCTCTCATGACTGCATGTTCCATCCCAAGTCTGAGGCACTGGCTACGATCATGAGTTAAGGGAGTCTGGTACCATCCATCATCAAAACAGTCTCCTGAGGCCGGCACAGACTGGATGGAGCATGTGTCGAGCGCAGCATCCTTTCTGCTGGGATCACGTTTACTTCCCGTGGTAGATTGCCATGGCACAACCTGCCAAGGGAAAATACATTCAATGCTAAGTTCATTGACCACAACAGAGACTCCCAGCATCTTTGTGACTTCAGGTTGGTAAGATCTGTCCTGAACAAATTTTCCCATAGGCAGCATGCATTGTCCAGAGAAACGCATACTTAGACTCACCAGCAGTCCTATACCAGGCCAAACCAGATTATTGCTTCACAAATCCTGCAGGGGTATGGTTAAGGTGAGAGAGGACCAACAGTCCACCAGATAGATCCACCACCCTTTTTTCCAAGCATGATGTCCATATGAGACCTTTGCCTAGCAGATTGGCCTCATGGAGGATGGCTTTATCTTGAGGTATTCATTGACTGAATATAATTAAAATCTGGCTGTGCAGCTGCCAGGGTCGTATGACGCCAGACAGGGTAAAAGACGACGCAAATAAAAAAGTGCATAATCAAAATAAAGTTAATATCCATTAGTAGAAATAAAACACTGAAAATAACAAAAGAATAGTGTACAAAGTGTCAATTACTTATAAAGGTGGAAGGTGGCCCACCTCCTGAAGAAAACTAAAAACATCAGTAATATCGCCGGAGGCTCCACCGTTCATCTAGAACAGACAGTAGGCACCATCTGGTCTCTTATGTCTACAGAGGAATCACTGACCTAGGTCCCCCAGACTTGGACACTCGATCAGCAAGTGACGGTCAGTAAGGGAAACATGGCAATCATCACAGTATGGCTGAGTCCCACCAATCATCAGGAAACCACGACTAGCAAGTGACGGACGGTAAGGGGAACATGGCAATCATCACAGTATGACTGAGCCCTACCAATCATCAGGAAACCACGCATAAGCCGAGAGTGCCCAGTGCAAAGCCTGGCAAGAGCCACCTCCAATCGCCGAGGCATGAAGGGGAGAACCCTTGGCACAACCACTCCCTGAAAAAATTCTATTAGCTTATTATGAGCAACACCAAACCCACTGTCTCTTCCAGCACGTACGAATCTCGAAAAGCCAGTCAGGTGTTACATTGGAAGATGGGAAGTGGGTAGTCAGTACGTGGCTGCCAAGAAATTGCAGCTTTAGCCAAAGTATCTGTCCTCTCATTGCCCACCACACCTACATCCAGGGGAAGCCAACAGAAATCCATATGTCACTTATGATGACCAAGAAGAAAAAGCCACTCCAAAAATGATAAAACCAGTGGATGGGATGCACTAAAATACTCCAGGCAGAAAGAACACTACGGGAGTCACTAAAAATCACAAATGCAGATTAGAGGGGAGAAAAGGGATTTGGAGAGCATATAAAATCAGTTCCGCCATATACACTGGAGCAATACCAGGAAGGCTACCTCCCCCCTCTACTGAAGGAAGGGAAGACAACACCAATGCTTATTCCAGTATCAGTCTTACTCTAGATCCATCAGAATAGACAAGAACAGAAACCCTCATGGGTGGAGGCATGTTCTAAAAGGAGAAAGAGGGACACTTGAGGGGGAATTATGCCCTTTTTTCCAACAACAGACCTACTGGATGTAACAAGAGGGAGTAGCCAAAAACCGACACTCAGGTTCCAATGTGGACACAGACTGTCAATCGTGAAAGAGAGAGGGCTAATATAGCAGATCGGACCATGGCACAAGAAATTCGGTCTGGAAGGCAGTGAAAATGATACCAACGCCTCATCATCAAAGATTGGCGACACAAAGCCAAAGGGAGGGCACCAGTATCCACCATTTATCCATCTATATACCTAGGCTGCTTCCCCCAAGGAAAGGGAGGTAGCCGAGACAGGATGACACACTCCTCATTTACTCATCCATTCAAACACATTCATTCGCATCTTAGCCCCAAAGGGGAGAAGGGACAGATCCTCACCACATCACACCACACAAGGCTCAACTGCACAGTGCAATCAGTGACATCCGCAGCAGGGCCCGACAGCAGAACTGGTTTACTCCTGCCACATCATAATAGACCCATCCCCTTACCCACACCTGACCTGACTAGCTGATCAGACCAAATGCTGAATAATATCCCCTCAGGGCTGCATCATCATTTATTCATTCACGATTTCTCTCCATTTATTTATGTTACTGTACACACAGCCACTCTTTCTTGCTCAACAGACATCCCTCTCGCATCCAGCACTCTATTCACACTGTCCATCCATCCTATTCGTTGTCTCCCTCTCAGCCTTACACCTCTCACATCAGATCTATACTCCATTTTTTTTTATTGAGGCGAAGATGCACTTGACAGGTTGATGATGACTTGCTGAATGCAACATGTCCAAAAAATATTTACTAGCCCTAATTTCCCCCTCAGATATTTGTTGTCAGTTAATAATGCTAGATTATGAAGTAATGTTGCATTCAGCCAATAATCACCAATCTCTCAAGTTCATCTTCGCCTCGATAAAAAAAACGGAGTATAGCTATCTTTTCACCAATCGCTCATTATCCATTCTCTCCATATGCCCAAACCATCGCAACACCCTCTGCTCAACTCTACCAGCCATCTCCCGAACAACTCCTGTTCTCCTTCACACTTCATCATTTTGCACTCGATCCATACACGTCACTCCACACATACTCCTCAGACACCTCATCTCCATTACGTTCAAACTTTTCCTCTCTGCTACACCAATATTCCATGTTTCAGCCCCATATAACGCAGTCGGTACCACAACATCCTCATACAGCCTTCTCTTTACATCCATTCTAAGCGAGCAACATCTAAACACTTTTTTCATTCTTCCTTGCACCTTACCAACTTCGTTCATTCTAAACTTCACTTCTGCATCTATTCTTCCATCCACAGCAACATGTGACCCTAAATATTTAAAACACTCTACCTCCTCATGCAATACACCATTCAAAACTATATTCATTCCCCTACCATCTATCAACCTCATACACTTCATCACTTTACTCTTATTCTCATTTACTTTCAATTTCCTCCTTTCACACACCGTTCCAAATTCCTCTACCAACTGTCTCAATCTCTCTTCTGAATCTGCCACCAGTGCAGTATCATCTGCAAACAGCAGCTGCTTCAGATTCCACTCTCCACCATCAATATTCACCAGACTCAGACCTCCGCCTAACACTCTTGCATTCACCTCCCTTACAACACCATCCATATAAATATTAAACCAAGGCGACATCACACATCCCTGTCGCAGCCCCACTCTCACGGGAAACCAATCACTCACAGCATTTCCAATTTTACACACGCTCTACTATTTACATAAAAACTTTTCACCCCTTTTAGTAACCTACCGTCAAGTCCATACAATCTTAAAAAAGTCCACAAAGCCTCCCTATCAATTCTATCATACGCTTTCTCTAAATCCATGAATGCCCAAAACACATCCTTGCCTTTTGCTAAATACTTTTCACACATTTGTGTCACTGCGAACACCTGTTCCACACATCCCCTCCCTCTCCTAAAGCCACACTGATCATCACCAATCACTCCCTCTGTACCCTCTCTAACTCTCATAATTAACACTACCATACACCTTACCTTCAACACTCAACAGACTTATACCCCTAAAGCTAGTACATTCATACTTATCACCCTTGCCTTTATACAACGGGACCACACAAGCACTTGCCCAGTCAATTGGCACCATACCTTTCACAAAGCACACATTCAACAACCTTACTAACCAGTCAACAAAAGTCACTCCACCACCCTTCAGGCATTCCACACCACACCCATCCATACCTGCAGCTTACCCTGTTTTCATCTCCTTTACTGCCTTCTCCACTTCCTCCTTCGTGATCAAAGAATCATTCAACTCTCCCAACACATTTATTCCTTGCACCCTTCCATCCGCCACAATCTAGGCCACCCTTTCCTCCTCTACATTTAACAATCTTTCAAAATGCTCTGCCCATCTCTTCCTTACTCCATCCATCTCAATTAACATCCTTCCATCCTCTGCTTTTACTTGCTCTTCCTTCCCAGACTCTGCCTTCTGCACCCTTTTCACCTCCTTCCAGAACATTTTCTTATTCTGCTGAAAATTTTCAGTCAGTCCCCTACCCGACCTTGCATCTGCTGCCCCTTTAGCATCACCCACAGCCCTTATCACCCTATTCCTCTTTTCCTTATACCTCTCATATGACACCTCATCCTTCCTCTGCAGCCACACTTCATATGCACGTCTCTTCTTAGCCACAACCATACTTACTTCCTCGCACCACCATTCACTTCCTTTTCTTACACCACCACCCACACGTCTCACACCACACACCTCTTCTGCATGCCCCACCACAGCACTATTAAACAACTTCCATTCCTCCTCCACACTGCCATTTTCCTGATCTTTCACTGCGTTCCACTCATCTTTCAATTTCTCCTGATACTCTATCATTTTCTCTCTTTTATCCAACTCACTCATTTTCAAAACCTCCCTGCCACACCTAAATCTCCTAGCTCTCACCCATCTATTACCTACTCTTAACTTTCCCTCTACCAGGTAGTGGTCAGACATACCTCCACTCTCCCCTCTCAGAACTCTCACATCCAACAATCTTCCTATTACATTCCTAGACACAACCACATAGTCCATCAATGCTTTATCCACAACCATTCCACCCTCATGTCTCACCCATGTATACTTATAAATATCTTTCTTCTCGAACAGTGTATTTCCAATCACCATCTTTAGCTCAACACACATCGCTATCATTCGTTCCCCATTTTCATTTCTTCCAGGCACACCATGCATACCGACTACACCTTCAACTGCTACATTTCCCACTCTAGCATTCAGATCTTCTATCATTACCACATTCACATTTGCTCCAAAACTCTGCAGACACTCATCAACATCATTCCAGAAAGACTCTCTCTCTTCTTCATCCCTTTCACTACCAGGCTCTTATGCACTCACAAACACCCACAACTCACAATCAAATTTCGCTTTCACCCACATCAGTTTCGATGACACCTCTTTCCATTCAATCACACACTGCTGTACTTCCGGACTCACTAACAAGGCCACACCTTCTCTTGCCCTTCCTCTATCAACACCTGACAATCTTCCATTCACACTTCCAAACATAGACTCACTCTTCCCTTTCATCTTCGTTTCACTCAAAGCTAACACATCCAACTTTCTTCTCACAAACATTCTCCCAATCTCCTCCCTTTTAGCCTCAATCGTACTACATCCACGCACATTCATAGACCCAATCTTCAGGGTACAGGGATAACTCAATCCCCCATCCTTTTCTCTGGCCTGTCTTTTTTTAGGAACTAAAAAACAGAGGAGGGGGTCCCTGGTCCCCTCACCCCGCCCCTTTTAGTTGTCTTTTACTATGCGCAGGGAATACGGTGGCAGTATTCTTCCTAACACAACCTGCAGCATCCACCAACAATCTCATAATCTGGGATGACCTTAATGTTCCAGTTGCCAGATATACACCAGTATGATGCACAGTATCTAGTATCCAGAGACGGGAATCTGTTGCAGAGGAGTAGACTTCACATCATTATTCAAGTCTAGAATGGATAAGAGACCTATGTAAGAGGAGGAGGGTCTGACGATCAGCACTCCAAGAAGTATGACCCAAAATCGTCAGAAGACTGAGTGCTTTAATGCAAGATGCCTTCACAGGATATTCACCAGCCATAGAGATACAAGTTAGGGTCTGGATGAATCCCCAAAGATGATAAATAGGCACAGTCACTGTCATAAAAACGGAAGCCACAAGACTCAGCCCTCTCAGAAATTCTGTTAAGACCCAGCTGCAACTTCCTCTCTATCAGAGACATTCCAGATGCCTCGGACACCATCAGGAAGTGTTGTATGCCTTCTCCAGATCGAAGAAGACCGTGACCTGGTGTTCGTTAGTGGAGATTCCAAGGCCAGTTGGGCATCAGTGGTAGATTGCATTTTCCGAAAACCATATTGGGCTTGTGATAAGTAATTGCTCCTCTCTAAATACGAAATGAACCGGCCAACATCTTGCAAAGACAAGAGGTTAGAGAGATGGGACGATAATTTGTCCCCTGCAGATGATCCTTTCTGGGCTTAGGGATGGGGATAGCCACAACAACACCCCGAGAAGATAGAAACTCACCAGTACACTTAATTCTGTTATATAGTGCCAGTACAAAGGAAAGGGATTCGTCAAACATATGACATAAAAAGGCATATGGATTATCATCACAGTCGGGAGACGAATCATGACACTGTGAAAAAGCCACCCAAAGCTCAGAAACAGAAAAGGGGACATTGTAAGACTCTCCCTCAGATGTGAAGCTGAAACTACAGGATTTCAAGCACCGACATTGGCATGCCGAAGGTGATTCAGTGTTCTTTTTGGACACGCAAGCAAAATGCTTGACAACCACTTCAGCAACATCAAAGGGATCAGTCACAGCCCCATCTTTATCAGATAATACAGGAGGGGAAGGAACATGAAATTTGCCAGAAATTTTTCTGACCCAGTTCCACACTTGGGTGAGAGAAGTCCTCAAGCGCAGGGAGGGAATGTACTCCTGCAATGAAGCATGTCTGGCCTCCTTCAACACGCCGCTTGCATGAGCACGCATCCTTCGAAAAGCCACCAAATATTGAGTGTCCCTACAATGACAGCAAAGCCTAGAGAAGGCAACCTAGTTAGCCCTCACTGCAGATAGTCCAAGAGATGAGACCCATTTATTCTTATGAAAGTACCAGATGTTTTGTTGTTTTTTTTGAAAAGGGTGTACCTTGGGTCATTGGAAATGGGTAGTCTTAAGTTTCAACAGTGGTGGGTGTGGACGGTATTAATACCTTTCCGTCATTTTGCAACCGCCACCGATTCATCAAAATTATGGGGTATGACAAATGTTAAAGCCCGTACCTGATAAGATATTTTATGCAGAACAGTGAGCTATGCGTCGAAATACTTGCTACTGAGTTGTCTTTCAATGATATAACACTCACATATATCGGGCCATTACTGAGGTCAGTAGAGGTCAAAAGGTCACATGACCAAATTCCACAGAAAATCAGATATCTCTGCAATTAAAGCTCTTGTATGGTCATGTATTGATAGGGGGACACAAACAAACACATGTAACTTAAACTAGGGTTGTATTGGCAGTTTTTGAAATAAGAATTATTTCAATTGTATGGTACGAAAGGGTTGTGACAACGATCTGTATTCAATTTAATTTTGCAAGTTTACAAATTCAGTTATATCTTTCATGTAAAATGTTGTCCATACAAAACATTGCCTTGTGGTTAACTACCAAACAGGAAAAATATCTCCTGTAAAGATTAAAGGGTTTATGTAAGGTTTTAGGTTTAGTCTTCATCAATAACTTCATCAGAAGACACATCATATTCTGGCATGTCGTCATCCTCACTGTCATTGTCCTCATCTACACTGATACTTGCTGGAGTTTGGGGCCCCTCAAAACAAACCACTCGCAGTTTGTTATCTTAGACTGTCCAACCATGCCCATCAGGCCTAAATCTAATTGGTTTATGGAGTGTTGCATTCCTTCACAACATTGCCACATTGTTCGTACGTTTTAGTTTCTGCTGAAGCACTGCTCTGCAGGGAGGCAGACAACATGGATCAGACGATTTAATTTTCTCCAGAGGCTGGCCAGACTTAGATGGTGCATAGAGCTTCCTGAATAGGTGATAACGTGCGAGGTTGACATCAGACATGTGAATCCCGCATATAGCACAAACAAACTCTTCCATTGTAGCTGCGACATCTGCATCCACAGAACTGTACGTACCCAGTTTGCTTAATGCTGCAGCAAATCGTCTATCTTTCACCATTATTTCAAATGGTCTTGACTTACCCTTCCACATGAATGATGCTGTATAATCACAGCCAGTGAATGCATGAAGACTAGGTAATGCAGCACACATATCCTGTGTCAGGTCTATTGTATGGAATAGATGTCTGTGAAACGCCGGGTGTTGTCCGAGTTCTTCCCAGCATCCATCCATATACTTGCACTGACCTGATCTGCAAGATAGATGAGCAGCACAAGGACGTCGGTATCATCACTCCGAACAACTATCACTTTAGGTGCTTCAAGATCACGTTGTGAGACATACTGCGTGTGGAAAAGGAGTCTCGTGTCTGCCTCTTCATGACTGCTGTTTAGTTCATCAACCTGGCTACACTGTACTTCTCCTTGTTTAGCTGTATATTTGAAGCAAGACTGGCCAATGCCGAAGTAGATTGTATGTCCCTCCACTACAGGTGCATATTCTGGACACAGCCATTCTCGTGCAAGGAAGTTCAACAGCTCAGTTTTGAATGTACTTGACTGTAGAGCACCACGAAAATCAGGTGGTCTTCGCTGAGATGAACCTGGAATTTTATGTACAGTATGAGAATCTCCACGTTCCTCATGGTCATATCCCTTGATTGATGGCCCTTCTCTATATGTGTCACAAACAAGATGCACTTCTGCAGCAAAAGAATAGGCTTGCAAGAGAATGGTCTTGGCTATACCACCATAGGTTGCTCGGGGGTTTGAAAGGGTGTGTAGAAGGAACATGGTATCAATCAGATACACATCTACTTTGGTAGGTTCTCTCTTATTAGTTATCCTAGCCTCAATTTTCTTTGCAAGAGAGAATTTAGGTGTCTTGTTCATTGCCCCATCAAGATGACAGAGTGACAATGGCACAGGAGTCAGAGGGTATGTAAGGACGTTTGCTAAGTCTACATTGTTTGAAGCAGCCAGTTACAGCAGCCAGCCAAACAAATCGCTGGTGCACCTCATCTCCATCTTTTGGTCTTTGGTAGAGATTTTGACTTTGACTGCATCATTGCCAAGGTTCTTAACCTTTTGACATTTGATTGGCTTTTCAAACCTTCCAGGATTATCCTTGCACTCACTCACAAACTCCTGGTACCACTGAGCTCTCTTTTAAGCAATCTGGGGCAGGTCAACTTTTACCTCATGTGGTGCCGCCTTTCCTGTTGTTAGACAATAGAGCCGGTCATCAGCTAATGTAAAGGGATTTAGCATATCTTCTATCTGTTTTATTATGCTGATCAAGTCTGAGTTGTTCTTCGCTATTCTTGATGGTTTTAGTACTTGGGCTGGCTCCTCAGATATGACAAGGCCTGCCTTATCCAAAAGGGCACTAACTATGCTGCCACGAATAGACCTAGTTACAGTCCATCCTTTTCTCGCACTAACATTTTGCTGAAGGCTGTGATACCCCACGACTAGATACAGCCTCTCTGTTAATTGTTTGCTCTAATGTTAGATCAACAGCACTTCGGGATAATTAATTTGATGTACGGCGAACAGAGAGAGCACCTCCGTCAAACATATGACGTATTCCCTCATGTGTGTACTCCATGTTTATCAGGTTCAGGAGGTACTTTGTCATCCATCTTGCATAATTTGGACGGTGGGTAGCAAAGAAAATGTGAAACATCAGGCCAAGCACATATATGTAGAGGTCTATATCATTTGTTCCACATGCCCTGTCTAAATGTAGATAGAGATGAACAAGATCAACATAGATGATCCAGAACTTTGCTGTTGCTCCATGGTCTCCTTGACGTGTGTTGTCAGAGAATTTCTCATATCTTTCCAATAGATTTGTAATTCCGTCAGAAATCATGAAAACTGAGAGGGATTCCGGGGTAGGATTGGCAGCCAAGTGTTTCAACACAGCAATGCACTCATTGGACAGAGCTCCATGTAGTTCAAGAAACTGTTTAAAATGAAGATTCTGTATGGCTGTGGTGGTAAGTAGGGGATGCAAACGCTTGCACCTGTTAAAGTGTTTTCCTCCAAGGAATCCACACACTGAGACTGAGGCTAACATATCAGCAGAACATAGTATCTCAGCAGCCCCAGGAGATTCTGCAATGTACCCCAGTTCACCATAATATGCCTTGAAAATGTGGAAGGTACCAAAGGATATAAATACATTATCAAACTAAGGGGACTCTTGAGCCTGTATCTGCAGTGCAGGTTTTGCAATTGCCAAATTAAAGTGGACAATGGCATATTTTTCTCCACATTCACGGGTGACTTTCTAAGATCTTACAAGACTTTCCCTCATGACATCTAGTCGTATAGGGGGAGTTCAATGTTCTCCATATAGCCAACTACCTGCTGTGGCAAGGCGTCATTACACACTAAGGAATTCACCCCCGCACCACATTGGTGTCACCTGCTTTTCATGACAAGATAACATCCAGATTAGATTAAGATTCTTTGCCCTTTCAAGGCTGACAGTAGGTGGATCCACTATATGGACCTCATAACTAAATCCTGTCATTGATGGTCGGCGCTTGTATGGCACAATGGTTCTCTCTGGAGCTTGATACTGCCTTTTCTGCTTGGTGGGCCTTTTTAAAGGAAAACCTTGCCCATGACACACAGGTTCCTCTTCAACGACTGGATTTGAAATTTTGTTTTGCTAACGGATACCAACCGTATCATGAAGCGTGTCTTTTCCTGATAACTTTTCAGGCAGTTAATCGCAGTTGTCCCAAGAAAGGCCAGTTGATAAACCTGGCTGCTGCAGCAGTATGTCCGGTATTTGTCTATCTCTGTCTGATATGTTTGAAGCAAGTTCGGTCTCAATTTCCTCTGCAGTATGGCTACATATCGAGTGTCCAAAACGGTTTAATATTTCACGGATTCGCCTACTCCCTGTCAAGCTTTTCATTCCTAATCCCATACACAGGTGTTTTGAAGGTTTTACTTTGCCCTTGCTCACACAAAACAAATCATCCTCTGATAGAGATGATGTCCATCTGCTTATTTCTTCAGCTGCATAATGTGTTCTTGCCTCTTGAGTACCAGACAGAAGAGTCTCAGAGAACTTAATCAAAATGTCTGGTGGCTTTGATTGCCCATTCTGGAAGTCATGTAGGGTTAATGGAGTTGGAAGTTCAGATACATCCTTCATGAGTTCATATATTCTGCTTTGTAATATTCGAGCAGCTTCTACCACAGTAAATTCCTTGGGTGTGCTACAATGGGATGCCATCTGGAGTAGTTTCCTTTGATGTACTACTAGAAAAAAGTACCAATCCATGCTTATTACTTAGTTTATCCAATTTTACCCTCTTACCAAAATGTTGTGACATATCTTCCTTAATGGTAAAACGTTTATATGGCTCAACTGTAAATCCTTTTTCCTTAGCTGTCCTTTCGATAATCTCACAGTAGTGATGATGGAGTGATGTGACGTATTCCGGTCAGTTGTTCCGTATGACAGATGCCTCAATACATCAGAAAAGTGAATCAAGGGCATCTTGATACACCTGCACTAGTTCACTGTTGTCCTGTTTTGACAAAACACATTTTGCTCTGTTCATGTAATCTCGTTTGCACTCATTGTGGTATTTCACGTCTTTGGCGAAAATTTCAATGTCACTTATTTTAGCCAACATTGGACCATCATTTAATGCATGAGCTGCGTCGTTGACATTTTTGGAGGCACTGTCAAATTTACAGCTGACCAGTGAGACTTCTTTACCTTTAATCTTTCTGCTCACTTTATTGCAAAAAAATGCATACTGATAAAAAAAAAAAAATGCTGATGTAGTGTTTTTGTTGCAGGCACTTACTTCTCAGAGTGCACATCAGGTTTTACAGCGTGCAGTTTCCTCTGGATTCTCACCTGGAACACAAAGGAGAAAGGAATGTAACGTCAAACTGCAATTTTACACAATACACAATTGAATTAGTTTCATTCCACCACTTCTGACTGGTTAACCACATGTCTTGGATTTATTTGACAAATCAGGTGCAACATCCCTAAAATCACCTAAGTTTATCAAGCTGTCACGACTAATGCATATCATCAAATTGAGCTAAACATTTTTAAAATAACTGCCTGCATGGCCCTAGTTTCAGACACGGGTGTTTGTTTGTGTCCCCCTATCAATACATGTCCATGCAAGAGCTTTAATTGCAGAGATATCCGATTTTCTGTGGAATTTGAGGTCATGTGACCTTATGACTTCTACTGACCTCAGTAATGGGAAGATTTGTATGGGTGTTATATTTTTGAAAGACAACTCAATAACAAGTATTTTGACGCATAGCTAATTGTTCTGCTTATAATATCTTATCAGATATGGGCTTTAACATATTTTGTCTTAGCCCATAATTTTGATGAATCAGTGGCGGTTGCAGAATGATGGAAAGGTATTAATTCCGTCCACACCCACCACTGTTGAAACTTAAAACTACTAATTTCCAATGACCCAAGGTACACCCTTTTCAAAAAAAAGCAACAAAACATCTGGTACTTTCATAAAATTAAGGGGCCTCATCTCTTAGAGTAAGAGGTGCATTCAGGGGTCCACTAAGGAACTGGACGTTTAGGAAATCGACCAGAAGTTTTGGGAATAGATAACAGAGCTGCTGAGTGCATTACATTAGTTATATACGCCTCATCAGCACTACCAAAACCGTCCACAGTGCGGTCAGTGGAACATAACTCCCTGAAATGTGGCCAGTTCGCCTTATCCAGGCATCAGCAACGAAGACGACATTGTGGCTCACACCTAGCAGAAGTTAAAAAAAAAAAAATTGGGAAGTGATCACTGCCATGCAAATTTGGCAACATACCCCACCTAAAATCTAAAATAGCAGTAGCTGAGCACAGAGACAAATCAGCTGAGGTGAGAACACCAGCCCGATTATTAAAGTACGTCATCTCACCTGAATTCAAAACCCCCAACTCCTCATCCTCTTGGGTTGGTCATACTCTCATTCCACACTGGATGATGACCATTCAGATCGCCCAGTAAGAGAAAGGGGGATGGAAGGTCACAAAACAGGTGAACAAGATCTACCTCCTTAACACAAGCACTGAGAGGGAGGTAAAGACTACACACCATATATTGGTGGCAAAGGAAAATCTGAATGACAACAGCTTGCAGTGGCGTTGAAAGACTCAGACAGGGGAATAGGACATCATAACAAACTAGGATTGCAGTACCACCATGATGTCCTTGGCGAGGAAGAGGGTCAGAACATAATACATGGTCACCAGGAGGACCAGACGGAGCATCATCCCCAACCATGGGTCTCCTGGATGTACAGTATATATGCATACTGAGGAAAAGCGGGGAATAAGACTATGCAATTCCTCCCAACAAGCACATAAACCATGACAATTCCATTGAATTATAGATCCTATAATGGAGTGGCAGTATATCAGGTTGCATCCAGTACCAGAGTTCTGGACACTAGGAACCTTGACAGGTCTCTGAGTACCTGGCCAAGGGTTAGGATTAATAACAGGTTTTCTGACCACAGCTAACCCTCTGGAGGAGGAATCCGAGATACCCGGTTTTGAAGACAGCAAAGGGGAGGTAGAAGAAGAAATCGGGACAATGGTCTTCTTCTATGGTGCAGCAAGAGATGGTTTGGTAGGGGGACTGCAAGCTGCCTTAGCTGGAACAGAGCAGCAGTGCCATTGCAAGGCCTCAGTACTAATAAGGCATATGGGCCTGATGGAGTCCCTCTTGTTCTCAAGAACTGTGCTTCTGTGCTTACACCCTGCCTAGGCAAACTCTTTCATCTTTGTCTATCAACTTGTACGTTTCCTTCTTGCTAGAAGTTTGCTTTCAGTCAGTCAGTCCCAAAGAAGGGTAACCACTCCCAACCCTCTAACTATCGTCCAATTGCTTTAACATCCTGTATCTGAAAAGTTTTTGAGTCTATTCTTATCAGAAAAATTTTAAAGCATCTTTCCTATCACAACCTTCTTTCTGATCGTCAGTATGGGTTCCGTCAAGGGCGCTCCATTGGCGATCTTCTCACCTACCTTTCAGACTCCTGGTCGTCCTCCTTTCGGGACTTTGGCGAAAGCAACATTGCACTTGACATCTCAAAGGCTTTCGATCAAGTCTGGCATAAATCTTTAATTACCAAACTGCCATCTTACGGTCTCCTTACTTCTATCTGTACCTTCATCTCTAGCTTCCTTTCTGGTCGATCTATATCTGCTGTTGTAGACAGCCATCGTTCATCTCCTAGATCTATTAACAGTGGTGTTCCCCAGGGCTCTGTCCAATCACCAACTTTCTTCCTTTTATTCATCAGTGACCTAAGCTGTACATCTAACCCTATCCACTCATACGCTGATAACTCCACCCTTCACTTTTCCATTCAGTTCCCGCAACGTCCATCTTAGCAGTTACTTCACCAAACACGGGATGAGGCTATGGCACACTTAATGTCTGACTTGGCTCGTATCTCTGAATGGGGTAAAAATAATCTGGGTGTTTTTAATGCATCAAAGACAGTTCTTACCCCTATCAACCCGACAAAATCTTCCACAGGTATACCCACTAACGTTTAATAATATCCAGCTGAATCCTGCATCATCCTTGAACATGCTTGGGGTTTCATTTACTCGGTACTTATCTTGGAAAGATGATATTACATCTCTTGTAAAATCTCCTTCCAAGAGATTTGGTATGCTATGCCGAATCTGTTCCTTCTTTACCCCTGCACAATTGTTGACTCTATACAGGGGTTTTGTCCGCCCCTGTGTGGAGTACAACTCTCATGTGTGGGGAGGCTCCCCACATACAGTTCTTCTCAAAAGGGAGGAGTCAAAGGCGTTTTGTCTTATTAACTCTCCTCCTCTTACTGACTCCCTTCAACCTCTTTCTCTTCGCTGCACTGCTGCATCTTTATCTCTTTTCTGTCGCTACTTCAATGGTCCCTGCTCCTCTAAACTGTTTGCATGCATTCCTCCACATCAATGACGAGTGCGTAGCACCCATCTAGCAGCAAACTCTCATCCCTTTTCTGTCCAGCTCTCTAATGCAAGAGTTAATCGTTACTCCCAGTCCTTCATTTATGCAACAGCTCAACTCTGGAACTGTCTCCCTCTGTCTGTATTTCCCGCTTCCTATAAGCTCCAGTCTTTCAAAAGTAGTGCGTCCAGGCATCTCGAAATGATCGGATCATGAATTTGTCTCTCTCTCGTATTTTGTTTTTCTCTTTGAAGGAACAATTTTGCAGAACTCGAGAATGCAAGGCCTCATGCAACTGAGGAAGTGTATGAACAACCCAGACATCACCACTTTCTGGTGGGTATGGACTGTCAGTGAAATACTATCCTCAGCCTGCACTCACCCAGACCCCTGAGAATCTTGAAGAGAATGAGTAATGAGCTTCTCAGCTGAAACCTTTGGTGGTAGGCCCTTAGTCTATGAGCGCTCTGAGGAGCCACAGCAATGCTTGCCATGCACAGGAGTGACACCTGATTTTTTGGATATGTCTGGACAAGGAGAAGCATCAACATAGACGTCTGCAACCACCACGGAAGGGTGTCGCCCATCTGTCACTGAAACGAAGGCAGAAACATTAGTTGAAGAAGGCAGGTTACCACTCGCCTCACAAGCAACAGGAGCCTCAGCAATGTCAGTCTTCAAATCACAGGAGAGGGGGGCTGTAGATGGCACAGATCATGGCAGAGTCCTAGACACAGGATGCTGCACAGATGCACCAGAGAGGATAGAGGCATAAGTAGCTCTGGGCTGGAAAAATCAAGGCTGGGCTCTCCTTGCCTCAGGGAAGGAAATTTTCTCATGGGTACGTATGGACAAAATCTCATTCTCAAAAGCATAGTGAGGACAGTGCCGAGAGGAGAAAGCATGGGCACCCCCACAATTGTGGCATTTAGTAGGTGCCTGACAGTCATCAGTTTGGCAGGAGCAACCACAAGAAACACATACACTAGGAAGACGAGCTTGTACACGGCAGCAAAAGCGGCTATCATGCCCATACCCCTGACAGTGGAAATATCTCTGGGGATGGAACATAAGGCATCACATGAAGAGATAACGAAACAAGTTCCACAGAATCAGGCAACATTAAGTAGTCAGTGGTCAGGAAAAGCGTCGACGTTGGTGTCAGAACACCTTCAATCTTCTTCTGTACCCTGTAAACAATGGCAACACCAGAAGGGCTTAGTTCCTCCAATAACCGTGTCTCAGGGTATCAGAGGAGTTCCTTGGAGTAAATGACCCCCTTACACTGGTTAACGATGGCATGGGGTACACAGGTCTTACTGTGACCAGATACAAAGGTCAGAGATTGGAGACAGGAGCTCTCTTCTGGGGAGGACACCTCAATAAGAAGGTTGCCATCTCCTTGGGATGAGATCACAGGTTCTTGACCACAGGCAAAAACATTGGCACTCTGCAAGCCGAAAATATTACTATCCAACACTTAGCCACCTGCAGAGGTTTCAACACTAGATACTTTGGAAAATTGTCTTGCATCGCGTTTTCTGGGCCAAACCCCAGAGTCGAACCAGCCCGACATGACTTCCTCCTAGTCCCAGTTAAAAGCTGGGGCAGAGGAGAAAAGTCACTATGGGCCTGGAAAGACTCCAGTGTGGCAGTGAGAGAGCAGAATCCTGAAGAGTGTCCAAGGACAGATGCCACACTGTGAACAACATTTATATTAGAAGAGGCCATATATGTGAAAAAATTAACTCCATTCCCCATCCCTTCACCCACCACAGAGCACAACAAGGGAAGGTCATGTGCCAGGGACAACACCACAAGCGGCCCCACGGGTAGTGGGAGAGTATACACAGATAACCACTGAGGGACCTGGACAAGAGTGACTCCAGGTCGACAGGAGCCACCAGGCCCCCCAGTACCCACTTGGCCTTAGTCAACACATAACCAGCCAACTGACCTGGTCAGACCCAAATAGGCTGCTCATCTAGCCAGAATAGGGGACCAGAGAGGGTACATTACTAGCTGCAGAGAGCAGCGTACACCATCGCTCAACCCCAGGACACCCATCTTCCAGCATTACAGGATGTTATGCATGGCTAATGCACGGGGAGGCAACAGTCCCGCTCTAGATGACAAATGGGTAGGGATGAAAAACATCACCAGTAGGCCTTCTCCACCGGTAATGTAGGTGTTGCTTGGTCCATGAGGCCGACAAATACCGAACCCTACAAAAGTAGGCAAGCCTCCCTAGTAGATGGCACTGCCGCCAGCTTCAAGCCCAGCCACCACATCAAAGTAACCCCCCCCCCTCAGAGGGGTAACTTGGGGGGAGGATGTTTGATTGATGGCTTAAGTATATCACTCATTGACCATGTGTGCTGCCAACCATGACTGTGGCCAGGCATGTGTGTGGTCTGCCAGTGATCTTGGGGAGGGCTAACCTGAATTAGGTGAGCCAGATCCCTGTGGATCAGTGCCTGTTGTGTGATGCTCCTTTGCTGCTGTTAAGTTTTGAGGAGTGGTGGCCTTGGTCCCATCATGTCACGTTGGATGTGTTGTCTTGTACACATGGAGTGCTTGCAGTGATGAGAAAAAGGCGACCTACACCACTTGAGGGACGTTGGAGTACAGGGTGGGAGGTGTATTGTACATGAGAGGCAAGCATATACCTCATCCATTTGTCCATCCAGGGCCGGAGAGGAGGAAAGAGAGCCTTCCAGTTGATTGCTTCCCTGGCCACTCACTCCATCGTGGTGAAAGCCATGTTTCTAGCATTAATGCACTTCTTTGCTGTCTGCATTGGAGATTGTTAGCAGGTCATTTGAGCTATTGTTGAAACTGAGTTACCAATACCAGTACAGAACCTGAGCAGTTAGTTTCCTGATGGGAGCCAAGATCCAGAGAGATGAGCAATGATGACTGTTTTGCTGGTCTTCACTGACACTGGAAACTGGTTAGGCATGACCCTGTGAGGAACTCTGTGAAAGAGTCAGGCCACCCCTCCAGATGTAGCAGGAGGTGGGCTGGCAACAATGGGGTTGTGAACTCTTCTGAGAAAACTGCCCTTTTCCAAATGTCGTGGCAGTTGACGTCCCACTTGGCCCAGAAGGAGGGTGTCACCACCAATGCTCTAACAGTATTGTTTCCAAAACCATTAGTTGCATGATGCTGTCTTCTTTGAAGGATGATAGGGCAGTCACTGCATTATTGCAGGCATCTGTGGCATCTGTGGCATTGGTCATGAAGGGCCCTGCTCTCGTTTGCACATTTTTGAGCCAGAGAGGGTGTACTGTGCTTCCGTGGCTTACTGCTTCATTAAAAAACGATGAAGTTCGATGTTCTGGCATTCTAGTAACGATTTATCTAACTGTCCCATGAAGGTTTTAATGGTTGTGACCTGTACAAGCAGCTTCAAACCCTTCAGAACTGATTACAGTACCATATAAAAAAACAAGTGACCCTCGCCGGGTCTTACCATTGCATCCTCCTCGTTTCCCTCTCATTGTGAATGTAAGTGTGTGTAGTTGTTTGAAATGGGTTGGGAACTGCTCTTCTACTGGACTGGGTAACCCTGTCTGGACTCGCAGTCAAGTGATAAACGAGAATCAAGGGATGAGGAGTGGGATGACAGTGACAAAGAAGGACAATATCAGTGTCTAGCATCCTGGCCACATTATGGCTCTGCAACCACCTGTTGTAGTTTTAACCCCTTAACCGCGGGGCGTCACTTTCGTGACGCTTGGAAGCAAGGGATCATACCGCGGGGCGTCACTCTTGCGATTCTGTGTTATTTTGAATTTCCCAGGCTTTCAAGTGTTAGCTTGTATCATCTATCAGTACTGCCAATGTCCAACACTAGTCAGCACTCCTAATCTCATCTGCATTCCCATCCATTGTTGACAATTTTGCCATTTCTCCCCGTTCTTGACTCCCCTCCCTACCTTCCCTCCATTACCCTCTCCTCTCACCTGCCCGGCCGTGCTACGCTAAGTAAATCTTCCCTGGAATTTTCCACTGATTTCATCCATTGAAATAAGCTCTATGCCCTATTCTTATACCAAATAATATATACCAAAAAGAAATAAGGTAAGTGAGAGTCCCATACACCTGGAATTGGCTAATTATCACCTGACAACACCTCATGTGCACTCGTTCGCTAATTTTCGCTGTTTATTTCCCCTTGAAATATGCCGTATAATCTATTCTCGTACTAAAAATATATATAAGGAGGGAAGGTAGAAGCCTAAGTGCTACTTACATTCACCTGGAACTACCTAATTCATAATGTATTGTCTAGATTTCCTGCCAATCATTTCACTGCTATATATTAGCAGCTGTCAAGAGGCTGATGTTGGCAGTTATGCATTTCCCTAGGTAGGCCACCCCGGCCCACCCCTATCAGTTCACTGTCATCTTCGAAGGTGAAGGTACGTCTGTTTGCTCCTGCTAACTTCAGCCACTTTTCACCCCCATGCAAAGGGCCCTGTGACCTTTACCCCCTACTAAACCTCGTGTGGAAAGAGGTAAAGGGCTGACGATAATAAAATAGTGACTACGATCTTTCTGTTGAATAAAACAGTGCAAGTGGAATTGTAAATAATGTGTTAACAGCAAGTGAAAGCAATGAATATAAATATAAGTGAACAGTGAAAATAGTTTTATAAGTTACTTCAAGTGACAGTGCATAACACAGTGTAAATAAAATAGAAATGTAAATATAATAGAGAACGTTAATAGAAATGTAAATGAGTAGTATTATAAGAATACGGGTATATATACTTGGAGTAATGAAAGTGAAAGTTTCACTCTAGCATGTATGAATACTGTGAGTTATGACAGTGAAGGTGAAAATGACATTCACTCTCAATGCTAGTGTACAGGACGAGAAAGTGAATGCTACGTATTTTACTGAAAGAAATTGAATCCCTACAGTGACAATATACTACTATTACTGAAGGAAACTTATGGATAAAGACTGTAGATATATATAAGTGTTATATAGTAATAGAAATATAAACTGTGAGTGTTTTTATGAATAATAAATGACAACACCAGTGGCGAACTAGCGCAAGTGGGAAGGTCACACGCCCTCGTAATTTTCATTGCCTTCACAGTGTTTTTTTTTTTTTTGGAATATGGATTCCAAACTATTTAAGAATCATAGAATGGTGTTTCTAGTGATAATATCAGGCTGTGGTAATCATATTAAGGGTTGTTGGGAAGTGTAAAGTGGAGACTTCGTTACCCAACTTCAGAGGTCTCCACAAGTCCTACGGTACACGACGAAGGCTCAACAAACACCCCAGGAGAAAGCTGAAGGTATGTGCCATAAGCATATGTGATTTTAATATTCTAGGACTAATAACTGATTTTTGGCAAATATTTTTAGAGAGTCTGTCAGAGCGCGAATATGCCCGCGGGTGCCGCAAGAAAAAGCAAATCAAGCCCACGGTTAAAGGGTTAAACAGCTTTGCCAGTGAATCTAACTTAAGTGGAGGAATGGAGGCATGAGAGTCGGGTGAGGTGGGCCAGTGAGCTGAGAAAGACTGTGAATGGTGGCAGTGTTAAATCTTCCCCTCTGCTTTAGGGATGGTTGGTGGTGAGTGAGGTCTCCACTCTGATCCGGTATAGTAGGTAGGTGGGGGGTGTCGTGATGTTTACTTGTCTCTGTCGATGCTCTGGACAGCTGGAGAAGCCATGTGACGAATTTTCTGGTCAATACCTTGGGTGCTTTGGGGGATGTCAGGAGTGATGTTATGTCCCTCCTCAATGCCCACTGTCTTGTCCTCTGCTTGTGCCTCATTAGACTGGGCAGAGGTGTTGGAGAAGGGAGCGGTGCTACTGGAAATCCTTCTTTGGCAGAAACCAAGTTTCACTGCCATACCACTATCCTCCCACATTAGACTCCATCCCCAGTCATGACGTGCTGGCTTTTGGGCCCTCTTCCATTGGGCTGCCAGCTTGGTGTGTTCCAGGAGACTATTCAGGTTGGGAGCAGTAGACAGGGTGTCATGCCACAGACACCTCATGCCACAGCACTGGACAATGAAGTTATCACCCTTTGTACATGGGATGTGAGCCTTACAATGCGTAGGGCTAATCCCCACCTGGTCTCCCATAGCATCCTCTGAAGGAGCAGACCGACCTTGGATAGAGAATGTCAACTTGGGAAGGAGGGGTACTCGGATGCATGGGAATTAGAAACAGATGGCTGGTACCTCCTCCTCTTTCTGCTTTCACTCCTCACGTGGGACTAGGGGATGTTCAGCACAAGTGAACCTCCCTAGCCACCTGTCCCAAGGGGTGAAACAAATCCCCAGGAACATATAGGAGGTGAGGGAAGGCCAGATAGAAGGAGAGAGATGATTAAGCAGGATAATTTCCCATAGGGAAGGTACACAGGTGGCTGTCCCCCCTCCTGGAGGAGGGGGAGGAGGTAGGCAACTACGTGATCGAGAAGAAAGAACAAAGGAACACTGAATTATCCATGGAAAAAATTATGGCAGGAACCCAGGTCATGAGACCCAGGTGAACATAACCTATGTCAAACAAACTAGGAAGGAGGTAGCTGGCCAGCACATACATATTGCAAGCTGCACACCATGCAGAGCAGACAGTCACCAAACAAAACCTAAAAGATACCAATAACTTATAATGGAAAATCATATCCTGTGCCCGAGACAAAAGTAGTGACAGTAATGCACTGAACTTGCCCAGACTAAGCACTATGCGCCACATGGAACAGAATGACTAAAATTAATGACCTTGGAAGAAATGCTAAATTTTCTGTCAGGAGAAAACAACGACTGGAACCTCGGGCAAACAAGGGAGGGCACAGCATGACGGAAATGGCCCGTCGTGTCAGTGCAGATTTAAAACTGAAATCAATGCAGCAAGCAACACACTACATACTATACTACACCAGTTATGGCCTGGATAAACATAGCATGACAGAAGAAATTTGCCCTGGTAGAACAGTGTGAAAAAATTTGTGCATCACATGTTCAGAAATCATATTAAAAATTAAATTATACTGAGCTCATAAAGAGTAAAAATCTAAAATAAGTAAAAATATAAAATCTGGACCGAAAGGAAAAATATAGCTTGGAGGAAATAGCTCATCATACTTGCATAAACAGGCAACTGTGGCCCTTGCGGCTAAAGACAAGAAAGCCAGAAAGCTGTTTATCATCATCATCATCATCATCATCTTCCGGACCTCCATTCCCAGAGGATGCATCATGCAAGAGAGGAAGCCTGCCCTGCTTGGTGAAATCTGTTCTCCTTGAGGAGCAAGCAACAGCTCTAAAAACCATACTTTCCAAGTCAGGAAGAAAATGGCAGATTCTTGTCTTACATTAAAAATAATGATTTTTTTTCATTTAAATCGGATTTTTTTATTTAAATTAGATTTTTTAAAAGTCTGATTTTATTTCTTTTTTGTTAGCTAATAATTGTGTATAAGAGAAATAAACGAAGTTTAACCGCTTTCAGTAGGGATTAGAAGTCTTTCTTCTGGCCTAAATCTCACGGATTTAAGCTAGTCTTGAGAGACATCTTGTGAGTGCGCATCAAAAGTTTTTGTTAAACTGTAGCCCGTCATTGATTGAGGTTAATAAAGATTATCCCCCATTCAATGGCCCCTTGAGCTTATCATAATAGAGACCTAAGAGGAGAATTAGAATAGAAAATAGCCCAACTGTTCTTCAGGAATAGACATTAGAAAGCTCTAGGATATAAGCAACTGGGAGAATTAAAGTAATTTCTACATCAGAGATTAAAAAATTTACGGCATTTAAGAAAAACCTCAAGGAAAATGGTAGTCGGGCAGAACCTTTGGGGCCGAATTCGCATTCATAGGGCGAGTTCTTCTCTCTCTCTCTCTCTCTCTCTCTCTCTCTCTCACTATATATATATATATATATATATATATATATATATATATATATATATATATATTTAGCTAGAATAGAAGCTAGGATTATAACAACACATCTGATTAATAAAGTTAAAATTGTATTAAATGATACAATTTTTCGAGGAGTTTCTAGTCCTTGTGATTGGAAGTCACGTACAGTATACTGGATTATGCTAAAAGAAAATAATCTAAAAGGAGATCAAATCACCATGATAAGAGCTTAAATTTTAGGCATTTATCTGCCATTTCAGAATGAAGTGGCCGAAATTTGAAGGTATTAGACTGGAAATCTAAAGGTGATTTAAAATTACTCCTTCATTAAATCTTGAAGGTTTTAAAGATGCTTACTTTTATTAACAGCTTGGGAGGCTTTTAGTTTGATTAACTTAAAACCCTATGAAAGAGAATACACATGTAAATATATGGCAGGGAATTTCGCTTTATCTTAGGTCAGAACTTCTCGTGCTTGTACACTAACATATAGGTAAAATCTCAGTGAATACTCACATTTTTAGTTTTGCAGTCTAACGTATTAACAATTCCATTATAAGAGTTTAATGCAACAATGTTTTTTTTTTCAACAAATTATAAAAATATTGGAACTTTATATTTTATTTTAGAAGCTTGAGCTAGAATAGTTGGGACTTCTTTGAGACTAGTAATTCGAGCTGAGTTAGGTCACCCAGGAAGGTTAATCGAGGACAACCAAATTTATTATGTAGTAACTGCTTATGCTCTTATTATATATATATATATATATATATATATATATATATATATATATATATATATATATATATATATATATATATATATATATATATATATATATATTTTTTAGTTATACATATTATAATCGGTGGGTTTGGAAAATGATTGGTTCCTTTGATATTATGGGCAGTGGACATGGCATTCCCTCAAATAAATAATATAAGGTTTTGACTACTGCCTCTTTCATTGACTTTGCTTTTAATAAGGGGGATAGTAGAAAGGGGGGTTAGAACAGGATGAACTGTATATCCTCCTTTGTCAGCAGCTATTGCTCATGCTGGGGCGTCTGTTGGTTTACGAATTTTTTCTTTACATTTAGCTGGAGTCTCGTCTAGTTTAGGAGCTATTAATTTTATAACTACAGTTATTAATATGCTGCCACGAGGGATAACAATGGATCGTGTACCATTATTTGCTTGATCGGTATTTATTACTGCTGTTTTACTTTTAATCTTTTTCCCTGTCTTGGTTGATAAGAAATCACAGATTTTTTTCTTAAATTAGAAAATTCAATTTTTAAAATTAAATTGGAATTTTTTATTTAAATCAGAGTTTTTAAAAGTCTGTGATTTTTTTCCAGCTCTGTTTCTGCCTTGGGGAATTCTTTCAAAAGAGTACCATACTGGGTCTTTTTTCCTCGCACTTGCTGCAATGCATCCATTAGGCATGATTATATACCACTGCTCATAATAAAACATACTTACAAACTGAAATTTATGTGAGTGGGAAGTGCCAGTAAGACAGTGCACCACAGGCTAGCATTTCTTGGTATGGGTGAAGTTACTCACATTCAGGGTTGGAAAAAGTAGAGTATATGTATATTCTTTAAGTCTGTAGTATTTTATTTAAATCAGATTTTTACATTTAAATTGATTGTTTTACTTAACTGGATTTATTAAAAATTCTATCTATATATCTGTAGCCCGACACCTTTATCCTGCAAAGGGTGGCTGCAGACAAAACGCCTCCAAGTCATTCTGTCACCCACCATTTGACTACCCTCCCCATACTCACTCCCCTCTCCCTCATAAACCTCAGCTCCATCCCTCCACCTCATCCTTGGTATGCCCCTCCCTCTCCCTCCCTCCACTTCACTTATCTACACCCCCTTAGTCAGTCTTTCATTCTCCATTCTCTCCACATGTCCAAACCACCTCAGTGCATTTCTCCTAATTTTCTCAGTCACATCCACATCCACCCCACAACATTTTTTCACGTCTTCATTCGTCAACCTGTCCCTCCACGTCATTCCGCATGCTCCTCTGAGGTAATCATTTTTTAAAATTAAATCTATATTTTTAACTTTTATGAAGACTTTTTTTTTGTACTAAGCCTTTGTCAGTGTTAAATGAAATCATATTTTAGTATCATACATTTATTACCCAAACGTTGCTATACAACTTGAAAAGACCTAGTGCTTTAAAGGCATTTCTAACCAGAGCTCTTGACTCCTCTAAATCAAAAGTGGAACCTACTATCTTAATCATAGCCTACCTGATAAACTAAAATACACAGCTTTTGGGAAAAAGATGAAGAACTACGATCAAACGTAATACATTATACTTACTGTACATGAATCCCTACAAAACAAAATTTTAAAAAAGCTGACAATTTAAAGCATATGGTTTCTTACACACAATAGAACTTAAATGGTAAAACACTTGATTTCTCTGTTAAAAAGCAGAATAGAGGAACTTGAAACAAGTATCAGTATGTTATAGAACTTTGAAGTTGAAAAAAGGTGACAAAAGAATATTGATATTTTTTAAAAACAAAAGTAGGACTTGAAACAAACCTTAAAAATGGAAACATCTCATTCAGCAGACAACTATCAGAAGCTTCAATATAGTATTTGATACATTTAATAGCAAGAGAGCCTTCAAGCCCTTCAACTAACTTCTCAGAAGTGAATCACACTTAAAACTTAAAGTTTCATACATCAGTTGATCGAGAAATAATTAAAGAAAAATTAAGAACCGTACATTTTGGATACCTTTATTTCTTATTAACATTATGTTTAACATAAAAAGTTGTAGCTATTAATCTGACAGTTTGTTGTAATGCTTATGGATACTAACAGGTTTGGAAGCCTTCTCCTTTCCGAGTCGATTTTTGATATAGTGTACAAATCCATATGTTGAAAAAACTCTTTCAACTCCTGCTGATGATGCAACAACTGTAAACAATTGCTTAGGAACATTCATTACATTATCTGCTAAATCATGGAAATAATCAAGCCACCATGCTAATGGTGAGAGAGATTCTACAACATCTGTTCTAAAATAATGATCTTTAAGGGGTTTACTTCTTCCATGGAAAGACATTAGTACAGGAGGAAACTCAGGAAAGCATTCAAACACACATTTTTCTGCAGTGTCTCTTTGCTCTGGAGTCAAACATCTGCCCTGATACCTTGGGTCCATCACATTTGATGGAAAGTGGGCAAGTGTCAATGCTACACTAAGTCTCGTTTCAAAATTATCCATATCCTTCTTATCTGTTAAATAATTTTTAATATCAGCTTTCAGTTTCAACCAGATTTCGACAGCATCACTGATCAGTGTAGTTTCTCTCTGGACAAAATCTAGTGCCAGAGCTATTGGCTTAAGTTGCTCCAGACAGTCTTCTGCAGTCCTTTTTAAGGCCTTGTCATTAACTTTCTTTATGATCTTCTGATCAAGCTCTTCACTGTTTTCCTTGCACACTTTTACTAGGATATCCCAGTTCTTTAAATAAGATTCAGTAGAATCAGCCATTGTGTTCCAACGTGTGTCTAAGGACATTGCCAGCATTGTCCCTCCTTCGGCTTTAAACTGTACAGTGATCCAGGGATGTGATGATTCCTGAAGTACTTAATTATTTCAGTAATGTGCTCTTTTATGTTTCTGATTTGCATGTCATGTGAAAGCAGGTTTAAGAGATGTGCAGAGAAACCTTGTGTTATAATTTCTTCATCTTTTCCTAAATCCTTTCTCATTTTTGCCATATTTGTTGCATTATCAGTTACAAAACTTCTCACAGTACACCTTAACTTTTCTCTGCAGTTTTTGGCAGAAAATTTGGCTACTTCCATTAGGTAGTCTGCTGTATGTCTTGATTCTGATGTGTCTATAGAAGCAATAAGATATATATTACCATCTGCTGTTAAAGTCGTGGATAATATTGGTTCATTGTGAACATTACTCCATCCGTCCATAGCCATACAAACTGTTTTCCATTCAGTTCTGAGTACTTTTCAGTCACTGAGCTGAATGACCGATCCAAAAGATACCGTCTGTTTTGATGTCTGTTAGGTGGAATATATCCTGTTCTTAACATTCTAATAATTTTAACAAACAGTTCATTCTTCAATGATCGGAAAGGAGTATTTTTGCTTATGTGTAATTAGCTACTTGCTGATCCAGAGCTGCTTTTTCTGTCTTGCTAGTTTTCACCACAAAACCTGTTAGGCTTTCTTTGTCAGTAGACCATACCTTTGAGAGGGAGGAGCAATAGCTGACCTGTCCTGTGTATGAGCTACTGCTAAAGTTTGATTTGAATAAGAGGTGCTAGGCAAAGGTGATGGAGAAAGTTCGGATGAAATGGTCAGCTCTGGTTCATCTGGTACAGTGGTATATGAAAATATACAGATTAGAGAAAAAATAACACAATATATACTCTGATCATGGTCGTTTCAAGAACAGTTGGCTACTCCGGTCTAAAGTTGTATCAGTAGAAAAAGATGCATCTGTACTGTTCGTATAATAAGCTGTGCGTTTCATAAATAATCTTGGGCATGTATATCACATGATCAATTACTAAAGTACGGTACCATTAGTCAAGACCAAGAAGTTAACTGGGATAGCCTGAAGTTGATATCAGATCTCTCTCTCTCTCTCTCTCTCTCTCTCTCTCTCTCTCTCTCTCTCTCTCTCTCTCTCTCTCACAAATATATATATATATATATATATATATATATATATATATATATATAGCAGCAGCAGCAGCAGCCATTAAGGTCCACTGCAGGACCGGCATATCCCTACCGAAGCAGGGACGATACATATATATATATATATATATATATATATATATATATATATATATATATATATATATATATATATATATATATATATATATATATATATATTATAAATAACAGAACGGAGGCAGGAAAAACAAATGAGTAAAAAAAAAAAGATCCATACACCAGATTACTGGTGTCCTCTGTTCATAAAATATCTGTAACAGTTAGACTTGAACAGTTGTGGGTTGAAATTTGGAGGGAAACAACTCTGGGGAAGCGAGTTCCAGAGAGATGCAGTTCGGGGAATGAAAGAATTCAGATAGGCAGAAGTTCTGCAATATGGCTGAGGTAATTCCAGTCATGAGCGCTACCAGATGCCCATATAGCACGAGGGAAGGCATGGAGAGGTGGCACCATGGACGCAACTTCGTCTGAGCATTTGCCACAAAAATATCTGTAAAATAATGAAAGGGAGGCAACATTCCTCTTACTTGCAGGGGAGGTAGTTTTATGTAATGGCAGGGTTGTTAATGATTCTAACAGCTTTGTTCTGAATTTTGTCTAGTTGTCTTAATGCAACCTCTCCACAACCATTCCACAAGGGTGAGCAAAATTCAAGCTGAGAGCGCACATGACTCTTATAAATTATAGCTAACTGCTCATCGGTGAAGAAGTTACGGACTCTGTACAATAATCCAAGTTTCTTTGAGGAGGTTTTAGCAAGTGATCTGACATGAGAGGTCCAGCTGAGGGCACTGTTAAGTGAGACGCCAAGAATTTCAATACTTTTGGAGATGGGAATATTAGTAGCACTGAAGGTAATGTACGAATCTGGCAATATCTGTGTATTAGTAAACTGTATATATTTAGTTTTACTAGCATTAAAAGAGACAAGGTTGTTTTGTCCCCATTCACTGATTGTAGATAGATCTTGATTTATGGAGATGGCTGTACTGAGTTGAGAGGTAGAGATATTAGACTTTGTAAATGGATGTCTGAGTGTGAATGAACTATGTAGTGTTGAGTCATCTGCATATGAGTGAATGGGATTGTGGGTGACAGATAAGAGATCATTAATATGAACCAGAAATAGTGTTGGCACCAGAACTGATCCCTGCGACACTCCGGCGTTAATTGAGTGGAAATTGGAAGATACATCATCTACTTTTACTCTTATTTTCCTGTCACTAAGATATGAAGAAATCAAAGGAACAGAAGACGTTACCCCTTAGCAAGGGAGATTGGACAGCAGGGAACGGTGCCATACTCTGTCGAAAGCTTTAGAAATATCAAGAGCTACTGCATGAGTTTCTCCAAAAAGATCAATTGATTGATGCATGATATGAGTTAAGAGATTGAATATGTCAATGGTGGATCTTTCGTGGCGAAAATCATATTGTCTATCACTAATTAAGTTGTTTGATTCAAGATGTTTAACAATGTGCTTATTAGCTAAAGTTTGAAATACCTTACCAAGAGAAGATTTGACAGCTTTTGGTCTGTAATTGGAGGGCTCAGACGAACTTCCTTTCTTCGGAACTGGGTGGATGTTGGCTTCTCTCCATGAATTTGGGAATAAAGAAGTACGTATGCATAGTCTGAATAATTTAGCTAGGACAGAGGCAAGTTCAGGGGAACACTTTGTCAAAACAACTGGCGGAATTCCATCTGGGCCTGGAGCTTTGTTGGTAGGTAAATTGTCTAGGATGGATTTTACGTATCTTGTCTGTATTTTAAGTGGGGCAATTTCGGGAGAATCAAGTTCCAGTACTGGGACATTCTGGCTGGTATTGTCTATGGTAGAGTTTCTGGCAAAGGTACTGACAAAGATATCTGCTTTCCCACGTGGGTCAGTTGCAATGTTGCCATCTGAAGATTTTAGTGGGGGAATGGAAGATGACTTGTTAAAGTTATCATTAAAAGAATTAAGAGTTGACCAGAATATTCTGTTGTCATTAGGGTTGTTAAGTAGTTTTGTTGCTTGCTTTTGAAGAAAGTTTGACTTAGATTTAATACAGCTTTTGCATGATTTCTAGCAATTTTAAATTGGAAGAGTGATTCTGGCACAGTTGCCATCAAACCATTTTGGAGAGTTCGATCTTTTAGTGAACTGTTGACTTGGTATGAATAAATCCATACCAGCTAGTATTAAGTCGCAAATGTGGGACTGGGTAGAATTGGGATCACTAGAGAAGAAAGACTACCATGGAACATCAGCAAGATAATTTCTAAATCCATCCCAGTCTGCCCTATCAAATTGCCATCGGGTCACCCTGACAGGTTCAGAACGGGGAGGTGTGGGAGGGTTAACTAATGAGGCTTTGATGAGATTATGGTCAGAGGATCCAAGTGGTGACAGTACCTCTATCCTGTATTGATCTGGATTATTTGTCAAGAATAAATCCAAGAGATGGGCATTATGGTCAGGATTATCAGGTATTCTGGCTGGTTGCTTTACCAACTGGGTGAGATTAAACAATTCCGCAAACAGCTCGCACTCTAGACCAGCGTCGTCAGTCCGGGCAGAATGCAATAACCATTCAACATTGTGTATGTTAAAATCACCCAAAATGGTAATTTCGGTGCCAAGGGCAAGGTCAAGGTTACTCAACTGAGTGGATATGGAATCAAATACACTGGGTTCCAAAGAAGCATTGGGGGAACGATAAATTACACAAATATATTTGGTAATGTTTTGACAATTTAATTTATATAATGAGTAATCGAAACTGGATGAAGTGCAGTTTAAAATAGTGTCAACTGCATATTGGGATTTGATATAAGAACAGGTGCCGCCCTTGTTACGGAAGTTTGTAAGGAGATGGTAACCGGGAAAACAAAATGGAGATATATCGGTAAAGGGTGAGATTTGTGGTTCTGTGAGGAAAAGGGCCAAAGGGGATATGGACTGAAGGAAAAAATGAACTGAGTTTTAATTTGTGGTAAGGCCGCGGATGTTGGTAAAGAATAAGGCCGCACTGTCACCTCTTCGCTGACGAGCATTCCCGGAAATAACAACAGTCGCTGCCGGCACAGTCGCTTGATGGCGACCGGGAGGACCCTGTGCCGCCAGCCCTACCCTGCCGGTGGTGGCAATCCGAGGTACCACCTCATTTGATAGTAAGATTGCAGCAGCCATTACTAAAGACGTGATTAGGTGTGATTTGTTATGCGCATGTAGTGTGGTGTGGACAGTTGAAGGTAGAGGTATTATGAGAGCATGCTGGCCTATTCTGTGTGTAAATGAATGCACTGAAAATGTTCAGCAAAGGGAGATGGTCAGGATCAAGTCCTGAGGGCTGGTGAAACGGGAGCTCCATTTCTTCCTATCACCAGCTTGCCATCAATCTCGGGAGTACTGCCCTGTTCGACTGGTGATATATATATATATATATATATATATATATATATATATATATATATATATATGCAAACTAATCACAGGAGAAATGAAAGAAGCGACAGTGAGTACTTTCGTATATTACATCTTGAGAATGAGACAGAAACGTAAAGGGTAGAGGTCTTTTATGCACACCCGCAGCAGGTAGTGGCACACAGAACAATGGATGACCTGAATTTTTACCTGCGGATTAACTTAAGGTCACCTGCAGCAGGGAGTGGAACACAACAAAGGATGACCTGAATCTAAAAAAATGCACGTGACAAAGGGGGAAGGAGTAGGAGGGGAGGAAAGGGGAATGGGAGGGAGGAGGAAGGGGAGAGGGGAGAGGGAGGAGGGGATAAATACTGCTGCTTAACTTAAGACCTAGAGGATTAATGCTTGGTGTGTCCCACACAGGTGTGACTACACCACAAGGAGATGACAGGGAACAATCACGTGTTAGTCTGGGGGATACTGCTTTAAAATTAGGACAAGGGTTCTTTGAATGTTCTGGCGATCTGACTTATTAGTTTTTCCTTCAAGGAATCGTTTCTTGGCTGTATTGTGGCACTGAGTTAGTATGCTTTGTGGATATTTTAGCTTCTTTCCAATACTCTGAATCATTTTTAGTTCATCATCTAAAAATTCTGGGTCTGAAATTCTATATGCTCTTAGGTACATGGATATGAACACAGATCATTTTACATTAATATGATGGTTTGAATAGTAACGAACATATGACATAATATTTGTAGGTTTTCTGTATACCTTAGTCTTTAAAACATTTTGGTCCCTGATGACTTTTACATCCAAAAATGGCAATTCATTATCCATTTCCATCTCATGAGTAAAATTTAATCGATGGAACTAACGAATTTAATTGCAGGAGAAATTCATCAATGGGAAGACTGTTAGGCCAGAAGCACAGTATATCATCAACGTATCGGAGCCAAACTATGTTTTGCTCCTTTATGGAGGTCAGTAAATGTTTCTCAAAGTACTCCATGTAAATATTTGCCAGAACTGGGGAGAGGGGATTACCCATGGCCATACCAAATTTTTGTGTGTAAAATTTACCTTCAAAGGTAAAAGAAGAGTTCACTATGCACAATTTAATTAGCTTGATAATGTTTTCAGAGGGAATGCCATCAGTGTTACTACCCAGAATGCTTGGCAGGAAAGTTAAAACATCACATCATCAACAGGGACATTTGTGAATAATGATTTAACATCAAAGCTGACTAACTTCTAGGGGTACATGACATTTAGAGATTTTAACTTTCTTACCAAATCATCATTTTTGGATGTAAAAGTCATCAGGGACCAAAATGTTTTAAAGACTAAGGTATACAGAAAACCTACAAATATTATGTCATATGTTCATTACTATTCAAACCATCATATTAATGTAAAAAGATCTGTGTTCATATCCATGTACCTAAGAGCATATAGAATTTCAGACCCAGAATTTTTAAATGATGAACTAAAAATGATTCAGAGTATTAGAAAGAAGCTAAAATATCCACAAAGCATACTAACTTTGTGCCACAATACAGCCAAGAAACGATTCCTTGAAGGGAAAACTAATAAGCCAGATCGCCAGAACATTCAAAGAACCCTTGTCCTCCCCTTCCATGAAAATTTCCTTGATGTTGTTCACATTCTGAGGAAACTCAGTGTACAAGTAGTATTCAAATATGAGAACACCATCAAAAATACCCTCATCAAGAACAGCCCTTTCAGTAATTCAGGAGTTGTTTACAAAATCTCGTGAAAAGCTGTAACAAATTTTACATAGGACAATCTGGAAAAGATTTCGAAACTAGAATCTCACAACATAAATACAGTGTAAGGACAGCCCAACAGAGTAGTGGTTTATTTCAACACAAAGCATCCAGTGATCACCATATTGACTGGACAGGCTCCAAGATTCTAGCAAGATCAAAAAGCTTAGATGAAAGAAATGTAATAGAATCTTGCCTAATTTCTGGCACATATGAAAAGAATGTAAACATGAGCTATGGTCATTTTAAGTGTGATAAATTGTTAACTGAATTAATTTTAAAGCAGTATCCCCCAGACTAACACGTAATTGTTCCCTGTCATCTCCTTGTGGTGTAGTCACACCTGTGTGGGACACACCAAGCATTAATCCTCTAGGTCTTAAGTTAAGCAGCAGTATTTATCCCCTCGTCCCTCTCCCCTCTCCCCTTCTTCCTCCCTCCCATTCCCCTTTCCTCCCCTCCTACTCCCTCCTCCTTAGTCACGTGCGTTTTTTGAGATTCAGGTCATCCTTTGTTGTGTTCCACTCCCTGCTGCAGGTGACCCTAAGTTAAAAATTCAGGTCATCCATTGTTCTGTGTGCCACTACCTGCTGCGGCTGTGCATAAAAGACCTCTACCCTTTACGTTTCTGTCTCACTCTGTCTGAAGATGTAATATACGAAGGTACTCACTGTCGCTCCTTTCATTTCTCCTGTGGTTAGTTTGCATACATATCTTCACGGTGAAGTGAAGTCTCTGCATATATATATATATATATATATATATATATATATA